>NW_012267440.1:520288-564460 GCF_000151885.1 Dipodomys ordii
GCTCAAGGCGAGCGCTCTACCACTTGAGCTACAGCGCCACTTCCGGTTTTCTGGTGGTTTATTGGAGATAGGAGTCTCACAGTCTCTCCTGCCCGGGCTGGCTTTGAACTGCGATCCTCAGATCTCAGCCTCCTGAGTAGCTAGGATTACAGGCGTGAGCCACCAGCGCCCGGCTCTTTTTTCTTATGTGCGTCAGTTTTCTGGTAACACTGAGGTAAGCCTTCCAAGTCAAAGAATTTGCACATTAGTAACATTCATAAAAATTTTCTCCTGTGTGTATTCTATAACCACTGAGCCATGGCTTCTTGGTGAAGGACTTTCCAAATTTCTTACATTCATATGGTTTCTCTCCTGTGTGTGTTTTCTGATGCAAAGTGAAGTATGACTTTTTGAAAAATGTTCCGCATTTATTCTATTCATAAGATTTATCTCCTGTGGTTGTTCAATGATAAACCCTGAGCTGTGCCTTCTGGGTAAAACACTTCCAATTTGCTACATCCATAAGGCTCCTCTTATCTTGTATGCATTCTCTGATGCAAACTGAGTTTTCTTCCAGGTGGAAGATTTTCCACATTTATCACATTCCTAAGGTTTCTCTTGCTGAGTTATGAATTCTGGTTGAAGAACTTTCCATATTTATTACATTCATATGGTCTCTCACCTGTGTGAATTATGTTATAGCTACCAAGGTGTAACTTCCACTTGAAAGTCTTTCCATATTTGTTGCATTCATAAAGTTTCTTTCCTGTTTTTTTGTTCTCTGATGAAAATTGAGATATGACTTATCTCTGAAGGATTTCCCACATTTGTTACTTTCTTAGGGTTGCCTCTCTGTTGTGTGTTCTCTGAGGCAAACTGAGGTCTGACTTATATCTGACTTTCCAAATGTGTTACACTCATTAAGTTTCTCTCCTGTGTGTGTTTTCTGATGAAAAGTGAGGTATGACTTATAATTGAAAGACTTTCCACATTTGTCACATTCATAAGGTTTCTCTCCTGTGTTTGCTTTCTGGTGCAAATTGAGGGATGACTTCTCTCTGAAAGACCTTCTACATTTGTTATATTCATAAGGTTTCTCACTCGTATGAATTCTCTTATGTGTGTTGAAGTATGACTTCTGGGAGAATGGTTTTTCACATTTCCTACAATCCTAAGATTTCTCTCTTGTATTTGTTTTCTGATGAACACTGAGTTGTACCTTCCATCTGAAAGACTTTCTACATTTGCTACATACATAAGTTTTCTCTCCAGTGTATATTCTCTGATGATCTTGAAGGTGTGCCTTCCTGTTGAAAGACTTTCCACGTTTGTTACATTCATAATGTTTCTCTCCTGTGTGTGTTCTCTGATGTAGAGTGATGTATGACTTCTGCCTGAAAGACTTTCCACATTTGTCACATTTATGTTTGTCACCTGTGTGAATTCTGTAATGCATGCCAAGGGATGACTTCTACTTGAAAGTCTTTCCACATTTGTTGCATTCATACAGTTTCTCTTCTGTGTGAATTCTCTGACACTTGACAAAAGCTGACTTCTGGGTGGAAAATTTCCTACATTCCTCATACTCATAGGGTTTCTCTTCTGTAGGTGTTTGAGGTTAAAAAGTCAGGTCTGACTTCTGAAAGATAGATTTTGGACATTGGATATACTCATCAGACTTATCCTCTGGATATTTGCTGTGAGGTATATTGTAAGGTGTATTTCCTTAATGAAAGATTTCTCACATTCATTACATGTACATGAATGCTCTCCAGTGTACATTTTCTTTTTCTTTTTCTTTTTGTTTCCACTTGTTTTCTAAATCTTTATTTTCTGTGGAGGGAAATAAAGCACTGTTTCAAACTGTCTTCAAAGTAACAGGACAACCTCTACTATTCCTAGAGTTTAACTAGATACTATCCTGGTCCTTGACATCTTCATTTTCTTCATCCTCATCTTCTTGGTCTCCAGATTCAAGTTCATCCTCTTCTTCAACTGGATGACCAAGATCCTTGAGTTTATTCTTCAATGACAATATTTTCTGTTCTTGACAACACCAGAGGTCATCTTGTTCTTTCTTAGAATCTATCATTTCCAACTCTAGCTTGTCTTTCTCATTTTGTAAAATGGCAATTGTGCTGTTAGATGAATCCAGCTGCTCTTTAATGGCAGTTCTTTCCTCAGACAGAGCTTTAATTTCATTCTTCAATTCTTTAGTCTCTTGTAATGCGGACAGTCTTCCTTCTACATCAGTAGTTTTAGCAGCTATTACATCCTCGCTTTCTCCTTGTACAGGAACTGATTTTGAAAATGCTTCTGTTTTCTGTAGTAGGTCATGCTTTTCTGTCTGTAGTCTTGTAATCTCTACAGACTTCGAATTCAACTGAGCCTTCAATGCTGCTACCTCCTGTTTTAATTCTGCAACTTGTTCAGAATCTCTAGCTGAAGCTGTTGCTGAAGACTGCTCATTCATGCCAAATGTTCGAGATTTCTACTGGTAGGTCAAGAATCAAAATGTTCAGTTCCTACTCAGGAGGCTGAGATCTGAGAGTCCCAGTTTGAAGCTTATCTAGGAAAAGTCTATGAGACTCATCTCTAATTAACCACAAAAAGCTGAAAGAGGAGCTGTGGCTTAAAGTGGTAGAGTACTAGCCTTGAGCAAAAAATGCTCAGTGATAGCACTGGGGCCTGGAATTCAACTCCATTACTAGCACAAAAAGAAGAAAAAGAAAGAAAAAGTAAAAAGAAGAAGGAAGAGGAGGAGGAAGAGGAGGAGGAGGAAGAAGAAGGAGGAAGAAGGAGAAAGAAGAGGAAGAAGGAGGAGGAGGAGGAAGAGTCCAGTGTACATTTTCTGATGTGCAGTGACTGTAGGTATTAAGTAGGATGTTTTTGCACATACAGTACATTCAGGTGTTTTCCTCCCTCCCTGAAGTATTTCTTGGGCAAGGAGAGCAGATGTATCATACTTGTCTCTATATTTATTATGGTTATAGGAGGAATCTCTCATAGAATCCCAATTATGTTTAAAGAATATGGTCTCTGAGTTTAAATCCTTCCTTTTTCCACCATATTCAAAAATACTGAAGCTCATTTGGACTCTCATAATTTTGACTAAAATGCTCTGAATATTTAAGGGATTGTTCAACTACAGGAGACATACCAGGCTTATATGCAGCATGCATCTCATCCGGCCCACTATAGAGAATTACCTAAGGAATTCCCATTATTCATATTTAGCTCTGGCTTATGTGTTCAGCTCAAATCAAAAGTTACTATTGTCACTCTGTCCTCCACTGTGTTACTATTGGTGACTTCTACTTCACACAAACATTCATGTAGCCTCTCCGGCAAGTCTCAATCATGTCCTCCTTTTCCTGGACATCTAAAATAGGTCATAAAAAAAAGACAAAAACATGAATGAGATCCAAAGATTCCTTAATGTAAAGGCAAACACATTTTCTCCCATCCTAACTGTTAGAGATTTTTAAATAGGTGAGAAATATATGCTTTTCTCCCTACTACTTTCTTAAGAAAGTAATAATGGTATTTTAGCTGGGAAAATAATGGGTGTCTCTGTTTCAGAATGTTCCTTTTATATTAGAGGAAATATTTACTCAAATTACTCAACTCCATAATAGTAGAGTTTTCAGCTGAGTACTTACCAGCCGCCAGTAGTATTTTTTCAAAAATAGTGTTGTGTGGGCACAGAGGACTAGCTTCTTCATTTTCTTGAAATAATTTAGATATTATGTTGCTTTGCTTCTCAACCATTAGGTGAAGAACAAAGTATTTTGTAGATTCAGAGACCAGAAGAGTATTTTATACATTCTTTCACTTTTGCCAAGGGAGAAATGGTTCCGGACAATAAGGATTCATACCTATATCTCTTCAGTTCTAACTTCTAAGAATTATTTTAAGTATGTGGGGGAATTTTACAATTTGTTATTCTCCATCTTAGACAAAGTCTCATTAAAATTCCTTCACTGACAATTCTGCCACTCAGAACTATGGAAGATCAAAGATACCTCAGCTCACTACCTATTCATTCTCTCTATACAAAAAGCTTTGGTTGTGAACCCCAGTCTCTGCACACCACTAATATAAACTATTTTCCTTATCAGATGATAGCATGCCTGACATATTCCTTATTTCCTTATACCTTCATAGTCCTAGTTTCAAAGAAATGAAATCTCATTTTCTATATTTCTCATTTTTTGTTTGTTTGTTTCAGAATGATTTCCACAAAGAGAAAGAGAATTGCTAATGTTAACTCTACTGCCACACAGAATTCAAGATGTCTCCATATGGATTATGGATTCACAAGTCTTTAAGACAAAGGATCAACTACTTCTCTGCCACACACAGGACACAGAAGAACATTATTGCTTAGTGAAGCCCAAGATGAACTTACCAACTGCACTCTGTCTCCAACATCACTACGAAAATGTATTAACTCACTTGTGAAATTCTTGTCTAAGGTTTCTCCCATATATGGCTCTTCATCTTGCTCCAGCTTGACAATCAATTTAGGTTTAGGAACACAGGGCCCTGTTAATAAGAAATAGTGGAGAACTATTGCTCATACTGGGTCATCATTGCTGTAAGGTCTCAGATATCTTCTTCACAAGGTTGCTCCTAAATCTTGTTTCTCATTTCTCACCGGCTCCATGGTTGACTTTCCCCAGGTTTGGATTTATTTTGTGGGTTGTGTGGCTTGGCTAAGCTCTTCTGCTCAAGGTCCTCATACTACCAGTTTGAGTCCCAGCTCCACTTCCAGTTTTTGAGTGGTTAATTGGAGATAAAAATCTCATGGGGACTTTTCTGCCTTTGCTGGCTTCAAACCCAAATCCTCAGCTTTCAGCCAACTGAGTAGCTAGGATAACATGCATGAACCACTGCACCCAGGGCCAGGCTTGGATTATAAATTAGTGGTTTCCAGACCATACTTCCTATAGTGATATAGGAAGTGATATATACATTCTATCCTAGAATGTATATCTCACTATGATAATCACTTCAGGTTTGGAAAGTTTCCAGTTACTGGAACATAGTTTAGGACTTTTGTCAAACTGCTGATTTGGCTTCTTGAAGAATGAAAATAAAATCGCCTCAGGAATTATAGAATCAAGTTGAAGTTTTCCTTAGAAAGAAATAACATTATACCTTTATCCATTTTTGTTTATTTATTTTGCCAGTTGTGGGGCTTGAACTCTGGGCCTGGGCACTGTCCCTCAGCTCTTCAGCTCAAGGCTAGCACTCTACCACTTGAGCCACAGTGCCAATTCCAGCTTTTTTCTGCTTATGTGGTGCTGAGGAATCGAACCCAGGGCCTCATGCATGCAAGGCAAGCACTCTACCACTGAGCCACCTTCCCGGCCCTGTTTAATTTTTTAAATGCCTCAGAGGATGGCTTTACTGCTGTGCAGCACCACTGGTAGAGAGCCGCCATGCCCCTGGCAATGGTGAGGTGGAAAGATCCTTTGACAGGAGTTTAGAATGGTCCCAATGTCCTCTTACAATGGAGTTTTTCCACAGGATGTGGAAGTGCATGGTGAATTCCATGCCAGCTCATCTGCCTTACTGAGATTACATCGGTCACTCCAGAAAATGAGCTTGAAGGAGCACATGCCTTGGACCCACAGCCAGAGGCCCCATTTCCCACATGGGTGCAAATTAAGGCCCTAACCTCCAGGGGTGAAGAGATAGTTAAAGGGGCAGGAAGGGTCCTCACACCCAAACCCCTATTTGTGGCTATGCTAGCATTTATAACCTGGGCCCAGGTTTCAAGTTTCAGCTGAGGTACACTGGGCCTACTTGCCTGACCTCCTCCCCTCCTCCCCCCACCATTGCCTGCCCAGTGTCATGGGAGGAGCCATCCATGAAACTGTATACATAAGTGGGAGAGAGGGCTGGATTTCTGGAGCCATATTCTAGGCCCATAGAATGGACTGGGCTGTCTGCTAGCCCACCAATTTGCATATCCGCAGACAGCAGACATGGATGTGTCAGTGTGGTGGAATGTATATGTGTAGCAAGGTATTCAGGGAGGAAAAGGTGTACAGATGGAAAAAGATGGGAGCTTATGCATAACACTTCTAGAGTTGCTTTGGCAGGGGATGGCGTGTGCCCCACTTGGATTCCACTATGCCAGGAGATTCCTGCAACCGCTGATGATCAACCACCATGGAGGGACTGTGGATTTGGCATCTACTGTTCCAGTGGTGCGAGTTCCCCACTTTATGCATTGCAAGACTGGTCTCAGGGGAGTGACATGACCAATGGTGTCTTGCCAGCCACCATCTTGGTCAGTCCATGAGGACAAGTTCACCCTGACATCTATCTGGAGACTGCATGCTGCCTTAAGACCCACTTGGACTAATGCCTCTTCCCTTCCTGTACCCGCTGTTTCAGATACCTATCTCACTCCATGGATTCGTATCATTTACTATGCAACCTTGTGTTATGCATCCATACATCCTGGTGGTTGGGCAGGGTATGGTTGTTAAGGATGGAGAGGCATTTCATGTCTCTTTTTTTGGTTGGTCGTGGGGCCTGAACTCTGTGCCTGGGCGCTGTCCCTCAGCTCTTTAGCTGTAGACTGGCGCTCTACCACTTTAGCCTCAGCCCCACTTCTGGCTTTTTCTGCTTATGTGGTGCTGAGGAATCAAACCGAGGGCCTCATACACTCAAGGCAAGCACTCTACCACTGAGCCACCTTCCCAGCCCCATTTCATGCCTCTTGCCTGAATAAATTTGTTCTTACTAACTACATAAGTAATCCTGCACCGTTTGGAGCACATACAGTGTTTGTTACAATGCAACTCCCTTATCTTATGTTGCCTGTTAAGGTGATAGAACCATGGTATAATGATTTTGGGCTTCAGTTTACTATTGAGGTTCAAAAGGCTGTTAGCCACTTCCACAGATTTTTTGGAAATATTGGTTGCCAGCATCATTGCTACCATAACTCTCATTGCCAGTGATAACTGCTTCTGCTGTGGTCCTTACCCAAATCATACATATAGCACAACATGTTAATACCTTGGCTCAAAATGTTTCCAGTGCCCTTGGGACCCAGGTACAAGAGGGATAAAAAGATCATGGAACATCTTTGAAAACAGCCATGATGTATGTTAATAATCAGGTAAAACTGCTAAAGACTCAGTTAAAAATGACACATCATGCTAATTATCAGTAGATTTGTGTTATCCCTCTTAAATATGAGGGAAATATGGCTTCGACCAATATCCAGAGACATATTAAAGAAATCTGGTTCCATGATGATTTGAGCTTTAATATTATTCAGCTTCAGGGGCAGATATTTGATTTGGGCCTGAAGACTTAGCTGTATCAGTTCTTCATTCCCTGCAGGGATTCAACCCAGGAAACATGTTACAGCATTCCTTTTAGTATTTCTTGGGCATTTTGCTGTTTGTTGTTTTGGTGTTCCTTTCTCTGCCATTCTTCCTGAGATGTATGATCCGCTCCTTTGCCTGGATCCAGGCTGATATATAATTGCTCAATTTAAAAAACAAAAAGGGGGGAGATATTGCAGACCCTAAGGTGCCAGGAGCTGGCGACATGTGAGCAAAGGCTCCACGGCCATTGACTCCAACCCTCTGGGGTGCAGGTACTTGCCCTTTTATTTGAGGAAGTATTTTTATTGGCTTCTGGGCCTGGGAACTTATCTGAGGGAATAGGGTAGACAAAGATTGTTTGAAATAGAATGAGGAAGGATACAGACTGTTTGCACTTGTTTTAGTGGTAGGTGTTAGGTTTTTAAAAAGAGGTAGCCGAGTAAGAACAGCAGCACGCACGTGGTATTCAGGTAAGGGGTAGGTTTATTCATCATTCTGGCTGGCACCAGGCCATCTTGGCCCTCCATGTGGCTGGGAAAGGCCTGGGAAAGAGAGAGAGCTGGGAAAGAGAGAGAAAAGAACTAGAAAAAAAGAAGAGAGAGCTAGAAAAGAGAGTGTCTGGGAAAGGTGGGAAAGAGAAAGCTAGGAAAGAGAAGGGAGCTGGGAAAGAGAAGAGAAGGAAAGAGCTGAGAAAGAGCTAGAAAAGAGCAGAGAGAGAGCATCTGGGCCTGGGCTAGGCCTTATGTAGGCTATGGGCAGAGAAAGGTGTGGCCACATCAAATTCAGATGTGACCTCAGCGGATGCAGATGTGACCTCTTCCAGGTGTGCCAGTTGCCTAGGTAAGGCAGGTAGTGGGTGGAGACTTTGCTGTGAGGAGGGTGGAGTCTGCTAGCCATCCAGGAGCAGACCTTACAGTAGGTCCTGGAACAATGTGATGCAAGCATTTGATGCATATTGAAAGTGTATATAGCTGAGGCTTTTGCTGGAATAAACAGAATTATGCCTTCAACTTTCTGTCTCCTTCATTAATCTCCTTACCCCCTGGGAGCCCCTGTTTGTGCTGTGGCGGGACTGTGGCATTTTTCTATATCACAAGAAAGTTTTCTTACTTTAAAAACCATAAAAAGATTTTATTGAAGGGTAAATGGCCTTATTCACAATGTTTATGACCAGGAATGTTATAGATTTGAGGGTGGGATATTTTCTTTTGGTTTTGGCATTTGGACTCTCTTCATACACATTAGTGACTGAACATCCCTCCTTAAGAACTTAAAATTTTCTATTTCAGATTATTTTATTAGGAATGTAATCTGTATTCAAAAGAGGGTACTGTAAGTGAGCTCTGCTGGCTCATGGCTGTAATCCTAGCTACTCAGAAGTCTGAGCTCTGGTGATTACAGATTGAAGCCAGCTGGGGCAGGAAAGTCTGAGAGACTCTGATCTCCAATAAAATGCCAACAACAGCTGGAAGTGAAGATGTGGCATAAGTGATCGTGATCGAACATTACCCTTAAGCAGAAGAAGCTCATGGTCAGTGTCTAGACCTTGAGCTCAAGAACCAGGACTAGGGCTGGGAAGATGGCTCAGTGGTAGAGCACTTGCCTTGCATGCCTGAGTCCCTGGGTTCAATTCCTCAGCACCACATAAGCAAAAAGAAAAAAGCCAGAAGTAGCACTGTGGCTCAAGTGGTAGAGCACTAGCCGTGAGCTGAAGAGCTGAGGGACAGCGCCCAGGCCCAGAGTTCAGGCCCCACGACTGGACCGCCCAAAAAAAAAGAACCAGGACTAGCACACAAAAAGAGGGCATTGTACTATATTTAAATTATACCTTATCAATTGTTTTGGAATACATGTTTAGGCAGTCTCTCTCATTTTAAGTGATGTAAAATAGGCTCATTATTTTAGGGGATAAATTTTAATTTGTAAATAACAGATAAATAAAGTGGAGAATATCCTTGTTAGTAACATTTTTAAGTTGCAAGAGCCATAGGAAGTGCAAAGGATAAAAATAGGGTCAACATGTTTCTATAAAATATGTTAAATGAATGTTTATGTTCATTGACTTCAATTCCCAAAAAGAATTTCCTAAGTGAAATAATAGTTCTTTGAGCTGATTGTGACAAAATAGATAATGTAAGGTACGGCCAGCAGACTCCACCCTCCTCGCAGCAAAGTCTCTACCCAGTACCTGCGTTACCTAGGCAACTGGGACACCTGGAAGAGGTCACATCTGCATCCGCTGAGGTCACATCTGAATTTGATGTGGTCACACCTTTTTCCGCCCATACCCTGGATGAGGCCTAGCCCAGGCCCAGACGCTCTCTCTCGCTGCTCTTTTCTAGCTGTCTCTGCTCTCTCTCTGCTCTGTCTTCTCTTTTATAGCTCTTTCCTCTCTTTCCCAGCCACGTGGAGTGCCAACCTTGCCTGATCCCAGCAGGTCTACTGAATAAACCTACCCCTTACCTGAATACCATGTGAGTGCTGCTGCTGTTCTTACTCGGCTACCTCTCTCTCTCTGCTGTTGTCTAGCTTTTCTCAAGCTCTTTTCTCTCTCTCTTTCCCAGCTCTCTCTCTTTCCCAGGCCTTTCCCAGCCGCATGGAGTGCCAACCTTGCCTGGTCCCAGCAGGTCTACTGAATAAACCTACCCCTTACCTGAATACCACGGGCGTGCTGCTGTTATTACTCGGCTAGCTCTTTTTAAAAACCTAACAGATAATACTAGCTAAAACCAAGGATATGTAACATGTACAAATAACACAACCTTGAGCGAGATACATTACCTCAAGTTTCCTTCAGTAATTGTTTTTAGAATCCCAAAGATCCCTGACCAACACTTCCTGAACTACCAGGAAGAACCAACATGTTAGAGGAATCATCATCAAATCCATTGATGGGACATTTAGGCTTAGTTTGAGAGATCGTGTACTAGAAATGACAGTGGGAAGTCGGAATAAATTAGTAAATATTATTAGGTATTAGTTAATAGGCAGATACTTTCAGTTGTGACATACGAGTCCCCAAAAGCCAACCTGTGAGATCTGAAGGGATTGGGAGGTTGGAATGCGTCCTACCAACATAAACTCTCAGAGGCTGAGTGTCCTGAAAAAGTCAGTCATTTCTGGCTTGATAGGAGTTCAGATTTCTATCCTGGGTGTATGCTAATTCCACTCCAAACTTTCTGAGCACTAGGGGATAGACTAAACCCTATGCAAATTTTAAGTCACTTGCTGCTTACCCACACTTAAGATAAAGAAGTCATTTATCACTTGAGTAAGAGTATATCACAAACTGGGTACTTGTGACTTCAAGGATATTATGACCTCACTTTTTGCACATATGGCCCTGTACTCTACCCATTATGGTAAGGTACCTCAATCATCAGGATTCAGAGATGCCACAGTTCAAAAAGGTCGAATTTGGAATATTTATTAAAAGGCCAGTGACTGCATGGTGAACTCCAGAACAGAGATTGCACATAGTTTTTAAAGACAAGGACAAGTGCTTGAGGTGGAGACCAAATCTTAACAATCTTAACAAAAGTGTCTACATAAACAAGCTAAGTGAGGGTACTTATTCCTAATAAATTGGTTAGACAAAGGCAAAGTGAATATACTTATTCTTAATAAAATGATAATACATAGGCTAAGTGACTAAGTGGGAATACTTAACTCTAACAAAGTGATAATACATAGGCTAAGTGACTAGGTGGGGGTACTTAACTCTAACAAAGTGATAATTCAGGGGGACAATAAGGGATAATCAGGACCCCAATTATCTAGAAGAAGTGGGAGTTTCCTGAAGCCCACGACAATTTTGCAATCCAAAGAGTGTCCTCTGTAACCTCTAGAGTTTGGAAAGTCCCCAATTATATACCACCTGTCCCAATTGTTCTTCACTAGCCTGAAACTGTTCAAACTTGCAAAGCAAGTTACATCCTAAAAGTTCCTGCTGACCCTGGCCATATAACCCTGTTACAACCAGACTCTATTTGACTTCTCTGATCTGTCTCACTTTAAAAAGGAGGTTTTGTTTTGTTATGTTTTTTGCTAGTCGTGGGGCTGAACTCTGGGCCTAGGAGCTGTCCCTCAGCTCTTCAGCTCAAGACTAGCACTCTACCACTGGAGCCACAAAGCCACTTCTGGCTTTTCCTGCTTCTGTGGTGCTGATAAATCGAACCCAGGGCCTCATGAATGCAAAGAAAGCACTTTACCACTCAGCCACCTTCCCAGCCCCTTCAAAAGGTTTAACAGCCACCAAACTGATTCTTGGATCATTTTACATTGCTGCAATGTATATACTGGAACAAAATAGGATTATTAGGTGGATACATGACATAGTCCTGTGTCAACATAGATTCCTCAAAATCTAACAATTTCCCAGAAACTCCCAAATTCCATTTATGAAATCTTAAGAATTTTTGGTTATTTGTTTCTGAATTTTGCCTTTCCTTTAAGGTTTTGTTTTTTTCTTTTTAATCTTGGTCCTGTGACTTGAACTCAGAGCTTTGTCACTGTGTTTGTTGTACTCTACTTGCTTTTCTTTCAATAAGTTCTTCAGCTAATAGTGAAAAGTTTACTTAGGGGTTTCTTTGAGCATGGTATATCACCTCATTGCTCTTCAAAGGGATGGTAGTTGCGGGGGGCAGGTGGATGTGAGTGGGGGGACAGGAGCGCAGTTTAGCCTAGGTCTCCTTTAATGTGAAGCTTGATCACTTACTCAAACCAGTCTGTTTTTGTCTTTTCATTTTCCATGCCCTACTTTGTTTTGAATTTCTATCTCTTCTCTTATTCTAAAAGTTCCTCCCAGTAACAAGGCTACAAATAAAGGGGACCTCATGAAAGGATCATAGTAAGGATCTGCCACATCCATGCCAGGGGACCACACAGAGGTAGCCAGGCACAAGAGAAAGATGATTACAAGGTTTATTAGAGGAGCCATATTTCCTCCAGAGCAGGGTCTGGGGGTAGGAAGTGAGGTAGATGGGGGTTCAGGTGGGTCTGGGTGGACAGAGGGAGGGGCCAACTGTGTGGCAGGAACTCCGGGGCAGCGAGGAGCTCAGGTCTGGGTGGAGCTGAGGGCCAAAGGTGGGCATAATGTTTACACCTCAGCCTTGTCTTTCCAGATTGTATCCATTAGAATGTGTAATAAATCCCATGTCTCCCTCCTTTATATCTGCCATCCCATACTTCTTTCTTAGAGGTTTATTTATTTTTTAATGATCCTTTACATACAATATGAGTGGAAAGGATTGGGTAATAAACTTTAATGCCTAGGTTTAGGGTTCTCCATGACTCTTTTGTAGACCTGAGCTATTCCTCCAGAAAATGGAGACCATAGGGCATATTTATATGTATCAACTTCAAATTGAGAGCACCTAAAGGAAAATAATAACATTTTCTTTTTGTAAAAGTAAATTCTTGAGAGGCAAGGAGATAAGGATTAGGTGCTTCCAAGACTAGTTGTGTAGTGTAGTTTTCATTATTCAAGATTACTTTTTTTTTTTTGTCGGTTGTGGGACTTGAACCCTGGACTTGGGCGCTGTCCCTGCACTCTTCAGCTCAAGGCGAGCGCTCTACCGCTTGAGCCACAGTGCCACTTCTGGTTTTCTAGTGGTTTATTGGAGATAAGAGTCTCACAGACTTTCCTATTCGGGCTGCCTTTGAACTGTGATCCTCAGATTTCAGCCTCCTAAGTAGCTAGGATTACAGGTGTGAGCCACCAGTGCCACCACTAGATCACATTTTTGATACATTTATTTCTGAGTGTTTTATTTTTTATAATAGTGAAAATTGAAATGACTCCCTATATTATTTTTAAATTGTTCATTGCTCACATATGTAAGCCCAATTATTTTTATGCAAATGTATCTTGTTGCTTCAGTGAACACAATTTTTTTTTTTTGGTCTGGTCGTGGGTCCTGACCTCTGGGCCTGGGCACTGTCCCTCAGCTTTTCAGCTCAAGGCTAGTGCTCTACTACTTGGGCCACAGTGCCACTTCCGGCTTTTTTCTTTTTGCTTATGTGGTGCTGAGGAATCAAACCCAGGGCCTCATCCATGCAAGGCAAGCGCTCTACCACTGAGCAACCTTCCCAGCCCCTGAACACATTATTGACTATAATAATTTTGAGTGAATTCTTGTGATTTCCTAAATAAAAGATAGTGTTTGTTTTGAGAGCCAGTGGCTACTTCCTGTAATCCTAGCTAGTCAGGTAGCTGATTTCTGAGGATCATATTTAGAAGCCAGCCTGGGCAGGGAAGTATACATGAAACTCTTATCTCCAATTAATCATCAAAAAGCCAGAAGTGGAGCTGCAGCTCAAATGATAGAGCTCTAGCCTGGAGTGAAAAACCTCGGGACAACACACAGTTCCTGAGTTCAAGCCTCACGATGGCACAAATAAAAAGATAATGCAATCTGCACAGAAAGATGATTACACTCCGCCAGGCACTAGTGGCTCACGCCTGTAATCCTAGCTACTCACAAGGCTGAGATCTGAGGACCGTGGTTAAAAGCCAGTCTGGGCAGGAAAGTCTGTGAGACTCTTATCTCCAATGAACCACTCAGAAAACCAGAAGTGGCGCTGTGGCTCATGTGGTAGAGCGCTAGCCTTGAGCTGAAGAGCTGAGGGACAGCGCTCAGGCCCAGAGTTCAAGCCCCACAACCAAAAAAATAAACTCCCAAACCAATTATATTTCTATTGCTAAATTGACCTTGCTAGCAAGTACATTACAGTGCAACTTAAAAGTGGTGAGAGTAAATATATTTACCTTGTTGCTGAACTTAGGCTATAAGTACATGTCATTTCACCATTCAGTAGGATATTGGCTATCAATTGTTCTTTTTAGAAAACAAATATTTTTATAAACCTATTTCAGTTGCACAGGGGAGTTTTATGGTAACATTTTAATACAAGAATACAATTTAATTCATTGAATTCATTCTTCGGCCCTTCTCCTTCCTAAATTAATTTCTTTTTCTAGGGGTGGGGGGTCCAGTCGTGGGCCTGGGCACTGTCCCTCAGCAATTCAGCTAAAGGCTAGCACTCTACCACTTGAGCCACAGTGCCACTTCCGGCTTTTTTCTTTTTGCTTATGTGGTGCTGAGGAATGGAACCCAGGGCCTCATGCATGTAAGGCAAGTGCTCTACCACTGAGCCACCTTCCCAGTCCCATCCTAAAATACTTTCAACAGATTTCATTGCTCTGTTTTTTGTAAATGCTTATATAGTACTTTCACAGAAAGAGAATAAACATAGTCTAGATGAGAATAAAACAATGAACATGTTGAAACTATTTTACAACAGCAGTGATAGGGAATAGAATAATTGTAAACATGTATGAAAATGTTACAATGAAACCCTAAGTATATAACTAATGTATAAACTTTCTTTTGATGCTATGTAGGCACTGTTCTTGAGCTTTATTTTTTCCTCAAGACTTGCTCTCTACCACATGAACCACTTTCACTTCCAGTATTTTGATTAGTTTATTAGAAATTAGGGTGTCATGGATTTTCCTGTTCAGGCTGGCTTTAATCCTTGATCCTCAGATCTCAGCCACCTGAGAAACTAGAATTACAGGCATGAGCCACCCACATTTGGGTATGTATTAACTTTTTATGTATACATTTTCCACTCAGTCACCCTCACTATTTTCCCTACCTCTCCCACTGGGCTCATGTTCCAAAAGAGACTGTATTTCCTGTATGTCATTATTATTGTTGTTGTTGTTATTTTAGTACCTTGAAATCCATCTATTAAATTTAATATCTGGCTTCTCTCACAATAGCCAACTTTTCCCCTGCTTTTCACACTTACTGTCTCTTTGCAGATCTGATAATTGTTTTTTTTTTTTTGGTCAGTCGTGGGGCTTGAACTCTGGGCCTGGGCGCTGTCCCTCAGCTCTTCAGCTTAAGGCAAGCGCTCTACCACTTGAGCTACAGCGCCACTTCCGGTTTTCTGGTGGTTTATTGGAGATAGGAGTCTTTCGGTCTCTCCTGCCCCGGCTGGCTTTGAACCGCGATCCTCAGATCTCAGCCTCCTGAGTAGCTAGGATTACAGGCGTGAGCCACCAGCGCCCGGCTAGATCTGATAATTGTTAATAAAAATAGAACATTTAAAATAACATAGTGTGGCACTTGTGGATAGGACTTGTTTCTCTGGTTATTCAAAGACTATTGTGGAGAATTCTGCTTTTCTACGGAGCTGTTCCAAGGGCCAAACCTGAGCATTCACACAGGCTCTTTACTGTTTGCATTGCAAGGTGCTGCATCTATTACTCTCACCACACTGAGAGTTCCACTAACATTAGTTGATTATTGTCTTGTTTGTGAGAGGAAAATGGGAGCCTAGGAAGATGAGAGATACCTAGCAGGCAGACCTCTCTACAATTACAGCTATGGGGAGTAGAGGCCTATCTCCCACTACTTGCAGGGAATCTTGTATCTTGGAGAGGGAGAATATAAATTGTTAGTTATGTGGCAGAGTGATGTTCTTTTTTGTTTCCAATTATGATCTTTTTTTTTTTTTTGCCAGTCATGGGGCCTGAACTCTGGGCCTGGGCACTGTCCCTCAGCTCTTCAGCTAAAGCCTAGCACTCTACCACTTGAGCCACAGCGCCACTTCTGGCTTTTTCTGCTTCTGTGGTGCTGAGGAATCGATCCCAGGGCCTCATACATGCAAGGCAAGCACTCTACCACTGAGCCACCTTCCCAACCCTCCAATTATGATCTTTAGACACTAAAAAAGCTTTTGAAATCTCAGAAGTTGTTTTTTTTTTTTTTTTACAAAGCTTTAATGTTTTAATGAATCTCAAAGTTGTTTTGATTTGCATTTCTTTTATGGCTAGAGAGATTGAGCATTTCTTCATGTGTCTATTGGCCATTCTTATTTCCTCTTCAGAGAAGTTTCTCTGTAAGTCTTTAGCCCACTTACTTATTGGGCAGTTGTTTCTTTGAGGATTTGTTGTTGGGGGATTTAATTTTTTGAGTTCCAGGTATATTTTAGATATGAGACCCTTGCCCGTTGTATGGCTAATGAAGATCTTCTCCCAATCCGTGGGCTTTCTATTGATCTCGCTAGCTATGTCCTTTGGCATACAGAAGCTCTGCAACTTCATGCAATCCCATTTGTTCAACCTTTCTTTGATTTGTTGTGTTTCTGGGTCTCTATTAAGAAAATTTCAGGAAGTGACGCTGTGGTTCAAGCGGTAGAGAGCTGGGCTTGAGCTGAAGAGCTGAGGAACAGAGCTCAAGCCCAGAGTTCAAGCCCCACGACTGACAAAAAAAATGTAGAAGGCTGGGAAGGTGGCTCAGTGGTAGAGCGCTTGCCTTGCATGCATGAGGCCCTGGTTCGATTCCCCAGCACCACATAAGCAAAAAGAAAAAAAGCCAGAAGTGGCGCTGTGGCTCAAGTGGTAGAGCGCTAGCCTTGAGCTGAAGAGCTGAGGGACAGCGTCCAGGCCCAGAGTTCAGGCCCCACGATGGGACCCCCCCCCCAAAAGAAAATTTCAGCCTGTGCCAAGGAGAGCTAGGGTTTCTCCTATTCTGTCCTATAATGTTTTCAGGGTGTCTGCTTTGACTCCGAGATCTTTGATCCATCAAAATTTATTTTTAATTACACTAAAAAAAAGTGCTGCTTATGCTGATCAGATCAATTAATGGAGCAAGATCAAAAATCCAAAAGTAGATCCCAGCACATTAGGAGTGTGATGAGAATGACATCTCATAATAGAGAAGAATAAGCAGGAATTGCAGTGGGCAATGTTAGCACACCAGTCTTTTCTCAAGCTCAGTCTGATTCTAATCCATTCTTCCAATGACTAAAATTTCCAAACCCCCAACAACTTCATTAAACAATTTATTTCAGATCTGATTTCAGATCTGAAGTTTACCAACCATCTTGAACATTCACTATCTAGTTGTGGTCCTTTTTATTCCACATACGCTCACCTTCATTTTCTTCTATTTTACTATTTCTTATTCTCTTTTTCTTTTTTGTCGGTCATGGGGCCTGAACTCTGGGCCTAGGTGTTTTCCCTCAGCTCTTCAGCTCAAGGCTAGTGCTCTACCATTTGAGCCACAGCACCACTTCCAGCTTTTTCTGCTCAGGTGTACTGAGGAATCAAACCCAGTGCCTCATGCATGCAAGGCAAGCACTCTACCTCTCAGCCACCTTCCCAGTCCGACTTCATTATTTCTAATAAGACCATATTCAAATAAGTGCACTTCTCCCCATAATCTTGGTATCATTGTCACATTTCAGAAATGGCACTAACTCCTTAAATATCATCAAATACTGTTGACATGTCCAATATCTGTCTCTTGGTTTAGTTGTCTCAATTTGATTGAGTTAGGTTACAAATAATATCCATACCTTATATGTGGATGGGGCTTCTTAGGCACTATTTACCCTTAAGTACCAGACTCCTTTATTTTACCACACTTTCCAAAGAAAACCAGCGATCCTGCAGAGTCTCTCAGAGTGTAGATTTTTGTTTTGTTTTGTTATGTTAGTTTTGCTTGTTTCTTGCTTTTGGACTTTTGAGTCTCAGTTTGGCAATTTAGCCATTCTGGCTATACCAGTGACCCCCTTGCTTCTGCTGCTCATTTTTAATTTTTAAATTTAATTATTTTAAAATTTTAATTGTAAAGGTAATGTACAGAGGGGCTAGACTTACATAAGTGAAACCCAATTTGTTTTGTGAACAGTGTTATGCCTTCCCTCTTTTGTACCATTCCCCTTTTCCCAATTCCCATTTCTCCTTTCCCAATTCCCCTTCTCACTTCATTTCAAACATGGTGTCTAGTATCACTGTTGCATTGGTTCACCTTTGTTCCATCATTTCTGTGATTTCCCTTCCCTTCCAAAGACAAAGGAGACAGAAAAAAAAAGTTGACAACAGGGAAAAACCCCAAGGAAAAAAGAAAGATATAATAACTGCAAACAGTACACTAAAAAAACCCCTCTTGTTTCCATTTTTTGGAGCTCATTGTGATAAGCATCATTTTATATGGTCATATGCACATAGCTATTGAGCTATTGTGATCCTCTGCTAAGAATATCCTAGACCTAGTCTAGTTATACAAATGAGGGAAACCATGCACCCCACATTTCTTTGGATCTGGCTTACTACCCTTAGTGTTATATTTTTTCAAGTCTATTTCCTGACGAATGAGGCAATGTCATTCTTTCTGATGCAAGCATAGAATTCCATTGTGTATATATACCACATATTTTTAATTAGTTCATCTATTGAGAGGTTATCTGGATTGATTCAATATCTTAGCTATGATAAGTAATGTTGCAATGTACATGGTTGTGTTGGTAGCTTTCATAGGGCCTTTTTTTTGTGGTCATTTGGGTAAGTGCCCAAGAGTGGGATTGCTAGGTCATAGGAGAGATCTATTTAGTCTTTTGAGGAACCTCCATCCTGCTGTCCAGAGTGGCTGAACTAGTTTACGCTCCCACCAACCATGTTGTAGCTTTCCCTTTTGGCCACATCTTGATAAAGGCCATTCAAACTGAGGTGAAGTGGAATTTCAGTGTTGTTTTGATGTGAATTTTTTTTTGGCCAGACATGTTGAACATGTGCTAATTGGCCGTTCTTATTTCTTCTTCAGAGAAGTCTTTAGCCCATGTATTGTTTTTTTTTAAGGATTTGTTTTTAGGGGGTTAATTTTTTGAGCTCTAAGTATATTTTAGATGTGAGGCCCTTGTCTCTTGTACAGCTAGTAAGATCAGATACCCTAAAAATATTAGAGTAAGGGATGGGGGAAATTCTAGGTCTCCTAGGCACAGGTGGAAACTTTCTAAAGATTCAGAAACAGAAGCTGGATAAATGGGATTGCATTAAGCTGCAGATTTTCTGCATGGCAAAGGATCTTTACTAGTTACACAACAGACAAGGGCCTCAACTACGCACTTTTACCCGTTGTTCTCTACATTGACTCTTAAGGTGTCATCCATCATCCTATTGATGACCCAGAGGTTTGAAGAGGTACAGTGGGAGCGGGTTTCTGTTTTATCTGGTTTGTCATCCCTTATTCTTATTTGATCTGGCCTATTTTAAACACAGCTACTTATAGTAGATGGAAATAATGTCTGAGCATTTGCTTTACTACCAGCACCCATTGTTGACAGCAGTTCCATTAGAAGTGTGGCGTTTTAATTCTTAATTTCTTTGTTATTTAGCTAATGTTAGTACATTTGTGCTGTTACAACAAAATACAACATCCTGGGAAATGTATAAAGAAAACAATTTCATTTCTCACTGTTTTGTTAACTGGACAGTTGAAGGTCAAGTTGCTGACATCTAACAAGTGATGTTTTCTGATTCTGAGGTGGTACAGGGTTGTTATACCTTCTAGAAGTAGGATCACTATGTCCTTCCATGGCAAAATGCAGAAACTTTGTTTTCATTTTGTAGTACCATGAAACTTTCCAAAAAGGATTAAATTGCACTTTTATTTGTATTTTTAAAATTTTAAAAAAAATTGCACTTTTAATACCTTGGAGATTAAATTTCCATTTCATGTATTTTAAGTGATAGATTCAAATGAGATTAGTAATATTAATTCTATAAAGGAATTCACCACCTTTTTTTTTTTTCTGTTGGTTGTGGGGCTTGAGCTGTTTAGCTCAAGATGAGGGCTCTATCACTTGAGCCACAGCATCACTTCTGGTTTTCTGGTGGTTAATTGGAGATAAGAGTCTCATGGACTTCCCTGTCTGGGCTGGCTTTGAACCACAATCTTCAGATCTAAGCCTCCAGAGTAGCTAGGATTACAGGCATGAGGCATTGGCACCCAGCTTTCCACTTTGCTTTTGATATCCCAGTAGTAGTATTTACATAAGCAATATGTGATAAATGATGGATTTTTTACTCCAACTTAATCTACCAGTTTTGAATAAATGAATGGATTATCCTTCAACTATGGCTAATTAAGCTTGTCCTCAGGTAATTAATTCTGTGAAGTCATGAATTTAATCATATTGATGGTTGCTTTTGCTAGAGCTCCTATGTTATTTACATTGTACCTTTTTGTTTTATCCTCTTGAGGGTAAGAGAGGGAACTCTGTGTGTGTGTGTGTGTGTGTGTGCGCGCGCGCGCGCGTGCGTGCCCCGCGCACACGCATGCGCGCGCTAGTTGTAGGGGCTGATAGTCGGGTCTTGATACTGTCCTTGAGCTTTTTTGCCCAAGGCTAACCCTCTATGTTTTGATACTTAGCTCCACTTCTGGATGGTTTGGTAATTAACTGGACACAAGAGGCTCAAGACCATCATGTCCAGGCTGGCTTCAAACTGACATCCTCAGTTATCACCCTTCTGAGTAGCTAGAATTACAGGATTTTTTTTTGAGCCTTTGGTGTTCTTTTTGTTTAGGAAAAATCTTTTGAAACCCTGCTTACTCCTTATTTCTTATCCACAGCCATTTCTTTTTATTATGTTTAAGAATCTGAATGCTTTCCATTCCACAGGTCAGTTTTATGAGTACAGTGCATCTTGATGAACATCTCCTCCTTTATTATTTTCTCCATCTCTCCCAAATTCAACAATCCCAATTCACCTAGATCAATTTTCACATACATGCATTGAATATTATGACTTCATTAATTCATTCTTACTCTATTTGTACCTTTTCCTTTAACTTAGTCCCCTTCTGCTAAGAAGACGTATTCCAGCTTCCTAGCTTTCATTATGTTAAACTGTTGGTTGTTCAGAAGTGACAGTATTGGAACTATCCCCTACACATACTGTACTTCGGTGTGTGTGCAAGTTAAGTCTTCCTGAGTCTGACTGACTTCACTTAACATAATTTTTTCCAGGTTCACTCATTTTCCTACAAATAAAATATGTATGTCAATTGGCATAACATAGGGAGGGATAACACTACAGTAACTCCAAACATGAAACTCTGGCACACAGTAATCTAGACATTGTATTGATTCCATGTTCAATTGGAATCCAGAACATCATGCTACAACCCTGTGATTTCTTTCACCATTCTCTGTGTTTGCTCTTTTCTATGTGATCTCCACTCAGAGAAGGCATTCACCCACATTAGCAATTGGTGTTCTTTGAGCACATGCCACACTGCAAAATATTCAAAAGCATACTCTGACTCAAGTCAATTGACCACCCAAAATATTTTTAAATTCTATTTTATTTCTTTTTTAATACATATTTTTTATTGTAAGGATACTGTAAAGAGGGGTTACAGTTATATAAGCAAGGTAATTGAGTTCATTTCCTGTGGAGCATTGTTACTCCCCTTGTCCCCCCTACCTCCCTTCCCTCTCCAGCAAAGTTATAAAGTTCGTTTTCAATATAGTATCTTGTACATCTCGTTGTTGCAAGGGGTCATCCTGTATCCTTATTTCAGCATTTTGTTATTTACCTTACCCTCCCCAAATTGGAAAAATGTATACATAAGACACAGGACACCAGAATTAAATACAGTGACAACAGGGTTATCATGGGGGAAGAACATACAAAGAAACAACAACAACAAAAATCACATAGTACATTATAAGCACAAGAAAGATAAAAATCTTGTGTCCCTGTTTTGGGGCTCACTTCACTTAGCATCAGCTTATTTGGTCATATGTACATAGCTTTTGACCTCTTCTGCTTGTCCTAGACATATATACTAGATATTGCAGATAAGGTTTCCCTTATCTTTGGGTCTGGCTTACTTCATTTCTATTTCCTAACAAATGGAGTGGTGTCATTCTTTCTGATGGAGGCACAGAATTCATACACACACACACACACACACACACACACACACACACACACACACACACACACACACATCTCACATATTTTCTTGATCCATTCACCTACTGAGGGATATTTGGGTTGGTTCCATATCTTAGCTATGGTGAACAATGCTGTGATAAACATAGGTGTGCTGGTAGCTTTATTATGGCCTTGTTTGTAATCGTTTGGCACCCAAAATATTATGAAGACCAAAATCTTGAACAGAGAATCCTTCAGATTCCTCTTTTCTCTTTGCAATACATTACTAAAGTCACTCAATATGGAATAAAACAGAACTTAATGCTAATTGCCAATAACACTAAACACATACATCAATCTCTCCCTGTCTCTGTTAACAGCTATTCTACTTTCACCGTCTGTGAGAAATTGGTCCTATGTTTATCAGCTTCCATTTTTGAGATTGCTCAATTTCTCTGTGTGCCTAGTTCTTTCCCCTAATGTTATATCTACCGTGGCCCTCCATGAGACTGCAAATGACAGCTTTCTTCTAATTGAAAAGTATATGTGCTTAGGGTACTGGATATGCAATCACTGCACAAAGAATATATGTAAGTAATATGACATCATATATCAAAAAAGGGCAATATATGGGGCTGGGAAAGTGGCTCAGTGGTAGAGCACTTGCCTTGCATGCATGAGGCCCTGGATTCGATTCCTCAGCACCATATAAGCAGGAAAAAAAAGCTGGAAGTGGCGTGTGGCTCAATGGTAGAGCGCTAGCCTTGAGCTGAAGAGCTGAGGGACAGCACCCCAGGCCCAGAGTTCAGGCCCCACAACTGGACCAAAAAAAAAAGGGGCAATATAATTTGCAATCAAGTAAAAAGTTTCCTTGTGAAGCAATTATTACTAATTGTCACATGGTCAGCTGCTATTCTGTACTGCTCCTCTATGAGAACTTAGCTTCATTTTTGATAGCTTCCATTTTTGTGTCACATTGGTAGATATCCTTCTGTATCTGGTTATTTAACTTAGTATGACAGACTCCTTTTCACCACAGAGAAATATATGTGTTCAGAGTGTTAGATATGCAAACTCTGCACAATAAAAACATGGAATATTACATTTTACTTCAACATACTATATGTACCTACAGATGCATTAAAGGATCATTTTTTACCTGTATTTCACCTGATCAAATGTCTAGCACAGTCCTGCTTCTATTTGTCCCTCTTATCCCTTGGATTTCTGTAACTATCTTCTAACTTTTGTTCCTTACTACCAGAATGAACTTTAACAAAATCATGTCTTAATTGTGAGGGAGCTGGTAAAGGGATAGTAGTGGTGGTACAGACATATTTATCCTCCTAATAACTTCACTTTCAACCTCCAGATCAATGAGAGGCTCTTCACATCATTCACAGTGATGTTTTATTAATCTCACTCAGCAGAATAACAGAATGGGCTAAGAGCTAATCAATCACAAGTGACTCATTACCTATGATTAATTAAATATAAAAAAGCAAGCACAGAAGTCATTTTGGTGTTACTCATCCAAATCCAAATGCTTAAGACTCTTCTCATTATTTACACCCATCAAAGAAACTAGAAATGGAGTTATGGTCAAGTGGTAGAGCATTATTAGCCTTGAGCAAAATTACTTAAAGACAGTGCTACAGAATTGGAACCACATACAAAGAAAATGTATTCCCAAATGTGTGTCCTTTCATGTTCTCTGAACGTTTCATGAACAAGCTTGTGGACACTACTGTGTCAAAATTTTGTAATAACCAAGGACTGGTATCTTCCATCAGAATTTCCATTCAAAAGCTGAACCATTCCTTAGTATAAAAGAACACAAGTCAACCACTTCACTCTATTAATTACTTGTCGAGCCTGGAAATAATTAATGCCCATCACGTGTCCAAATCCTTTGTTTAATACTCAGGTCCATCATCCCCATTTCAACACAAAGGATGAGAAATGTTGGCTCAGTCAGTGCACAAATGTAAAGAATGGTTTCTCAGTACACCTAGCTTACCTCTGCTATAAATAATTTCTCTACATAACTTCCAGAGGCTTCTTACAAGATTTTCCTACATTGGGTTTCTTTCCTGTGTGAGTTCTCTAATGCTTGCTGAAGATTGACTTCTGGTTGAAAGACTTCTTCTGATGCTTACATTTACAGAGATTCTGTCATGTATCCCGGTCTCTGATACCTGTAGAGAGGTGACTTCTGGCTAAATGTTTTTCTACATTTAGTATATTTAGAGATTCTCTCCTTTTTATGTTCTCAAATACACTGATGATAGACTTCTAATTAAAAGTCCCTGCACATTTGTTATTTTATTAGTTTTCTTTTGTCTTATATAAGTTAGTTCTCTGATGAACACTGAGGTATGCCTTCCAGGTCAAAGATTTTCCACATTTGTAATATTTATAAAGTTTCTCTCCTGTGTGTATTGTATAAACACTGAGCCATGCCATCTTGGTGAAGTAATTTCTACAGTTGTTACATTCATACAATTTTTCTCCTGTGTGTGTTCTCTGATGAAAACTGAGGTATGACTTCTCAAAAACTTCTACTTTCATTTCATTCATAGGATTTCTCTCCTGGGGGTGGTTCAATGATGAACCCTGAGGTATGCCTTCTGGGTGAAAGACTGCACATTTGCTACTTTCATAAGGCTTCTCTCCTGTGTGGGTTCTCTGATGCAAACTGACTTTTCTTCCAGGTAAAAGACTTGTGACACATTACATTTCTAAGGCTGCTCATGTGGGTGAATATTCTTATGCTTGGTGAGGTATGAATTACAGGTGAAGGATTTTCCACACTTGTTACAGTCCTAAGGTTTCTAAACTGTGTGAATTCTGGTATGCCTACCTAGATGTGAACTCCACTTGAAGGTCTTTCCACATTTGTTGCATTCATAAGGTTTTTCTCCTGTATGTGTTCTCTGATGCAAAGCAAGGTATGACTTCTCTCTATAAGACCTTCCACATGTGTTACATTCATAAGGTTTCTCACCTGTGTGAATTCTCTTATGTGTATTGAGATGTGACTTCTGGGCGAAGGACTTTCCACATTTCTTACATTCATAAGGTCTCTCCCCTGTGTGTGTTCTCTGATGGACATTAAGGTCTGCCCTCCGGGCGAAACTCTTTCCACATTTGTTACATTCATAAGGTTTCTCCCCTGTGTGTATTCTCTGATGAACATGAAGGTCTGCCTTCCGGGTGAAATACTTTCCACATCTATTACATTCGTAAGGTTTCTCTTTTGTGTGTGTTCTCTTATGGACAGTAAGGTTTGCCTTCTGGGCAAAAGACTTTCCACATTTGTTACATTCATAAGGTTTCTCTCCTGTGTGTGTTCTCTGATGAACACGAAGATCTGTCTTCCGGGCAAAAGGCTTTCCACATTTGTTACATTCATAAGGTTTCTCTCCTGTGTGTGTTCTCTGATGAACATGAAGCTCTGTCTTCTGGGTAAAAGACTTTCCACATTTGTCACACTTGTAAGGTTTCTCTCCTGTTTGTGTTTTCTGATGCAAAGTGAGGTATGACTTTAGTCTGAAAGATTTTCCGAATTTGTTGCATTCATAAGGTTTCTCTTCAGTCTGAATTCTCTGATGTTGGTTGAGTGCTGACTTCTGAGTGGAAAATTCCCTACACTCATATTCACAGGGTTTCTCTTCTGTTGGTGTTTGAGGTTGGAAAGTCACATCTGATTTCTGAGAGATAAATTTTGCACACTGGATATACTCATTAGACTTCTCTGGATATTTGCTTGGAAGTTTTGTAAGGTGTATTTTCTTACTGAAAGTTTTCTCACATTCACTACACATACAAGAATTCTCTCCTGTGTACATTTTCTGATGAGTAGTGACTGTAGGTCTTAAGTAGAATGTTTTGCCACATACAGTACATTCAGGTGTTTTCCTTTCCCCTTGAAGTACTTTTGGTCAAGGAGAACAGACATCATACATAGTCTTTTCTATATCCATTATAGTTACATGAGCATTTTGCCACAAAACCCCACTTATGTCTAAAGAATATGGTCTCTGAGTTTAAATCTTTCCCTTTTCCACCATATTCAAAATACTGCAGCTCATCTGGACTCTCATAATTTTGACTAAAATACTCTGAATATCTGAGGGATTGATCAACTACAGGAGACACACTAGGCCTATATGCAGCATGCAATTCATCAGGCTCACTACAGAGAAGCATGTTCTGACACTCAGTGAACTCCTTAGTCCTCATTCCTAAGGAGTTCCCATTATTTCTAATCAGCTCTGGCTTAAGTTTTGAACTCAAATTAAAAGTTACTAATCTTACTCTATCTTCCACTATGTTACTATTTGTGGCTGCTATTTCACATAGACATTTGTTTAGACTTTCCTGGCATGCCTTAATCACATACTCCATCCCTTGAACATCTAAAATGAGTCATAGAAAAAGACAGAAACAAATGAAATCCCAAGATTCTTTAAGGCAAAAACAAAGACCTTTTCTCCCATCGTGTTAGAGATTTTAAAATATCAAAATAGGAATTGATTTATGACAAATATATGCTTCTTTCCCTAATGTATTAAAGAAATACTGATATTTTACCACAGAAAATAATGTTTTCCTGTATTTCTGTTCATTCTTCTTTTTATTTCACAGGAGGCACTTACTCAAATTACTTAACTATATACTGCTAGAGTTTTAAGCTGAAAACTTACTTTCTTCCTTTAGTATTCTTGGTATTGTTGTTTGATCATAGGAGAATAGCTGCCTTGTCTTATGTTTGTGAAATAATTTATAAATTGTGCTGTTTTGCTTCTCACCCAATAGGTGAGGAACAGGAATATTTTCTAGATTTGGAGAAGATAAGGAGTATTTTATACATCCTTTTGTCTTTCACCTAAGCAGGAAAGGTTCCTGGGAGTAATGATTTATACCTAAATCTTTTCAGTTCTAACTTCTTACTAAGAATTACTTTAGGCATCTGTGGGATGCCTCTCTCCATCTTAGAAAAAGTCTTATCAAAAGTTCATTTCTGACACACCTGCCCCTCAGAACCATGTTAGACCAAAGATACTCCAGCTCTCCTCTTAGTTAATCATCCTCTCTATACGAAAGGCTTTGTTTCTGAATCCCAGTCTCTGCATAACACTGATAAGCTATTTTTCCTTATCAGAGAATAGCAGTCCTGGCATGCTCCTTATTTCCTACACCTGTATATTTCTACTTTCAAAGAAATGAAATCTAAATTTTTACACTTGTGTGATTTTTTTAGAATGAGTTCCACAAATACAAGAGAATTGCTGCCACATAGCATTCAATGTCTCCATATGAACTGTGATTCACAAGTCCTTAAGACAAAGCATCACTTAGTTCTCTACAACACACAGGACTCAAGGGAACTCAGAATATTATTACTCAGTACAGTATAAGTTGAACTTGCCAACAAGGCTCTGGCTACAACATCACTATGGAAGATGCATTTACTCACCTGTGAAATTCTTGTGTGAGGCTTCTCCTACCCATGGTTCTGCACCTTGCTCCAATGTGACAATCAATTTAGGTTTAGGAATGCAGTGCCCTGTTAATAAGAGTGGAGAACTATTGCTTATGCTGGGTCATCATTGCTGTAACATCTGAGACATGACATTCACAAGTTTGCTCCTAAATCTTGTTTCTCATTTCTCACTCGTTCCATGATTGACTTTCCCCCAGCTTTGGATTTATTTGGCTGGTTGTGTGGTTTGAACTCAGCTCTTTTGCTCAAAGCTAGCATTCTACCAGTTTGAGTCCCAAGGTGGCTCAGTGGTAGAGCGCTTGCCTTGCATGCATGAGGCCCTGGGCTCAATTCCTCAGCACCACATAAGCAGGAAAAAAAAGCCGGAAGTGGCACTGTGACTCAAGTGGTAAAGCGCTAGCCTTGAGCTGAAGAGGTAAGGGACAGCGCAGGCCCAGTGTTCAGGCCCCACGATTGGACCCCCCCACCAAAAAAAAAAAAGAAACTTGATTCAGTTTGAGTCCCAGCTCTACTTTCAGTATTTCAGTGGTTAATTGGAGATAAGAGTCTTATGTGGAATTTTTGGCCATTGCTGGCTTCAAACCAAAATCCTCAGATTTCAGCCTCCTAAATAGCTAGGATTACAAGTATGAAAAACTGTACCCAGTGACAGGTTTGGATTATAAATGCACAATATAAACCAGTATTCCAAATCATACTTCTAATAGTGATATACATTCTATTCTAGATTGTATATCCACCCACAATAATCATCTCAAGTTTAAACCTATTATAGAACTTTTGACAAAGTGTTGATTTGGCTCCTTGAGAATAACACTGCCTCAAGTGTCACTTAATCAAGTTGAAGTTTTCCTTAGAAAGAAATGACAGTTCTCACAGACTGGAATTTTGCATAGTATTTGAAAGTCTGATAAATATTCACATGTCTACTAAAAAAAAAATCACTTGGTCTAGCAAATTAATGTTACTTTTGCTCACCCAAGGACATGAGGTTGCTGTAGGTCTCCAGCATTACATCTCTATACAAGGTTCTCTGAGCAATATCCAAGTCCTGCCACTCCTCCCAGCTGAAGTCCAATGCCACATCATCAAATGACACCAGCTTCTGTAATGACACATTTCCATCAAGTAATTAGGCCTGAGTCATGAGAAAACCAAATCTGGAATTTCATTCATATATATATATATATATATATGCTTTTGTCTTACATAAATATTTGGAGCTTGCTGTGTTAGCTATACATTGGGAGGAAGAAAAATCAAGGTAAAAATATTTGCCTCTGTATGAACTAGGTAATTAAAAATACAAACCTTCCCTAATACATCAGAACACATTTCTGGTGATAGCAATAGGCAAAAGATAACAATTCTGGGCTGGGAAGGTGGCTCAGTGGTAGAGCGCTTGCCTTGCATGCCTGAGGGCCTGGGTTCGATTCCTTAGCACCACAGAAGCAGAAAACAAAAGCTGGAAGTGGTGCTGTGGCTCAAGTGATAGAACACTAGCCTTGAGCAACAAAAGCTCAGGGACAGTGCCCAGGCCTAAGAGCAAACCTCAGACGGGCACAAAAAAAAAATTCCTATTCTAATGCTTTTGGTAATCAAATTTGTAAAGATTGAAGTGTGGTCATAGATACCCTGATACTTCCTTCCTATGTAAAAAACAACAACAACAACAAAAACTGTTGGTATTCACTTTTGAGAACAGTGCCTACCTTCCACAATACAGAATATAAGTGGGAGGGTAATAAAATGTTTCTTGACAGTATTGCATTTTAATAGGCCTTCATGGAAGGATGGAGGTAAATAGATAGAGGCTTATGGACACTCAAGGTGACAAATAATGGGGAGTATGACCACCATAAGCAGGCCAGAGAAAAATAAGAATAAAGAGGGATGTGATCTACAAAATATAAAAGGAAATTTTTAAAGTTGGAATGAAATATAGTACTAATTTGTTGTGCAGAGGCTAAATATAGCGAATTTTGACTCCCACATTGAAACCCATTACAAATGAAAAATGCCAACAATCCCTCCAATCCAGCCATGCTGGACAATACAAGAGGTGAATCCTGACTAAAGAAAGAAAAGGAAATATATTTGTAAAGTGGTGGAAGAAAATAACCCTTAATTCATAATCCATTGGGCAGAGGAACATTCCTAAAAATGCATATTGAAGGTATTTTCAGGAAAGATAAATCATTAATAACATCTGCATTTTAAGAGTGTCAGAAGAAATTATGGTGCGTCAAGAGAAAAATGTGCCAACACAGATCTACACATAGGTCAATGTCATTAAATTGGTAAATATGTAGGTAAGTACAAAGGAATGTATAGAACATATATTTTATATAATCTCTCTAAGATGATTTGTGGAAGGAAAACTAATAGCATATCCAGGATTCATAGTGCATGAAGATTCAATATATAAACATATACCTGTATTAAAAACAAACTATGTGGACTGGGAAGATGGGTCAATTAATACTGCACTTGGCTGACAAATATGAGGGCCTGAGTTCAAAGAATTAATTCTAGCAAAAATATTAAAAGGCTTTATCTTTGGGTTATAAATGGAATTATTCTATTGAAAAGAATCTATATTATCTGATGTCATATGCTGGTACTGTAGGAATACTCTAAACTCTTAGAGTACCTAATAATAATACAGTGAAGTACAACCAGCACGTTAATTTCCTATGTCTGTCACAATAAATAGTTAGACTAGGTGGGAAATTTATTTTCTTGTAGTTTTATAGGATAACAACAATTTTCCTCCATGTTTAACTTCTTTTGAAGTTCTATGGTTCAGCTTGAGGATGGCCATTGTTCAGTACACAAAATCTCTGATTTCTTCTTTATGAAGCAAACAGTCAAACTACCAGACTAGATTATACCTACTACACAATAGCCTTTTCAAAGGAATATAATAGGCCTTGTATATTTGTGAGCTGCACAGATTCAATGAACCATAGAACCAAAATATTTGAGAAAGTATGGCACCTATATTAAACCTGCAGTCTTTGAAAAACTGCCATTATTCTATAAACAATGCAGTATAAAAACTTTACAGGGCCTGGGAAGGTGGCTCAGTGGTAGAGTGCTTGCCTTGCATGCATGAGGCCCTAGGTTCGATTCCTCAGCACCACATAAGCAGAAAAAGCTGGAAGTGGCACTGTGGCTCAAGTGGTAGGGTGCTAGTCCTAAGCTGAAGAGCTGAGGGACAGTGTTCAGGCCCAGAGTTTAGGCCCCATGACCTACACACACACAAAACAAACAAACAAAAAGCAACTATTCACATAGGATTTAAATTTTAATAGGTATGATAGGTGATTTATAGTGCATACAAGAATGCCTATAAGTTATATTAGGTCATTTACGGTGTGTGGAAGGATGTGTGCAGGTTACATGGAAGCAAAATAGGAAATAAATATCAGATGAGACCAACAGATAACAAATAGCAAAATGGCCATCTAAATTAAACTCTATTAATATTGTAATATATAGTAAATATGTAAAGCACTATCTGATTTGAACAGAAGAAAAAGTACTCAGTAAGCTATCCACAGAGACAAACACTAAACATAGAGAAATTAGAAATAAATAAATCAATAAGTAGATACCATAAGTGAAAATCTATAATGAAATATACAAATAGTGATAATATGACAAGAAAAAAACATCAGCACAAATTGTATGATCACAGATACAGACAATACATTGTAACAGACAGTTCATACATCTTTATAATAAAAATTTGTGCTGAAAAAATTATCCAAAGACATATTTAAAAGGCCACAGAATTATAATTTCTTAATTTACCATTACTATTGGATAATTGATAATCCTCACAACAACTGATAGAACAAACAGATAAAAAGTCAGCAGGAGCACACACATGGGTTTTAACCTAAATGATGTTTATAAAGCACCATCATATTACATTTACCAAGACATACACACTGAAAGTAAATCTCAAGACAAACTTTCTAGAAATCAATATGAGAAATAAAGCTGTGATAAATACATTTTCTTCATCTTTGAAATAAAAACATACGGTTTTAATTGTATGGGAAAGTCACACGTGTATCTTCTGGAGGGTCAAAGAAAACCATAGAACTCAAGGGAAACAGAAGTAAAAATTGCAGGGGGGGAGGGATGGGGGAGAGTCATTAGACACTGAAAATAGTAAACTACACAGCCCATGAGTAGAGATAGGAGGGAGGGATTGGGAGAGACTGAGGTAATGGAAGACACTATATGAAATGAAATGTACTCATTACCTGACTCATGTAATTATAATCTCTCTATAATAATAATAAATTAATTCACCATGGAGTTGTGCTAAACTCAACTCTTTTGCTTAGTGAAGAAAATCTAGGGCTGGGAAGGTGGCTCACTGGTAGAGCGCTTGCCTTGCATGCATGAGGCCCTGGGTTCGATTCTCCAGCACCACATAAGCAAAAAGGAAAAAAGCCAGAAGTGGCACTGTGGCTCAAATGGTAGAGCACTAGCCTTGAGCTGAAGAGCTGAGAGACAGCGCCCAGGCCCAGAGTTCAGGCCCACGACCGGACCAAAAAAAAAAAAAAAGAAAATCTACTGTAGTTAGAACAACAGTTACAATGATTAGAAATAGAATACAACAATTAATTTAAACATGAAACATTTGAGTTGGGGTTGAATATTAATTCTACATTAATGAGTAACAATAATCTTGTTTTACGGTAGTATCCAATTAACTTTTAGTGTTAAATTCTCAGATATGAAAAAAACAACAAAACCAAACAAGTGCTTCTGGCTACTAAAGGAGGCTGAGGTCTGGAAGCCAGCCTGGTACTAAATAAATAAGCAGCCAATAAACAAGTTGGAGGCATGGCTCAAATGATAGTGCCAACAGTAAACGAGGAAGATGACTGAAGGTTGAGGATTGTGAGTTCAAGCTCCAGTACTAGCACAAGAAAGGCATGGAGGCTGAGGTGGGTGTATCTCATGAGTCTCTAAGTTAGACATTAATTGGGGCAACACCCAAGTCCTTAGCTCAGACATAAAGAGCAAAGATAATGAATGGAAGGGGGAGAGAAGGGGAGAAAGGGGCAGGAAAAAGAAGGAAGAAAAGAGACGAGAGGAGTGAAGAGAAAGGAAAAAAAGGGAAAGGGAAAGGAAGAAAAGAAGAGAGGAGGGGAGGAAAGCTTCATGACATTATATTTGACAGGTACTCCTTGGATAAGATACCAAAAGTGCTTGATACAAATCCAAACAAGATTAAGTGCATACAATTAAAATCTTGTGCCTCATGGGGCTGGGAAGGTGGCTCAGTGGTAGAGCGCTTGCCTTGCATGCATGAGGCCCTGGCTTCGATTCCTCAGCACCACATAAGCAGAAAAAAAAGCTGGATGTGGTGCTGTGGCTCAAGTGGTAGAGTGCTAGCCTTGAGCTGAAGAGCTGAGGGACAGCGCCCAGGCCCAGAGTTCTGGCCCCACGACCGGACCAAAAAAAAAAAGAAAAAAAGTAAATAGTTCCATAGGTCTCTAGATTAGTAACAAGAATGAATTAGAAAATATAAAAGAAAATCCTGCCGGGCGCTGGTGGCTCACGCCTGTAATCCTAGCTACTCAGGAGGCTGAGATCTGAGGATCGCGGTTCAAAGCCAACCCCGGGCAGGAGAGACCGTGAGACTCCTATCTCCAATAGACCACCAGAAAACCGGAAGTGGTGCTGTAGCTCAAGTGGTAGAGCGCTCGCCTTGAGCTGAAGTGCTGAGGGACAGCGCCCAGGCCCAGAGTTCAAGCCCCACGACCGACAAAAAAAGAAAAAAAAAGAAAATCCTACAACTGACCCCCACACATATCTAAATATCTAATTTTATTTATGATAAATATGTAACATTTACTCACAAAAGATGAAGTATCATTTGATACTCTCCATTTTCTATGATAACAACTTTCATGATGTTTTTTAAAATTTCAAATCAATGAAAACAAATAAATGTACCAATTACCCTATAGACTACAATGGCTTTTCTGAAAAAATACTTCTAAAATTTCTTCACTGAGACAATTACCTCACTATGCTACAACTCTATGAACATTAGCAGACAGGCAAGCCTCATGGTTGACTTTGTGCCCACAACACAGGATTTTGGGGGGAGGGTTAACTAAGGATATTAAATTATTATATGAAACCTTGAAATAAATATGAAATTAAGCACCTGTCTTCAAAAGGAAATATAGAAAAATAAAATTTTGGATTCTATGAATTTTATCATAGCTATAGTGATGAAAAGAGTTTGGAAATATGTTAAAAGTTTTTAGCTGGAAACACACTACAAATAGCATTAATAACAAACACACATGGAAAAAAATACATGTTATTATTATCTGTGCACTTGCTTTCAGTTTTTGTTTATCTTTTCACTGACTACTGTTCAAATGTGTCACATATTCCTGAGTCATTTCTCCCAGGAGATTACTAAGGATATACAGCCACACATGTTAGCTACTAGCCAAGTTCCCAAGAGATCAAAGTCTATTAATGAGCAAATATCTGTCAGACTGTGCCACCAGTGATAATTCAAAACCTTAAGTCACTGTATTGGGTTTTTTGTTTTTGTTTTTTGGTCATGGGGCTTGAACTCTGGGCCTGGGTGCTGTCCCTCAGCTCTTCAGCTCGAGGCTAGCACTCTACCACTTGAGCCACCGTGCCATTTCTGGCTTTTTTCTTTTTTCTTATGTGGTGCTGAGGAATCGAACCCAGGACCTCAGGCATGCAAGGCAAGCGCTCTACCACTGAGCCACCTTCCCAGCCCTGTATTGGGTTTTTAAAAATCAAAACCAGCTTCTATCTTATACTGGCAGTTAATGAAAATATTCAAATGGAGCAAGATGAAAAAAAAAAAAACTGCAGTACCACATCAAATGAGGTTAGAGTAGACAAATAGAATGGGAAAATCAAGGTTTTTTTTGCTGTGTATCCATGGGTAAATGATAGTAATTTTCTGTAGAGAATGCTAAGTTGAGCTGAAAGTGGCTAAGGTTTGAGAGGTTGGAACTTCACTCCAAAAGCACCCAGAATACTGACAGCTGGCCATGAAAGTGTTAAAACAGACAACTCTGGAGAGGGATAAGGGATTGGAGTGCTACTCCCTTCTTTTCTTTTTTTATTGGGGGGGGTGTCCGGTCATGGGGCCTCAACTCTGGGCCTGGGTGCTGTCCCTCAGCTCTTCAGCTCAAGGCTAGCGCTCTACCACTTGAGCCACAGCGCCACTTCCGGCTTTTTTCTTTTTGCTTCTGTGGTGCTGAGGAATCGAACCCAGGGCCTCATGCATGCAAGGCAAGCGCTCTACCACTGAGGTACCTTCCCAGCCCGCTACTCCCTTCTTTAGTGCTGAAAGGGCTCAAACTGAACTTTGGGTGCAGGTGACATTGAAGGCTAGGTAAGGTGGACTACCAGCTTGGAATTTCAGAGGGCTGCAATCTTTTGTCTCTAAAGAATAAGGGAACAAGTGTCCCCCCTTGCAAAAATGTTTTGGCTCTGATTTTAATGTTAATATAAATGTTTTATTTTTTACAAGTATCCATGGTAACCTTCCCTGTGTGAACTCAAGAAAATATGCCTGCATACCAGGACTAGGGCTCAAGTGCCATTGAGTCTAGGGACACGTGTTTTATCATTCATTCATCTTTGTATCTGTTTATGTCTGTGTCTTTCTGTTTTTCTTTGGCTCTGGAATACCGTAGAAATACCTCAGGTTACAGTTAGCAGTTAGCAACATTTTTCCTATTTATAATGGGTAAGAAAAATGTCAATTCTAAGAGTCACGACAGCAAAGAAAATTAATCAGTGTGAAAAACCAGTTCTCAGATACATCATTTGAAGAAAAAGAAAAAGTGAGAGACATATTAAGGGAAGAGGGACTGAGAGAAATAAAGAAAAAAAGAGACAGAGAGAAAAATAGGTATACAGAAAGAGAAATAAAGAAAGCTAGTGAGCAGGAAACAGAGAATAAAGAGGGAAAATAGAGCAAAAAAAAATCTTGTGAGGGGATTGGGAATGTGGCTTAGTGGTAGAGTGCTTGCCTAGCATGTATGAAGCCCTGGGTTCGATTCCTTAGTACCACATAAACAGAAGAACCAGGAGTGGTGCTGTGGCTATAGCGGCAGAGTGCTAACCTTGAGCAAAAGTAGCTCAGGGACAGCGCCTATCCCCTGAGTTCAGGCCCAGGACTGGAAAAAAAAAAATAATAAAGCTTATTAAAAAAAAAAAATCTTGTGAGGACATCTTAGGAAAAATCAGGGATTTCTAGAAAGACCATAGCCTATATTGCCAAATATAGCCTAAGTTTCAAGGTAGACAAAGACCACAGATCAGTTCAAGAAGCATGTATAGAAAGTAATTTAAGTACATATAGCTTACTCAGAAGTTGTGCCTGACCACAGTATCTCAGCAACTCCAGTAAAATTTCATTAAGGGAGTTTAATGTTATTCATGAGGATGTGATCTCTGATCAGTTGCTAATAAACCTTCACCTTCCATGAGAAGTTATCTCCTTGGTGTCACTGAATCACATAACAAGTGTGACTACTTTTTCTCACATCAGAAAACCTAGCAACACAGTGAGGCAAATCTGTGCTCAACTTAGACAGAATGTAAGATTTTATAATCTGCTAAATCTAGAAGCCAGCTTCCTCTACTAAGCCTACAAGCCACCTTTATCTAATTTATGAACATGTTCCTGAAGCTGAATTTGTTTTTCTTTTTTTCAATCCTGGACACCCTTAGGTTCATAAAATGGAATGTAAAACAAAGTGAGAAATAAAAAGCAACTCACCAGAGATCCTTTCATTCTTTCTTGTTGTTGACAATGAACAGAAGATTCTGGAAGCCTGGCTGGGAGAGAAGGCAAATGAGGTAGTCAGGAAAGAACTTGTGTGATTTTCCTGCTCAAAATATTATATGCGGGCAGGAAAAGCATATAGATTTCTTATGGGAGAAGAATCTTTTTTTTTTTTCTTTTGGGTCTGGTTGTGGGGCCTGAACTCTGGGCCTGAGCGCTGTCCCTCAGCTCTTCAAGCTCAAGGCTAGCGCTCTACCACTTGAGCCACAGCGCCACTTCCGGCTTTTTCCTTTTTGCTTATGTGGTGCTGAGGAATCGAACCCAGGGCCTCATGCATGCAAGCAAGCGCTCTACCACTGAGCTACCTTCCCAGCCCTGAGAAGAATCTTTTAAGTCTAATGTAGAGCATTAAACTCTCCACTAAAGATAAATTGATAGTCCATTACTTTATATGCATACAGAATTCATAATAATAATTTAAAAATTATTTAAAATACAATTAAAAATTAGTAATATGTAATTTAAAATAATTTTAAAAATAAATTAATAATAATAAATCATTGAAACTACATCTTCACTGAAAGTAGTTAATACTGAAATACACTTAGGCATGTATGAACTATTTTTCTATTAATGTAAAGGTACTAAATTGCCCTTAGCATTTGTGCTCTACTTCATTCATTTAGGCAGTTAAACATCATGGAAAGGATATATGTTATAACTCAGTATTTTTCACTGAAAGTTATACAGGCAAAATGTGTACAATACATATTTCTTCTATTATATTGTTTCAATAATGGTTGTCAAATGGCACATTTCCCTGTATCCAAATGCCCTTGTCAGTGACTTGCAATTTGTCATTTAACCTACAAAGGGACAAAGAAACATCAGTAAACATCTTTTTTTGGGGGGGTCCGTTCATGGGGCCTGAACTCTGGGCCTGGGCACTGTCCCTCAGCTCTTCAGCTCAAGGCTAGTGCTCTACCACTTGAGCCACAGCGCCACTTCCGGCTTTTGTTTTCTGCTTCTGTGGTGCTGAGGAATCGAACCCAGGGCCTCAGGCATGCAAGGCAAGTGCTCTACCACTGAGCCACCTTCCCAGCATTAAACATCTTTATATATAATCACAGGTTTAAGAAATCCCTAAAGCTCACTTTCCTAAACATTCATATCTGGCCTTCCCGCAGGAGATACAAGGCCTAATAATGACTCAACATTAAAATACCGGTCATAGTAGTGACATAATCCCAACCAACCACCCTCACCAAAGAACCAGAGATTAGAGTCAGATACATTCCTTAAACAATATTAACACAAAAACCAAGCTGAGGACACCCCAAAATGGAGGTCCATAAAATTAAATATATTAAACAGCTATGTGCTTTTGCTGGTACTTGTTCACTGGAAATGCTATTATCCACAGTTTTTTTTTGTACAATTACACAGAATGGAAACTAAATATAAGATAACATGAACTTTACAGTGACATGTACAAAAAATGAAAATCTGTAGATATCAGTGAGGCTTAGTTTTTGTTCCAAAAGACAATATGATTCAATTAAAGGCAATGTTTTACATTAGTATTGTGTTTTTCCACATACGTTTTCTTACTTTAAAACACTTAGAAAGATTTTATTGTAGGCTAAGTGTCTATATTCACAATGCTTGAGTCCATATTTCAAGGTGGCATAGCTTTTGGGATTTGGACTATTCTCATACACACAGTGACTGAACAACCCTCCTTAAAAATGTAAAGTTTTCTATTTCATATTATCTTATTAGAAATATCTGTATTGAAAAGAGGGCACTGTAACTAGGCTCTGGGGGCTCATGGCTGTAATACTAGTCACTCCAAAGTCTGAGATGTGAGGGCTGGGATGTAGCTCAGTGGCAAAGTGCTTGCCTAGCAAGTGCAACGTCCTGGGTTCGATCCCCAGTACCAAAAAAGATTAAAAAAAAAAGTTAAAAAAAAAACCAACAAAGTCTGGGATCTGAGGATCACAGATTAACTGGAGGTGGGGCAGGAAAGTCTAAGAGACTCCAGATCTCCAATAAACTACAAAAAATAATTGGAAGTGGAGATGTGGCTTAAGTGGTAGAACATTAGCCTTGAGCAAAAGAAGCTCATGGTTGGTGTCCAGACCTTGAGCTCATGAACCAGGATTTGTACAGAAAAAAGAGGCTTTGTATTTTATTTACATTATATTTTATCAATTGTTATGCAATACATGGTTAGGCAGTCTCTTTCATTTTAATTGATGTAAGATAGGCTCAATATTCTACTGGATAAATTGTAATTTGTCAAGAACAGAGAAATAAAGTGGAGAATATCCATGTTAGTAACATTTTAAAGTTGCAAAAGCCATAAGAAGTGCAAAGGTTAAGATCAACATATTTTAAAAGAGTGCTTATGCTTCATTCAATTCCCCAAAAGAATTTCATAAGGGAATTAATACTTCTTTGAGCAGATTGTGATAAAATGAATAACACTTCAGGATATGTAACATCTGAAAATCGTACAATCTTAAGCAACATACATTATCTCAAGTTCTCTTCTATAATTTTTCTAAGGCCAAAGATCCCTGACCAACACTTCCTGAAATGCCAAGGAAGAATTATGTTAGAGCTAGATCGGGAAATCCATAGATGGGACATTTGGGATAAGTTTAAGAGATCACATACTAGAAATAATAGTGAGAAGAATTAAATTAATGAAAATAGGATTATTGATTAGACAGACACTCTCTGTGATAGGTATCCCTCCACCACAAACCACAGACCTATGGCCCCTCTGATAACAAGGCTCTGGCTTATTCCTCAGTCCAGCTCATCTTCCCTCCTGAAAGTTGGTCTAAACCTCCCAACAGCACCAAGTGGTTGAGAATGTTGGAGGAAAGAGTACCATGTGAATCTTGTGCTCGAGAAGCAGAGCCAATTGGTTCTACTTTCCTTGCTTAAGGCAAGGGAAGCTAAAAACGTCTTCCCCTTCCTGTGCTTTTCTGCTTATGCTCTTTAGGGCTTGTGAGACTTGACAAGGCCTGTCTGTCCTTTTAGGAGGGAGATTCCTAATCATAGGGTGCCCTCCTTCAAACATTGCTAGGCTTCGTTCTTAAAACTACAGGCCCACCACACACTACTCCAATATCTCCTGTAAAACGGTCTCTAGAAACAAGGTCATGTACAAACACGTGTGAACTCAACCCAGGAGTGCTAAGAAGACTAACAAGACACACGTGGAGGGCAGACTCGGGTTCTAGGCCCAGTTTGGGGTCCATACCTGACATGGGATCTGCAGCCTGAGATCCCTTCAAATGACAGTTCCCAGGGTCCACGGAAGAGCGGCTGGGCGCCAGTCCCGAGGCTGCGACCTTTGGATTTCAAAACTGTACTTGAGAACACTTCCAGCAACACAGAGAGAAAGGAACCGGAATTGCAGAGTTAAAGCATCACCAGTGGGCGGTCCAGAGCAGGCGCAGGCGCAGAAACATCTACCTCCCGCTCCATGCTTCCCGCCGGAAAAACATAACAAAACACACCTACATTTTCAAAGGATCGGTGCTCCAATGTAGACTACAATTCCCACAATGCACTGCGCCAACCTGGAGGAAGTGTCCTTGTTTCAAAGGTTCGAACCGTGCTAGATATCAGGTCTGTACAGTTCCTGGATGCATGGGGACTTTTCTCTCCCTGCTGTGGGCGCTAAGGTGAGTTTCTTCTTGGAAATCGCTGTGTCTCCTGAAGTACTGTTAAGACCAACCAGCAAATGGAACTTGGTTGGGAGCATTAGATAAATTGGCTTTTGAATTCTTAGTTATAATAATGTAATTGAGGTTATAAAACTACGTTTTGTTTTCATTTTTTGTTCAACACATATGTCCAGTTGCATGTAAATTATGTCTCTGTTTTGCCTTCAGTTTTTTAATATCTCCCCTATCACTTTAAAAAGGTTTTCAGAGCCACTAAACTGATTCTTGAATCATTTTCCACTGCTCTAATGTATACACTGGAATAAAATAGCAGGATTGTTAGATAGACAACATAACCTTGCATCCATTTAGATTTCTTAACATCTGTTTCCCAGAAACTCCCAATTTCCATCTATGGAATTCCTAATAAAAAGCTCCCTAATGGCTCTTCTCAAAATAAATGTGTAACACTTATGTAAGCCTAATCTATCAGGGCACAATAGTACACCTGTAAGTCCAACAACTTAAAAGGTTGAGCAGAGAGGATCAGTCCAGCCAGGAGCTGAAGGCTAGCTTGGGTAACTTAAGACTTAAGTCTCAAAGAAACAGAAGTGCAGCACTTCCTTACCAGTCTTTGGATTTGATCCTCAGCACTAAAAAAAAAAACAAAACTAATGCATAACAAATTTTTATCAATGAAACATCTTTTCTAATGCTCAAAGTTTAATTTACAATTTTTCTTCCTAATCACCAAACATTAATCTGCAAGTTTATTAAATTGCTAGGTTATAGTAGAGGAAGAGCACCCTTAGTTTCCTAGCTCTGTGAAGAAAGCTGGGAGCAGGAGGCAATTTCAGGCCATTTCTTACCTAGATCCAGTGACAGCAAAGACATATTGCCAACAATCACTGTTTTTGGTAAGTTGGTCATCCATCTTGATGGCTTTCATCTTGCTGCTGGCCTTATGAACTGCTCTCCCATTTGCTTCAACTGGGACTTGTTTGCACTGAGTAGGTTTATTTCCCTTATGCATTCTTGGTAGAGGCATAAAAACATGAAGCTTTATTATTACCCCCAATTTCTTTTTCCTTTTTCTTCAGTAAAAGAGCTTGAACTCAGGGCCTAGGCACTGTCCCTTTTTCTTTTTTGTAAGTCTTGTACTCTACCACTTGAGCTACAAACTCCATTTCTATGGTTTTTTGTTTTTTTTTTTTGCTGTCTAATTGGAGATTTTTGTCTGGATTAGCTCTGAACTTTAATCTTCATGTCTCAGTCACCTGGGTAGCTAGGATTACAAGATTGAACCATTAGTGCCCAGCCCCAAAAACATTTTTTTGGTATATATTTTTTATTGTAAAGATACTGTTTAGAGGGGTTACAGTTACATGAGTAAGGTAATGAGTAAATTTCCTATCTAGCATTGTAACCTCCTCCTTTGTTTTATCCTACTGTCCCTTCCCTCCCCACCTCCCCAAGTCCTCCCTCCCCACCCCAAGTTGTAAACTTTGTTTTCAACATAGTATCTTGTTCATCTCATTGTTACAATTGGTCAACCTATATCCTTATTTCAACATTTCCTTATTTCCCTTCCCCTCCCCAAGTTAGAAAAATGTATATACAAGATGCAGGACACCGGAATCAAATTCAGTGACAACAGGGGTTATATCATGGGGGAAGAACATACAAAAGAAAAAAATAATATTGCATTATAAATATGTTAAAAACAATAGCAAGAAAGAAAAAAAGCCACTTGTGTCCCTATCTTGGGGTTCATTTTGCTTAGCATTATCTTATATGGTCAATGTACATAGCTTTTGACCTTTTCTGCTTGTCTTAGACATATACTGGTTACTGCAAATAAGGGAAATTATGGGACCTATGTTTCTTTGGGTCTATCTTACTTCACTTAATATAACTTTTTCCAAGTCTTTCCATTTCCTAACAAATAGGGTGATGTCATTCTTTCTGACAGAGGCATAGAATTCCATTGTATAGCCGGGCACTGGTGGCTCATGCCTGTAATCCTAGCTCCTCAGGAGGCTGAGATCTGAGGATCACAGTTCAAAGCCAGCCCAGGCAGGAAAGTCCGTGAGACTCTTTATCTCCAATAAACCACTAGAAAACCAGAAGTGGTGCTGTGGTTCAAGCGGTAGAATGCTCACCTTGAGCTGAAGAGTGCAGGGACAGTGCCCAAGCCCAGCGTTCAAGCCCCATAACTGACCAAAAACAAAAAAAAAAAGAATTCCATTGTCTATATATACCACATCTTCTTGATCCATTCAACTATGGAGGGCCATCTGGATTGGTTTCATATCTCAGCTGTGGTAAATAATGCTGCAATAAATATAGTTGTGCTGGTAGCTTTAGTATAGCCTTGTTTGTGATTGTTTGGGTAAATGCCCAAAAGTGAGATTGCTGGATCACAGGGGAGCTCTATGTGGAGTCTTTTGAGGAACCTCCATATTACTTTCCAAAGTGGTATACATTTCTTCTTTAGCCACAAACATGTGCATCCTTCTTAATGATTTTTGTAATTGAAACTCTCTCATCATACCTACTAGTTAACACAATTCCAGAGGCAAAGTCAAGAAAGGCCCTCTAAGCATATTCAAAATGTGTGATGTTGTTACTCTCTTAATGCAACAGGATCTCTACTTTCTTTCATGGTTATGTTCTAACCTGAGAATCCACAAGTGGACGTAACTCAGTTTTGATTAACTATAAGAACATTAGTCTTGTTACTTATATTACTTCTGGGGCCTAGTGACCATGTAAAATCATCAACCTCACTATGGTTGACCTTTGGCAATAAAATGACTCCTTCACTGGTCTGAGACACCAAGATGCTTCAGGAGACACAAGCTCCTCCTCCTACCAGGCTTCCCAATCCAGGGAAAGCAACTGTTATCAGTACATGCCCATCTAAAAAGGGCTCACACTCCTCATCTCTTTGGAATCCCTTCTTTTCCCTCAGGAAGATGAAAAGCAGTTCTAAAGTCTCCTCAACTGTTACAAGAAACACCTGAGTAAGATGAGATTCACAGCATTGAGGAAAGTGTCCTAACTACATCTACCTGGAACTCCTGCTGGCTCACCTTCTGATAAGTCTCAATCATTCTTCAATGCTGGTGTCTGCTATCTGAAGATCTGTTTTCCATCTGGCACCAGCCATCCACACAGCTCCTTATTTTATTCATTGAACAGAATTCATGAATTAAATCTGTATTCAATCTCCTCTTTCCTCATAAGTCACCTGCATATAAAAATGCATTTGACTGCTGAAGCTAGCCAACAAAAAAGGTTTGCCCTTCCTTCCTCATAATGGGTTGTGAATTTCATTTGTTTCACTCAGCATATTTAAGGATTTAAATCTCTGTTTTTTCTATTACAAACCTAGGGTTTAGCATCAACAGACATTCTCAAAGCTTGCTCAAGTAACACCTGTAGCTGCCCAATGGGACTGAATTTTACCCATTGCAATCTACTTCTACCAGGTTATATCAAACACCAGAAACCAGAAAGGCTGAATATATTAAGCACCACATAGATTTATTCTGTTTTAGGTCCTTTTAATATTCATTTATGATGCTGACAACCTGCTAATTTAATTCTGACTCAAACCTTTTCTCTTTTAAGAACTAATGAAAAATTATATCATTAAGACCCTTTCATTTGATTTAAAAAGTATAATCCATATCACACTGTAAATCAAATATTTTAACAAAACAAAATGAAACCTAAAACAATGTCCATCACTCATTCGACCTCACACTTCTAATAGTACAGGGTAGCTTTTACATAGAAATTGTAGACATGTCAGCACAATCCAGTCTTCTCTACACAGGGTGATACAAAATACTCAGTGCTTCATTGCTTACAAACAATTCTAGCAAGCAAACTTCAGCATAGGATACTCCTCCTTACAAGGTTAAATTGGTTACTCTAATAAATTTAAAAGTAAATATTGCAAATCAGCCTAGATAAAGGTACAAAAGAATTCTGAGGTCCTAAAAATCTTGAAATACATTGAGTTAAAAAGGGGACACAGGGGCTGGGAAGGTGGCTCA
>NW_012267440.1:567665-592731 GCF_000151885.1 Dipodomys ordii
AAAAAAAAAAAAAAATATATATATATATATATGTAGTAATGTAAAAAATTGAAATATGGGAAAAAATGAGGAACAGAAGCTAGTTAAAAATTGTTTACAGAAATCCAAGGGATGAGAGAGACAAATAGATAGAGGTAGGAGTGTGTAGATATTTGGAAGGGTAAATTCAGGTAAAAAGTGATCCTCTTCACTTTCTACTACTTAAATGGATACATACAGTAAATTTGAAGTACAGTATTATGTTTCATGTTTTCATTGTGCATTGATTGCATATCCAACATCTGGAATGCATATATTTCTTTGTGATGAGATGTTCCATGTTTGCAGTTGTGGAAATGTTACCCTTGCCCGTGTTATTCTAATTGGCTAACCATGGGGAAAGACACGTGTGTCTTAACTCTACTTCCTTTATGTGGTTACATAATTTGCAGCTCATAGATAATATCTACTATTTCCTGTTACCCCAACCCAGACCTGAAGGAGGGACAGAGCAAGAATTCAAAGTTAGAGATTTTTGGACACTTCCTCGGATACCCAGCGTTTCTGAGTGATGGTAATGAGAAAGAATCTGATGGGTCTCCAGCACCCAACACTTGATTCCTCTGCATGATACCATGGAATCCATAGCTGAGAGCAAGTCTTAATCCCTTCCTTAAATCTTTCTGCCAGGGGAAGGGTCAAATCATGACTGCTTCTACATTTCCATTTCTGACCCAAAATAGGACAGCTTCTTCTAAATTGACTTTCTCTGAAGGACTTGACCAAGAGCACAGGTGTGATAATTCTCTCGGCATCTTCTTGTTGTCAAAGGCCTCTAGGGAGCCTTCATGATCAGTAGGTGAGCTCACTTGTCACCAGTGTTTTTCTTGGCACACAAGAAGGCTCAGAGCTCAGAGCAGTCCTGACCAATTGCAACTTGATGTCTGTGCCAATTATTCACTTTTCTTCAACTGATCAGCCCTCATGAACAGCTAAAGCTAACTAATGGAGGCCTTGTGTCTTACTCAACTGATACTTGGAGGATAGTGACAACTTCCTTTTTTTTTTTTGCCAGTCCTGGATCTTGAAGACAGGGCTTGAACCTTACTACTACAAAGGGAAGTGGCCTTTTGAATGTATAAAAATAATTCTGATACATGCTTAACAATATCAACTTAAAATTTTCAAAGATGCATTTTAATAAGTTTTTTATTGTGAGAATACTGTACAGAGGAGGGGTTACAGTTACATGAGCAAAGTAATGAGTACATTTCTTATCAAACATTGTTGTCTCCTCCTTTGTTTATCCCCTACCATCCCTTCCCTCCCATCTTGACAACTACACTCCCCTACTTCCCCTACGCCCCAAAGATCCATTTTGATGTCATAGTTGATGATGCTACTTTATTGAAAATGAACTGATTACTGATTTAGGTGGTTTAGTAGAGATCATATACAAAACTGATTTTTACCCAAACTTGTAATCCTAGTTACTCAGAAGACTGAGATGTGAGGACTGTGATTTGAAGCCAGCCTGGGCAGGAAAATAAGTGAGACTAATTACCAATTAAACACCAGAAAACTGGAAGTGGCCCCATGGCTCCAAGTGGTAAAGCTAGCCTTGAGTGAAAAAAGCTCAGGAAGTGTGTCCAGTTTTAATAATTAACTAGTAGATTTACCAAATTAGGGGCAGTTGATACCAGTAATTGGTATTAACTACTACTTTTTTTGGGGGGGTCCGGTTGTGGGGCCTGAACTCTGGGCCTGGGCACTGTCCCTCAGCTCTTCAGCTCAAGGCTAGCGCTCTACCTCTTGAGCCACAGCGCCACTTCTGGCTTTTTTCTTTTTGCTTATGTGGTGCTGAGGAATTGAACCCAGGGCCTCACGCATGCAAGGCAAGCGCTCTATCACTGAGCCACCTTCCCAGCTAACTACTACTTTTTACAAGTTCTTTTTCTGTTGGTTGGATGTAAGCTGCCTTGTCCATCAAGACGGGGTCTCATAGAAATCTGTGTGGAAACTCTTTTGGGCATTTACTCAAATGATCACAAACAAGACCACACTAAAGCTACCAGCACGACTATGTTTATCGCAGCATTATTTACCATAGCTAAGATATGGAACCAACCCAGATGCCCCTCAGTAGATGAATGGATCAAGAAAATGTGGTATATAGACACAATCGAATTCTATGCCTCCTTCAAAAAGAATGACATTGCCCCATTTGTTAGGAAATGGAAAGACTTGGAAAAATTAAACTAAGTGAAGTAAGCCTGGCCCAGAGAAACATAGGTCCCATGGTTTCCCTTATTTGCAATAACTAGTGTATGTCTGAGTCAAGCAGAAATGGTCAGATAAGGTGATGTTAGGGAAATGAACCCTATGATATGTATTCAAATGTTTTTTTTCTTTCATGCGATTGTTTCTAACACATTTATAAGATGATTTTTGTATTGCTTTGTATGTCCCTCCCCCATGATATAACCCCTGCTTTCACCGTATTTGATGTCGGTATAATTTGTGGAGGGGAAGGGAAAAAAACAAATCATTTAAATAGGGATACAGGTGGAACCATTGCAAAATGAGATGTACAAGTCATTATGTTGAAAATGAACTTTACAACTTTAGTGTGTGTGGAGGGGAGGAGGAGGAGGGGAGGGTGGGGGGAGGATGGGAAGGGATGGGAAGAAGAAACAAAGGAGGAGGCTACAATGCTTGATAAGAAATGTACTCATTATTTTGCCCATGTAATTGTAATCCCTCTGTACAGTATTTTCACAATAAAAAATAGGAATCTGTGTGGAAACTATACCTGATCACAATAGAAAATCCCTGAACCCCTTATTTTATAAACAAGGCTAAATACAATCCCTCTACTAACACTCACTTAATACGTCATCCTCAATGGCAATTAGTTATTTGGTTTGTGGATGTAAATATACATTTTTCATCAACTTAAGCATTTACTTCTTCCATGCCCCTAATTTGGTAAATACGAAGTAACCATCAGCATTTTGCTAAGGTGCATCTATCTGTTGTTTTTCAGAACTCTTCCAGAATTATGAACATCTTACTACCTTTAAGTTAGACAGCTCATCCCCAACCTCCATGTCAAACACATGACCTGATTCTGATTGTTCTACTTAGGAAATCTACCCTGATTCTGAATTTTTTTTTCTTTTCCATTCAAAAATGTGTCCATTTTATCCACTGCAACTTTTGAGAAAATTCCTTTGGCTGTCTTGATTGACATTATTCTGTCTTAATGCCAAACCCTCTCTCCTTAACATGATAATCATGGTATAGTAGTGTGCATTTTTTACAGTCCTGGTATTTTCTTCTCTGTGGAAAAATAAGCACTAGCATGACAACTATGCTGTCTCTCTGTACCTTTCACATTTTTTTCCCCTACAGAGCTGAAATTAGTGTAATGAATGGATCGAAAAACTTAGGTCTGTACAATAGCAATGCATTGGCAAGCCTGGTGCTTGGAAGCTTACAACTGAATACAAGTTCTCTTTCTTTCCTTGGATGGAAAAATCTTAATGAGCTGCAGCACATAAAAAGGCCTCCCTTGTAGAACTGGAATCTATGATTGTTATTCGTGCACTCAGTAGTAGAAATAAAATTGCTTAGTAATATCAACTGTCTCCATAACCAGTTCTTTGATTTGTAACTCTCAACTAGTTGAAGCACATTAACAAAAGCTCAAAATATAAAAAGAGAAGGGGAGTTTCTAAAGACCTAGAAGAATCACCTCATTCAAGATAAACATCCCTACTGCTGGGTATAGAAGCACCTGTTTGTAATCTTAGCACGTGAAAGCCTGGGGCAGGAGGATCCTGAGATCAAGATCATCCTGGACTTCACAGCATCACTCAGCATCAAAAAGAAACGATTAAGCAAACAAACACGCATTTTTCTACTCATTAAACGTAATTAAAATTTCAATGGAACCCATTTAAGCAGAAACTTCATTGACTTCTCAGAAATTTATGGTCTCATTTCCTGTCTTATTATCCCTGCCCACTTTCTATCTTTATATTAAACTGCAGCATCTTGCCTAGGTAATCAGATTCTTTCCACTGTCTGGGCATGGACACATGAGGCCATTTTGTCAGGCCATACTTTGCATAGAGAATTTTTTTTTTCACAGAGAAATTTCTATTCAGCTCTGCAACTTAGGCTCAATGTCATCTCAAGTTATTACATGTGTGACAATATGTGTGCTAGCATTCCTGTTCCTTCCATTAATGTATCTTAGAGGGGCGAAGAGCTTTGAAGATCAGGTGACTGGTGTCTGAACAGGATTTACCACATAGCTGTGTATAGACAGATAAATGCTCAATGCAAGGAGAATGGTGAGAGAATCAATGGTAGAGATCATAAAAAATATGGTCTATTTTAGAAATAGAAATGGAAAATTCCTGATTTCTTTTATGAAGATGATAAGATACATGAAATATATAGGCTAGTGTGACACCTTTATAAAGACATATCTGTTTTTTTTTTAAATAAAGGGCTGTAAAATGAGTACTTAATCTAAAAGTGTGTGGTTAATTGTGCAATCTTCCTCTTCCACCCCCATCCCACCTGGAAACATGTCCATATCCCACACACATCAACTTGTGAGTCACTTCCTCAAGGAAGCTTTCAGAAACCGCTGGTCTCTGCTCTGTGCTTTCCTAGGACTTCAAACTTCTGGAGAAGTTTGCACCATCACTGAGATTATGAGTCCCACCCTTTAAACTATGCCTGCCAGGAGACAAAGTCTGTATTTGCCTATTCTCAGCTTTATCCTCAGCACCTAGCTCAGGGCCTACAATAGCAGACAGTGGTAGATAGTAAGCAAACAAGCATGTGAATTCAGGAAAGTGGAATATAAGATGACTTAGATCCTTGCCAGCATGTTCAGAGACATGCAGACAACTCCAAGGCAAGGTATCATAACATTTCCAGCTTGTCATAAATTGATTGCCCAGTTTCTCAATTCTATCTCATCTATTTCTAGTTTCATTAATCTTGAGTAGTGCCCTTTCTCTAAAGGTTTTGCCATCAGTTAAAAAGGTTTGGCTCAGTGGTAGAGCGCTTGCCTTGCATGCCTGAGGCCCTGGGTTCGATTCCTCAGCACCACATAAGCAAAAAGAAAAAAAAAGCCAGAAGTGGCGCTGTGGCTCAAGTAGTAGAGCGCTAGCCTTGAGCTGAAGAGCTGAGAAAAAAAAGCCAGAAGTGGCGCTGTGGCTCAAGTAGTAGAGCGCTAGCCTGGAGCTGAAGAGCTGAGGGACAGCACCCAGGCCCAGAGTTCAGGCCCCATGAATGGACCCCCCAAAAATAAATAAAATAAATAAATAAAAATGCAATAACTTGCAATAGCAAGTATTCCTGTTCATAAAATACATACAATAGAGAAAAACAATTACAATAATTTCCAACATGATACTCATTCCTTCAGTTTCCTCTTCTCCATATTTTGGCAAAGAAGAGGAAATTTGAAAACCAAAAGCCAAACCAGACAGTGATTCAAAGAACATCTTCTGGAATCTCTAAGTTCCACTAGTAGTTTCTGGAAGAGATTTTTTTTTCAGTCGTGGGACTTGAACTCTGGGCCTGGGCACTGTCCCTCAGCTCAAGGCAGGAGCTCTACCACTTGAACCACTTCTGATTTTCTGAGTGATTACTGGAGATAAGAGGTTCACAGACTTTCCTGCCCAGGTTGGCTTTGAACCACAATCCTAAGATCTCAGACTCCTGAGTAGCTAGGATTACAGGCGTGAGCCACTGGCGCCCGGCTGGAAGAGATGTTTTATTGTTTGAAAAATAAAACCTACTAGTGCTAGTAATTTTTTAAATGTGCAGTTACTGAAATGTGTGAGTAGTTTTAATTATCTTAATGAAATACCAAATAAGTAACATTTTAATAAATAGTAAAACAAATCAAATATACTGATTTCAGGTCTTTTTTTTAATTTTTAAAAAATTTTTCCTTTTTTTTTTTTTGGTCGTAGGACTTGACCTCTGGGCCTGGGTGCTGTCCCTCAGTTCTTCATTCATCTCAAGGCTAGCGCTCTACCACTTGAGCCACAGCTCCACTTCTGGCTTTTTCTGTTTATGTGGTGCTAAGGAATCGAACCCAGGGCCTCATGCATGTGAAACAAACACTCTACCACGGAACCTCCTTCCCAGCCTCTGATTTCAGGTCTTTTAAGCATGCATAAATATTATTTGTGGGTAGCTGATTCAAACAGTGCTCACATTAAAACTTTTTATTTTTCAAGTTAATACTTAAGAAAAAAAGAAAATATTTGAAAAATGTTTCTAAGTCTCTCTGCATTGCTAGAGTCTTGGACCCACCATTTCTTGCCTAACTTCTCTGAGAGACTTCTACTATGATAGATTCATGAATGATTTTAAAACTGAAGTAAGGAGGTCAGGTCTGGCCAGCGCCATATTGGCCACATGGTTGGATGGTAGGGTCTGGCATCTTCATGCTGGGAAGGAAACCCCCTGCCTCCTAGGTAATGGGCGTGCCCAGATCCCTGGAGACAGGGGTGGGCGCTTGGCTGATAGGTTACTGAATCTGTCAGTCCAGGGGACTGGGAATTTCCTGTGGATCTGCCCCCTGTGTGGCTCTATTTAGGCCCAGACCAGCCTAGCAACCAGGATACTGTACCACGTGTGTCTCCATGATTGTGTCCTGACTCCTGGCTCATCTCCAGTCATTATAGCATCCCAATTCAGCTCTCCATTGGAGCTGAATTGGATTGTTGGTATTGTTTTTGTTCTTTCTTTCCTCTCTAGCATGTTTCCTAGCTGTGTTAAGTGTATTTGCGTGCTGCAGGCCTTTGTAACGACTGGCTGCCTGCAGCCTGTTCACTGTATAATAAAGACTCTAGTATTCTATATTTCCATATGTGGCTTCTGGGATGATTCAACTTACAACAAAACGTCTCTTCTCCCCCACCGGAACCATCTTCTCTTATGCAAGTAATTGCAATTAGGATTGTTGTAAGAGTTGTTTTCTAAGGGTGACATTAAATATTCAGAAAGAACTGGGTTCTGTACTTCTTGATTATGTCTATTTCCTAGCAAGAGGAGCAGAAAGAAAAAGTAGGTGTTGGTTATGATGGTTAGTGTGAACCTCTCTTGGAGGTCTGCCTCAGTCACTTGGGCTAGGAACCTTTATTAGCTGCAGCGTGTGAGTTCCACAAGAGCAAAACCAGCAGCCAAGTTCTCTAGCGGCAGGGTTTTAAAGGGGCAAGCAGGTCACTCACAGGTGGCAAGGTACATGATAGCAAGCAGGTTTGCAGAAGCAAAACTAGCAGCTAGTGATCACAAATAACAAAGTTTCAATAAACAAAGCAATAAGTCATCAAGGCAAAAAGTTACATTTCCAGGCTCCCCCTTTGTTGCTTTTCTGATAAGAGTTTCGCTGACATTTACCAAAACGATTCCAAACTTCTTACCACCTCCAGAAGCAAACTACCTTCCAGGTTTCCTGGCTCTTTCTGAATGTCACTGTTATTTACCACACTTAAACTGTCTAACTCCTTAATTTTCTCTGAGTTTCTACTAGTGAGAAGTTCCTTTAATCTGGAGTTACCTTTAATGCTTGCCCTATCCTTACAGTAAGTGTTGGCAGTTCAAAGGGGAAAATGATGGATAATATTAATTGGGGTACACTTGGGAGCTTACAGGCTTTTATGGGCTACTAAGCTTGGGGGTCATGTACTCCTCTCCCAAGGGAGGAGGGCTCAGGGGAGAGGGTAAGTTCCCTGGCCAGACAGCAGGAAGGACTTCCTGCAAGTGACCAGTAGCTCAGGTGCCATACTTTTGGTGTGTGGGGTCACTTCATACAGCTTTATCTAGTTCAGAGTTTAAATCTCATTTACCCAGCTCACAACATTCAAATGCTTAGTATCTTCAAAAACACTTCTTTCTTCCCTTTTGACAAAGGAGGAAATTAACACTTCTGTCCTGATTTCCTGTTTCTAAAGATCAAAACCTGAGGGACTGGGAAAGTGGCTCAGTGGTAGAGTGCTTGCCTTGCATGCATGAGGCCTTGGGTTTGATTCCTCAGGACCACATAAGCAGAAAAACCTGTAAGTGGCACTGTGGCTCAAGTGGTAGAGCGCTAGCCTTGAGCTGAAGAGCTGAGAGACAGCGCCCAGGCCCAGAATTCAGTCCCCACGACTGACAAAAATACACAAAAACAAAAAAAACTCTGATTCATTTAAAAATGGTTTATTCTTTTTCTTTCTTTTTTTTGGGGGGGGGGTCCGGTTGTGGGGCCTGAACTCTGGGCCTGGGCGCTGTCCCTCAGCTCTTCAGCTCAAGGCTAGTGCTCTACCACTTGAGCCACAGTGCCACTTCCAGCTTTTTTCTTTTTGCTTATGTGGTGCTGAGGAATCGAACCCAGGGCCTCAGGTAGGCAAGGCAAGCGCTCTACCACTTGAGCCACCTTCCCAGCCCCAAAATGGTTTATTCTTAAATACTTGACTGAAACTATGTATATAACACATATATATATATACACACACACATATATATGCTATATATAACTATAAACTATATAGACTACATCTATAAATTGTATAAAACCATAAACTAGGGGCTGGGAAGGTGGCTCAGTGGTAGAGTGCTTGCCTTGAATGCATGAGGCCCAGGGTTCGATTCCTCAGCATCACATAAGCAAAATGAAAAAAGCCGGCAGCACCCAGGCCCAGAGTTCAGGCCCCACGACTGGATCCCCCCAAAAACCCCCAAAACTAAAATAAAACCATAAACTACACACACACACACACACATATACTAGCAGGTATATATGTACATTTTATAATATAAATATAGCCAGAAATGTGGCACTGGGGCTTAAACTCAAGGCCTCACACTCATCTTTGGCTTTTCTGCTCAAGGCTGGCACTCTACCATTGAACTCCATCTCTACTTCCTCAATATAGATATTAATAACAACTAAAAATTAGTAGAAAAAATCCATTCAATGGTTTGAGAAAATGCCAAAAATGAGTACAAAACACTTTTACATATGTGAGAGACTGACAAATTAGGAGATTTTTCTGCAAATGCAACTAACCAGATACATCAAGTGTTCTCTCACTTAAAAATTATTATTATTATTATTTTGTCAGTGGTGGGGCTTGAACTCTGGGCCTGGGCTCTGTCCCTGTACTCTTCAGCTCAAGGGGAATGCTCTACTGCTTGAGCCATGGCACCACTTCCGGTTTTCTAGTGGTTTATTGGAGATAAGAATCTCACGGAGTTTCCTGCCCCGCTGGCTTTGAACCGCGATCCTCAGATCTCAGCCTCCTGAGTAGCTAGGATTACAGGCGTGAGCCACCAGCACCCGGCCTCACTTAAAAATTTTAAACCTCAAAAGTGTTTGCTTTGCTTTAATACAAAGAAATGTTGACAGAACCTCTACTACCCCCAATGTCCTGATGGCTAAACACTTTTCTCTCAAAAGAAATGCTTTGCATTCTTCTTATTTCCATACCTGTTTGAATGACTGTTTCTTTTTTCTTTGAGCTTTTTCTTTTGAGCCTCCAATCCTGTGAATTTTTTTTAATTTTTATTTTATTGTAAAGGTGATGTACAGAGGGGTCGCAGTTACATAAGGATTCATAAGAAGATAGCATTTGGGCTGGGAAGATGGCTCAGTGGTAGGGCGCTTGCCTTGCATGCATGAGGCCCTGGGTTGGATTCCTCAGCAACACATAAGCAAAAAAAAAAAAAAAGAAGATAGCATTTGAAGAGTCTTTAAAAAGCAAGTTTGGTTTCAAAAGGTGGAATGGAGGAAAACAACAATACCAAGAGAACCTAGAGACTGCATATAATAGAAAAAAACCCCACAAAGCCTTCAACACTAATTTTCCCTCCTTCTTTCCTCTTTATTATCTGTTCAAGATTCAAAGCTAAAGTACTGTGGCTGCTATCTATAAAATGATTCTTTTATGAGTCTACAGGAGTAGTTCTGTATTGGGGGGGGAGGGGGTCTGGTTGTGGGGCTTAAACTCTGGGCCTGGGCCCTGTCCCTCAGCTCTTCAGCTCAAGGCTAGTGCTCTACCACTGGAGCCACAGCGCCACTTCCAGCTTTTTCTGCTTATGTGGTGCTGAGGAATCAAACCCAGGGCCTCTGGCATGCAAGGCAAGCGCTCTACCACTGAGCCACCTTCCCAGCCCGAAATATGTATTCTTTACTCATTGATTCAACCCCATAAAGAAAAACCACAGAGAACTAAAACAGAATTAAGAAAATACTGATGACTGTTTAGAATTGATGTTAGCCTTTGTAGTAATAATTTGCTACTGTCCAAATTTATTATCCAAATTTATTTGAGGATTTCTTTTTTTTGTTGGTCATGGGGCTTGAACTCTGGGCCTGGGCACTGTTCCTGTCCTCTTCTGCTCAAGGCGAGTGCTCAACCTCTTGAGCCACAGTGCCATTTCTGGTTTTCTAGTGGTTTATTGGAGATCAGAGTCTCACGGACTGATTTGAACCATGATCCTCTGATCTCAGCCTCCTGAGTAGCTAGGATTATAGACATGAGCCACTGATGCCCCACTTATTTGAGGAATTTTATACTTACATGTTTTCTATAAGCCACAGAAGCAATTATTTTTAATAGCATAACACATATTTAGTATAGATAAGGTAGGGGCATGAAGTTATTATATACCATCTACTGTGAAATATATAAATTAACAGACTTGAAAAAGCTTTGTAATTTATCAGAGAAAATTTCTGAGATTAAAATTTAATAATAATGTCTTGAATTTCTCAACTACATTACATTTAAATACATATTGACATAATTAAAATTCTAAGAGCATTTTCATTTGAAATATTACTGTAATCAGAAACCCGAGAATAAAAATGATCACTCTATATACTCTGTCATGACAATTTCATTTCCTGAGTTTTCACCATGTATCTATGTAGTGCATGTGTCAAATTTTTTTTTTGAGTTATCATTAAAGAAATCTGCCCTGTTCTACAATGTCCAAATGGACATTCCAGATGGCATGTCTTACTCTGCTACTCTACTAGTGGTGGGAGGGTGTAGGAAGAATCTCCTAAACCTTAGCCAAATAACCTTCATGGCACCCCTAGATCCAAAGATCTACCTAACAGTCCCTTTCTTAAATAGTGTGTTGCAAATGATTCCATAAGACTTTATATCCTAACACCTTAGGAGCCAGCTTGGAAGATAATACCTATAACACTTATTCTTTCTAATTGCTGGTCTTAGGCTTGAACTCAGGGTCTGGACACAGTGTATTCTACCACTTGAGCCACGGCTCCATTTCTGGCTCTTTTTTTGGTGATTAATTGGAGACGAAGACAGACTTTTCTGCCAGAGGGAACTTTGAACTGTGATCCTCACATCTCAGTTTCATGAATGGTTAAGATTATAGGTATGAGCCACCAGTGCCTCTGTCTTCCCTTGTTCTATTTTTAAATAACTGCAACTTTCTGATGGGATAGATACATGGGTTGTGGCCCTGAACAGCTTTCTAAAGCCAAGGATCAGACTGGGCCCTGCCACCCTCCTTTCTAGCTCCAAGATGACTTTTTATTACCCACTTTCTCAAGATATGACTTCCTAAGTCTGGAGTTGAGAGGGTGGCTCACCTAGGTCAGGTATTTTCCTGGGGGCATCTGAGCCTACATGGGCAGTAAAGAATACATGCTTACTAATAGTTTCCTGGGTTCAGGAGACTGGCTGTACAGTTCACATATGAGCAGGGTACAATTAACTGTCTGAGCTCATAGGGTTGGGAGAGAGTAAAGGAAGTTCCTACAAGTACAGCATTTGAACATCATCATAGTCATCAGGTGAGTCATGGGCCCAGCTTTCTGTTTAGCCCTGTTGCTAATGTTGCTAGTGCTGAGTTTGAGTCAGCCTGTTTTCTTGCGACCTCAATAAAATGCTACCGTGTTGTGAGGTCACATCTAATGTGGGAAGCCACCTGTTACCCTGGTTCTTTTTTTTTTTTTTTGTCGGTTGTGGGGCTTGAGCTCTTGGCCTGGGCGCTGTCCCTCAGCTCTTCAGCTCAAGGCAAGCACTCTACCACTTGAGCTACAGCGCCACTTCCGGTTTTCTGGTGGTTTATTGGAGATAGGAGTCTCACGGTCACTCCTGCCCGAGCTGGCTTTGAACTGCAATCCTCAGATCTCAGCCTCTTGAGTAGCTAGGATTACAGGCGTGAGCCACCAGCGCCCGGCTTGTTACCCTGTTTCTTGAACAGGTTTCACTGCCACCTCTGTAACCAACCAGGTGTGCAGCTCAGCTTGATACCCTGGTCCCAAATGTGCCCAGCTGTGAAATCCCCTTCACCTGCACAGTTACCTGCCAGTTCCTCCCAAAACCAGATAGGAGGAACACATGCGTTGGGCCCTCACTGTGAGGATTCTCAGCTCATGGTCATCCATTCTGTCCCTCAGGTCCCTCTGCCTCTCCAGGTTGAGATAAAAACCATAGACACAAAAACCAGGAGCTGCCAAGTATGATGGGGACAGTCTGGTTTCTGAGCTAAAGGGAAGTCCAACATTGTAGGGTGGCTTCTGTTCTCCTTTATTCTATTTGTAACCAAATGGGAGGAGGGAATGCACAGGGGACATTTTCTTCATAAAAGAAAAGTCTGAGAGGAACAAAAAGGTGCAATGCCTATGTGTATCTGATCATATAAAATAGTATTTATCAAAATGAACTCCAGGAGCTGGGCGCCAGTGGCTCACACCTGTAATCCTAACTACTAAGGAGGTTGAGATCTGAGGATCACGGTTCAAAGTCAGCCTGGGCAGGCAAGTCCATGAGACTCTTATCTTCAATAAACCACCAGAAACTGGTGTGGCACTGTGGCTCAAGTGGTAGAGTGTTAGCCTTGAGCTGAAGAGCTGAGGGACAGTGCCCAGGCCCAGAGTTCAAGCCCCACAACCAACAACAACAACAACAAAAAAGACAAGACAAGACTCTAGGAAATGGAAACAAGAAGATCTTTTTCCCACTGCTTTTGTTTTATTATACTGCTCCAAAACCATTTTGTAGATTAATTTACTTAGTCTCCACATCCCATCCATACACAACTCTAAAGTAACAGTTAATGAATGACAGAAAAGAATTTATATCTACATATCCCAGCTTATACTCTGCGCTCCTGCCCACTGGTGCTACTATTTTCATATCAAATTCCAACCTCAGCTAAAAAGTAAAAAGTATGTTAAGTGCTATCAATCAGTAATTAGTATTTCCTTGTTTTCCTGGTATTTTTAGAATACTTTGAATATACCTCCATTATCATTCACATAAAGAAGTTTTGCTATCATCATTTAGATGTTTGGTTCTTATGGAAGATTTATGGAAATCTCAGAACCTTTGTGATTTGTGTTTCAATAAATGTTAAGTAACTGATAGTATACTTTGCTGTAGCAGCCACTGTCCTGTCAGTGTAGCAGTTTTCTACTTAGTGACTTTACAGGAATGATGTGAACTTCATGTGAATGTTAAGTCATGTGCTTAACATTTAACATAGGGAAGGTTGAATGTGATGGTATATACCTCTAATCCCAGCACTCAGGAGGCTGAGGTAGGAAGATCAAAACTGAGAGGCCTGCCTGGACTATACAGAGTTCCAAACCAGCCTGAGTTACAGTGAAACCTTGTCTGAAAAGGGGGTGTGGAAGAAAGATTTATTAGCATGTCAAGTGTGGTAATGCACTCCTATAATTGTAGCAGAAGGTACAAACAAACAACAAGAACAAAAAATTTAGCCCATAGGTCAAAACAAACAACAAAAATTTAGCCCATAGGTCCAAAACAAACAACAAGAACAAAAAATTTAGCCCATAGCATTTGTAACAACTTCTGATTATGTGAAAGTTCAGGCTGACTTACCTGCTGGTTGCCAGTTAGGACCCATTATATAATATTTATGGTTAATGCTTTCAATAATTTACTACAAGCAAAGTACTGCTTTAAGTGCTGCAGATCACATAGCCAAGTAACAACTTTCTTAGCAAGGAAAAGAAATGTATTAAGAAAAAATAACTGTGGAAGAATGTTTGGCACCTTGGCAGAGGTACTAAATAACTCCATGTCACACCATGGAAAGCTAATTTGCCAAACAAATTCTTGTCTTGATTATGTTTCTGAGTATCAACTAAGTCTACTTTGAAGAAATAAGAAAATTATGCTTTATACAATAGACAAAATGTTTCTCCAGTGCCCATTATACTTCAATCATACTGTTTCAATTACCTATTAAATTCATTCATTGGTAGTTGCCAAAATTGTATATAAATAACTTATATGATTTTGGGTTTATATCTTTCTCAATTAGATGGGTAGTTCCCCTGGAGTAAGAATTATCTTTGTATCTCTGACAACTAGTATGATGCCTAGGAAACATAATGTATTTTCTGTTGAATGTTGAGTTTCTCTATTCAGGAAATTAAATAGTCCTCCATTTGTGTATGATACTCATTGATGTGTTCATTCATTCATTCATACATGGCTTCCCATACACTTACTAAAAAGTTCTCCTAACTGGGGCCTGGCCCAATCACTTGCTCTTAGATCTCTCACATTTATTCTTCTCAAGATTTATTGCTCCAATGGCTTGAGAGTGTTAATAAAATTTTAAGTAATCAATTTTAAAAGGAACTATGATACTTTATTAATACAGTTGGATGTTTGGTGCTAGTGGCTCACACTTGTAATCCTAGCTACTGAGGAGGCTAAAATCTGAGGATTGGAGCAGTTAAAAGCCAGCCCATATAGGAAAGTCCATGGGACTCTTATCTTCAACTAGCCACCAGAAAATCTAAGTGGCGCTGTGACTCAAAGTGGTAGTGTGTTAGCCTTTTGCAAAACAGCTCAGGGACAGCACTCAGGCCCTGAGCTCAAACCAGGAACAAAACTGCAGGAAAAGGATTGAAAAAAACTTGAGACCAAAGGTAAAACAAAATACCTACTAAAGTATTTTACTTGGGAAAAACTAAACTCTTACTACAGAATCTTTTGCTTTATTTCTTTTCCTTTTTTTTTCCTTTTCCTTACAAGACTGTGACTCTAGCTCAGTACTTGGTATTTTGCTCATTGACTGGCACTTTACCAACTGAGCCATGCCTCAAACTCCATAAATCATTTTCTTGGTATTTCCTTAAGGATGTAACATTAAAATAATTTTAATGTGTATTTTTAAGAAAATCAAAGTCACTCTGTGAAGGAAAACTAAGCCAATTATTTGAATAAGAGTTCATTATATAAGTAAAAAAAATAGTTACAAAAGGACTTTGAACAGAAGGGATATAAACAAAAGTAAAAAATACTTGAAAACAGTATCAATGCTTCATCTATATTACTGTACTTTAGGGACATGACTGTACAATCACTGAATCAACAGTCCCTCCTGCATGGAACAGAATCATTTCAGAAGCAAGGGTCACTACAGAAGTATAACCACAGGGAGTCTCCTCACAAAGCATTTGCTGTGGCTTTTCTAACTACCTGTGTTTGTGTTTGATCCTTGGAGAAGCACTGTTAAGGTCTCCATGACCAAAAGAGACAGATGCTTTTGATCTTCAATTGAGCTGTTACTTCTTGAGTCTCCTAGAAAAGAAGTTCCAAATCATAAAAGTGGCAAGCTCATTTTTTTAGTCAGTTTTACTTTCTTTTTTTTTTAATTTTAATTTTAATTTTTTGTGAACATACTGTACAGAGGGGTTACAATTACATGGGCAAGATAATGAGTACATTTCTTATCAAGCATTGCAGCCTCCTCCTTTGTTTACCCTTCACATCCCTTCTCAGCCTCCCAGTTTTACTTTGATAATTCCCTTTAATACTTAAAATTCACATTCAGCACTACTCCAACAGCTAGAATACAACCTTTAAAATGATATACATGTCTAACATGTGCCCCAGTCAATGTCAAACTCAATGTCAGCTGGGCGCTGGTGGCTCACACCTGTAATCCTAGCTACTCAGGAGGCTCATCTGAGGAACGTGGTTCAAAGCCAGCCCAGGCAGGAACCTCCATAAGACTCTTATCTCCAATATGCCACCGGAAAACCAGAAGTAGCACTGTGGCTCAAGTGGTAGAGCGCTAGCCTTGAGCTGAAGAGCTCAGGGACAGTGCCCAGGCCCAGAGTTCAAGCCCCACGGCTGACAAAAACAAAAAAAACAAAAACCCCTCAATGTCATATCAGTGTCAACAGACCTTATTTTGGTGTGGCTAGAAAGGCATTTAACAAATATTAAAAATGAAGAAGGCAAGCTAAATATATCCTTCTAAGGAAAGTCAACATCTCCATGTGCCAAAGAGAAAGAAGCCTATGACCAGTATAAACTATTCAAGTTTTATTCACTCACATTTAATACCAAATGCTGGATACTACTTATTGCACTTTTATCAGAATTGCCACACAGGTATCTAATAATATATATGTGTCTAATATCAACAACTAGATATATTTTTTCCTGTATAATTTATTAAAACATTTAGAGGTACCAATACATGTAACTATAATAAATAATTGTAATTATTTCCAGAGTCTTGTAAAAATTTTCTCATAGAAAGTAAGACATGTTTTCCCTCAGCTTTTACCCTACCTTAAATCATCTGTACTATAACAACATAATTCTAAGCTCCCCTTATCCAGCTTCTTGTGATAAGGGTTGGAAAACTTTGGTAAATATTCACTAGACCACTTCAATCATATCTTAGGAAGTTATTAAAATCCATAATCCAAGGAGAGGCATAACAGGAAGAAGTCTTCCAAACCTCCCTTGTCAAGTGAAAACAGGATTAGGGCAAATACTTTTTTTTTTTTTTTTGGGTCTGGTTGTGGGGCCTGAACTCTGGGCCTGGGCGCTGTCCCTCAGCTCTTCAGCTCAAGGCTAGCGCTCTACCACTTGAGCCACAGCACCACTTCCGGCTTTTTTCTTTTTGCTTATGTGGTGCTGAGGAATTGAACCCAGGGTCTCAGGCATGCAAGGCAAGCCCTCTACCACTGAGCCACCTTCCCAGCCCCTAGGGCAAATACTTTGTTCATTCAGTGCCTGAGCTGGGTCCTTCAACAGGGCAGCGTATTTATGCAAAAGGGTTACCATAACCTGGAGAAGGCCCACTACTCTGAACACACCCTTAAATATACATGGCCATGTTTTGTGAACTTAAGAAGTGTTTTCATTGCAACAATGCTATAGTGGTAAGAAGAGCTAGATTTTATTTATTTATTTATTTATTTTGGTCGGTCGTGGGGCTTGAACTCTGGGCTTGGGCACTGTCCCTCAGCTCTTCAGCTCAAGGCAAGCGCTCTACCACTTGAGCTACAGTGCCACTTCCGGTTTTCTGGCGGTTTATTGGAGATAGGAGTCTCACGGTCTCTCTTGCCCGGGCTGACTTTGAACCGCGATCCTCAGATCTCAGCCTCCTGAGTAGCTAGGATTACAGGCGTGAGCCACCAGCGCCCGGCCCAAGAGCTAGATTTTAAAAGGTTACTAACACTAATAAGTTCTTTACAGGGAATATAATTTATGCTAAAAACAACAAACTCCAGCATCTCAAAGTATTTGTTTTGTACTTTGGGGAATTTAGAAATCTTCTCTGTAAACTGTGATAGTGTATGTTATGATTCTATGATGAAATAATTGGCATTGTCTACCATGTAAATATTTGTGATAGCATCAAGAATGATCTGGGAAAGGAAGTTGGTTTTTGCTTTTAAAAATGCATTCTGGCCGGGCGCTGGTGGCTCACGCCTGTAATCCTAGCTACTCAGGAGGCTGAGAAATGAGGAACGCGGTTCAAAGCCAGCCCGGGCAGTAAAGTCCATGAGACTCTTATCTACAATAAACCACTAGAAAACCAGAAGTGGCACTGTGGCTCAAGTAGTAGAGCGCTCGCCTTGAGCTGAAGGGCTGAGGGACAGTGCCCAAGCCCAGAGTTCAAGCCCCACAACCGACAAATAAACATGCATTCTGAAGAACTTCAAAGGCCTAGATGTTTCTCACACTATGATCTGCAATAGAAAACAAAAACATGAAAGTAGGTACTATGTGATATTTTGGTCATGGCAAACTAATCTGCTTAAATACACCATGCATTTCAACACCAACTGTTTATTAAAAATATAGTCTGTTTAAAGGTCTTATTTTTCATTAACAGGTTCCAAACATTCAATTAAAAACTATGATTGCCAGGCGCTGATGGTTCATGCATGTAATCCTTGCTATTCAGGACAATGGGATCTGAGGATTACAGTTCCAAGTTGGCCTGAGCAGGAAAGTCTGTGAGACTCTTATCTCTAATAAACTACTAAAAAAGTTGGAAGTGGAGCTGGGGCTCAAGTGCTAGAGCATTTGCCTTGAGTAAAAGAAGTCAGGGACAGTGTCCAGACCCTGAATTCAAACTCCAGAACCTGCTGGCACATATATGTGCACACATATACAAAAACACACATACACAACTATGCTGATTAAGACCCTTTTGTACCATCATGCATATTTCAACTCAAGTATATGTTGAAAATCATTTGCTTTAGAAAGAATTAAAGTATATTGCATACATCTGGTTTCTGCATGGAGACAGGTCTTGTTTATTTGGATACCAGCAGACTGACCCTGAATGTAAGAACATTTGAAAAGATTTGTAGGTTGGAATAATAAGCTCAAGAGCAGCAAAAATGAAAACAAAGGATTAGGAGGGAGAGAAGTTCTCTAAGTTTCCATTTTCTCTCCACATTTATACAACACCATAATTTTCTTAACATTTTTTTTTTTTTTTTTTGCCAGTTGTGGGGCCTGACCTCTGGGCCTGGGCGCTGTCCCTCAGCTCTTCAGCTCAAGGCCTGCACTCCACTTCCGGCTTTTTCTGCTTATGTGGTGTTGAGGAATCAAACAGAGGGCCTCATGCATGCAAGGCAAGCACTCTACCACTGAACCACCTTCCCAGCCCTTTTTTTAAAAAAACATTTTTAAAAATTTTATTTATTTTTTTCACCATAATTTTCTTAAGTTTTAGTTTAGAAGTTTATTCTGTGTGGAGGCTAAAAATGACAATTTCTTCACATAAACATTTGTCAAGGCAACTAAAGGCCAACTACTAAGTATATTTTTAAATGCTTGATTCTCAAATGTATCAATTAGAAAAAAATTAAGTACTTCTGAATCTAATTTAGTGACTTACTGTGATTGCTAATTTTATATGTCTGTGATTAGATCACAAGGAACCCAGATACATGGTTAAATACAATTCTGGTATGTCTGAGATATCTCTGTTTGTTTGTTTTTGAGTCCAGTCGTGAGGCTTGGACTCTGGGCCTGGGCGCTGTCCCTCAGCTCTTCAACTCAAGGCTAGCGCTCTACCACTTGAGCCACAGCGCCACTTCCAGCTGTCTGAGATATTTCTGAATGTGGATGACATTTGACTGTAGTGTGCAGAGTCTTACACAGCACAGATGGGCCTCATTCATCAGTTGAAGGCCCTAAAATGACAAAAAAGTAAAGCAAGAAAGAATTTGTTTTCTTTGCCTATGTTTCACTTGAAACATAGTCTTCTACTTTCAGACTTGGACTGAAACTCTATCATTGACCATCCTTGATCTTCAGCTTGCCAGATGACAATGCCTACAACAAATATCCATCTTTCTCTCATGTCTCTATCTCTCAATTCTCTCTCACTCTTCTCTCCTCCCTGCCTTTTTTTCTCTGTGTATATCTCTGACTTTATCCCTGTCATTCTGTATCTGAATTGGTCTCTGTCTCTCTTTTTCTAATATTTCTTTGGAGAACTCAGACTACCAAACACTATGATATTCAACACTGACAATAACTGCATATATTTGTATTTTTTAAAATGTAAGTATAATAATTTGGGCTTTAAATGCCAAGCAATTTTATCTTATATATCCTTAAATTTATAAAGCAAGAATATGCACTTAATATGCACCACCACCCCTCAATATCCTAAATTCTTTAAACTAATTTCCAAGTCCCCATATTGTTCCAGGGTTACTGTGGTGGGGCAAGGCTAAAGTCTCTCAATCTGTTTTTAATCCTAAACTTTCCAAAGACATGGTGCATTTATAAGCTATGTATTTACTCAAACATTTGGTTGTTTTAGTCTGTTCTTTTACTTCTGAGACTCTCTTGTTCTTCTGGACTCTTGATTCACGATCTTCCTGCTTCTGCTTCCTTTCTGCTGTGATAAAAATGTGCACCATCGGGCTGGGAAGGTGGCTCAGTGGTAGAGCACTTGCTTTGCATGCATGGAGTCCCTGGGTTCGATTCCTCAGCACCACATGAGCAAAAAAGAAAAAAGCTGGAAGTGGCACTGTGGCTCAAGTGGTAGAGCGCTAGCCTTGAGCTGAAGAGCTGAGGGACAGCACCTAGGCCCAGAGTTCAGGCCCCACGACCGGAACCCCCCCCCAAAAAAAAAGTGCACCGTCGTATCTAACTTCAAATACTGATTCTTAAATTATGTTACTGGTTTCCGACTTTCCTATTCTGTTGTATCTCTTATCATTCTTGGTGTGTGTGTCCTTGGTCTTGAACTCAGAGTCTGGGTGCTGTCCCTGTGCTGTCCCAGGGCTAGTACTCTACCACTTGAGCCACAGCTCCATTTCCAGCTTTTTTGATAGCTAATTGGAGGTAAGTCTCATGGGCTTTCCTACCTAGGCTGGCTTTGAACCACTATCCTCAGATCTCAACCTCCGGAGTAGCTAGGATTATAGACTTAAAATACTGCACCCGGCTTCTAACCATTCTTCAATGCAACATTTCCATTGTTACTAGAGGCCCTCTATAATAATATGGCCACACTCCCTTCTTTCATATTCTCTGCTTCCCTCATTAGTCTGACACTCCATTTGGTTCTTCAGCACATGGCACTTCTTCCTACTTCCTTTACCTGATCCTTTTTCTCTGCCTGACCCTTATACTACTGTTGTTTTCAGTAATCCTAATGAATTCAGTTCTATGCCTGATTAATCAGTAACTCCTACCCAGATTTTATTCCATACTTTCAGCCTCCTTTTTTCTTTTCTTAGTCATATTTGTCTTAATTTAAGCTGTTTTTTGAGTGAAAGTATCAGCATAAACAGAGCAACATTTGTGACATACAGTGTAAAGTGTATGTTGTTTATAAACACTGGCTACTGATTCCTGTGGGACAACTGTTCTCTGCCTTATTAGCAACAGGATTTACCATGTGACTTGTTCTGACCGATAAAATGACTGTCATTTGTCAGCAGACATTTAAGAACTAGAGCACAATGTGCCATGCATTTTTTGTCCTGTGTTAGGACAACTAGTGATATTCTAAATTCTCCATCAGCTTGGGTGCTGGCTTGAATGTGATGTGGAACTATAGCCAACCTTTAAAGATAGTAGAATTACTCAAAGTACAGATATAGAATAATAATGATGCCAACATTGCAGTTTTGTTAATGAAGCACATCCTAGCTTTTGCTTACTGATCTGTGGCTGAAAAAAAAGTCTAAGTAATACAATTCTGTATCTTCAACACAATAATGCTTGAAGGTCAACAAAGACATTCTCAGATATATAAAGGATTTTGGATGGTTTTTAATGTCTTAAATATAGAGAAATATGGGAATATTCATATGATAATAATTTGGATCTAAATCCAACAGAAAGTGGAAAAAAGAACAAAGTTGGGGGGGAGTGTAGTGTAGTTGTGGAGATGGGAGGGAAGGGATGGTAGGAGAAAAACAAGAAAGAGACGACAATGCTTGATAAGAAATGTACTCATTTCCTTGCTCATGTAACTGTAACCCCTCCTCTGTACAGCATTCTCACAATAAAAAACTTATTTAAAAAAACAAAGTGGCCTAAATTCATTGTATAAAACAGAATTTGAAAGGTACCATTGTACTCTTCAATCTTATTACAGAAGTAGAAGTGAAATAATTGTGCTAAAATTCTTAAAGATAGTACTACACAAGAGGCTATTAGCTGCTGAAGCAAAATAATGACATTTTATAATTGTAATCCTCTACTTGGAACCTACTCATAATGGAAAACAGTTGAAAGATAATTTAGGAGAAACACATTAACTCAAGTTAAACTTCATCTTCTATGAAACAAGGAGACAGCACAACCTACAGTTATGAAATAGGAAGCAGATTTCCCAAGCAACAAAGTCTAATGGAAAACCAGGCACTGGTGGCTCACACCTATAATCCAGCTACTCAGAAAGCTGAAATTTGAGGATGTTGTTTCAAAGTTAGCACAGGCAGGAAAGTCTATGAGACTCTTATCTCCAATAAGCTATGCAGAAAATGCCAAAAGTGGTGCTGTGGCTCAAGAGGTAGAGCACCAGCCAGAAAAAGTGCAATTAAAGAAGAGGCTGGGTGCTGAGCACCAAACTATGTCTTCTCTGATTTCAAGCAAAACATAGGATTTCTCTTCAAGGAAGCTGCACCTGGGAAAATGGTGATTAGAGCAATAAAGACTGGGCATGGAGGGGCCATAGAAGTAGAGTGCCCTGTTTGAAGAGGAAGTGAACTACAGAAGAATCCAGGTCTGCATGTGCAGTCTTCAGCCTATTCTCTGGGCAATAGGCTGACAGAAATAAGGAGAGGTGAGGAAAGGTAGAGATAAGCTGACAATCCCTTATCAGCCACCATCCTTAAGCAGATATCTGTCAACAACTCATTGACAAGCATGCGTATATATGGAACATGATATATTACCTTATAAACCAAAAGTTAAAATAAACATTTCCTCATATTTTCTGTAGTTGGTTGAAGTGTTTTCTCCAAATTCAGGTTTACCCAGAACGTCAAAAGGTGACTTCACTAGGAAGGAAATAAGGTTTTGAAGATAAAAACTGGTAAAATGAGGTTGTATTTAATAAAGACTTAAATGGAAGGACTGGGATCTATTTATTTTGTTGGCACCAGCGTTTAAACTTAAGAGCTTTGTGCATGTTACACAGTGCTTTGCTACTTGAGCCACAGCCTTCAGCCTTGTTTTGCTTTGGGCTTCATGCATGCATGCATGTATGTATGTATGTTGCATGTACGTATGTTTTTTGCGAGTCCTGGGGCTTGAACTCAGCCTGGGTACTATCCCTGAGATGATTTTGCTCAAGGACAACACTCTACCACTTGAGCCACAGCACCACATCTGGCTGTTTCTGTTTATGCAGTACTGAGGAATCAAACCCAGTGCTTCGTGCATGCTAGGCAAGCACTCTACCACTAAGCCACATTCCCAACCCAACACAATAGACTTCTTTTTGGGCAGTACTGGGATTTGAGCTCAGGGGCTCATATTGCTATGCAGATGCTCTACCACCTGAGCTACATTTTCAGTCCAGTGACTCCTGGGGCTGCTTTCAAACTTTCTCCCACAATCCCTCTCTTTTGGAGTTTAAGATCTCCTGCAAACTCTGCTCCCTGAATGTAGTAGGTAAGAACTGTGATTTGTTTCAAACCACTATAGTAAGAAACTTACGCTACAACTACATTGCATAAGATCATAAAGCATTTTGTTAGGCAAGCTCCCTTGCTGCATTTGAGGCAGCTACCATGTTTCAGTCATATTGAGAGGACTTCAGGGTAACCCATGGGTGCTAAAGCATCACCAAGCTGGGCGCTGGTGGCTCACGCCTGTAATCCTAGCTACTCAGGAGGCTGAGATCTGAGGATCGAGGTTCAAAGCCAGCCCGGGCAGGAGAGACCGTGAGACTCCTCCAATAAACCACCAGAAAACCGGAAGTGGCACTGTGGCTCAAGTGGTAGAGCGCTCGCCTTGAGCTGAAGAGCTGAGGGACAGCGCCCAGGCCCAGAGTTCAAGCCCCACGACCGACAAAAAAAAAAAAATAAAGCATCACCAAACAGCAACATACTTTGCCAATCTGCAAAGGACTGAAATTTGTTCACAACCAGGTTACATTTGGCAAGAAATTCCTCTTCAGATGAGCTTCTGATGAGATGACAGTCCCAATCCATACCTGAGACCCTCTAGGCAGAGGACCCAGGTCAGTGATGCTCAGATTCCTTAGAGATTTTGTGAGAGAACAAGTACGTGTTTCCAGAAACCAGAAAGTTAGTCTCAATATTATTACAGAATAGTAGATAGCTAATAAAGTATCCTTTCTAGGAGAGCTCTAAAAAAGAAACTCAAGAATTCAATACAAATTTAAGGCATTGTAGGAAGAAAATATAGATATCAAGCAGCTCAGAAAATGAATGAGTTCAAAGCAAGTTAGGAGAATAATAGAAAAGCAATAAAAACACGTGATTGCTACACTAGTACCAAAAATGAAGTGAAAAAAAAGAGATGCAAAAACAAACTAAAAATCCTCATGATTGAATAGTCTGAGGAACTCCACTAAAATAAAATGATAAAAATAAGTAATATGAAAATAGTAAGATTTAGCTGGGCTCTGGTGGCTCATACCTGTAATCCTACTTACTCAGGAGGCTGAGATCTGAGGATAATAGTTCAAAGCCAGCCCAGACAGGAAGATTTGTGAGAATCTTATCTCCAACTAACCACAAGAAAACTGTAAGTGGAGCTGTGGTTAAAAGTGTTAAGAGTCTGAGACAAGCAGAAACAGTCAGATAAGTTGATGTTAGGCGAAATGAACCCCAAGATAAGGACTCAAATGTTTTTTCTTTCTTGCTATTGTTTCTAACATATTTATAAGATATTTCTTTGTTGCTTTGTATGTTCTTCCCCCACGGTATAACCCCTGTTTTCACTGTATTTGATGTTGGTATACTTTGTGGAGGGGAAGGAAAAGAAACTAATTGTTTAAATAGGAATACAGGTGTGTTGAGAGCCCTGCAGAGAGTCTATCTGCATGATAGGCTTGACTATCTCACTGGAACATCAGGAGGCTGTTTACAGAATCCAGTCTTTTCATCCTGCCCCATACAAATACCGGTAGCTGCTAACAACCACCTTTTCACCCCCCAGTAGCTGCTAATGACCACCTTTTCACCCCCATACAAACACCCGGTAGCTGCTAACAACCACCTTTTCACTGCCCTAAGCAAGCATCCTGCAGCTGCTACGCCCAATGAAAAAGC
>NW_012267440.1:596041-608942 GCF_000151885.1 Dipodomys ordii
GAAGGGGAAACAAAGGAGGAGGCAACAATGCTTGATAAGAAATGTACTCATTACCTTGCCCATGTAATTGTAACCCCTCTGTACAGTATTTTCATAATTAAAAAAAAAAGAATCTTTACAAGATGTAGAGCAGTAGCTGGAAAAAAAATTGTTAGAGTGCTAGCCTTGAACAAAAGAGCTCAGGGACAGCACTAAAGCCCTGAGTTCAAGCCCCACAACCAACAAAAAAAATATTTGATAAGGGAAGAAGATCTCATGTAGGCATATGGAATAAACCAGTTCAGAAATAAGTAGAAATTTAAAAAAACAATGGGGTCTTTTTTTTTGGGGGGGGGTGTCGGTCATGAGGCTTGAACTTCGGGCCTGGATGCTGAGCATTTTTGCTCAAGGCAAGAGCACTACCACTTTGAGCCACAGTGCCACTTTTTGTTTTCTTGTGGTTAATTGGAGATAGCAGTCTGAAGGACTTTCCTGCCTGGGCTAGCTTCAAACCGTGATCCTCAGATCTGTCTCCCGAGTAGTGAGGATTACAGGCATGAGCCACCAGCTAGTTCCTGCTCCAATTTTTTTTTTAGATGAATTAAACTTTCTGGAAATAAAGACTAGATTTGCAGAGTAAGAGCAAACTGTTCAAAACATCAGCAGCTACAGAATGTACATTGAAATATGTGATGGACCAATTTTGAATTTTCCCCAGACTTCTCTGTAGTAATACCTGAGTGCTAGAAAGCAGTATGTTTATGTTTGAGGACAATGAAATGTGACTTTAAATTGTATTCTTAACCAAGTTATCCCGTAACTGTAAAAGACCCGTATTCTGAAGAGTACAGAAACTCAGGGAAGACATTGACCATAAATCCTTCCTGGAATAAAAGCATGTCAGTAAAGTTCAGTCAGCTAGAAGATGTGCACAAAACAGCAGGATGAAGGATCAACAGGAGCATAATCCTCTTAAGAATAAAGATGCGCTGGGCACCAGTGGCTCATGCCTGTAATCCTAGCTACTCAGGAGGCTGAGATCTGGGGATCTCGGTTCAAAGCCAGCCTGGGCAGGAAAGACCGTGAGACTCTTATCTCTAATAAACCACTAGAAAACTGGAAGTGGCGCTGTAGCTCAAGTGGTAGAGTGCTCGCCTTCAGCTGAAGAGCTGAGGGACAGGCCCCAGGCCCAGAGTTCAAGCCCCATGACCGACAAAAAAAAAGATGCACCTGAAAAATGTTAGGTGTTTTGATCCAAGAATAAAATATGAGTATGATTAAGCTGGACATTACAAAGTTAATCTTGCCAGCAATACCAATCCAAGGTAGGGTGGTGAATGGTAATGCACAAACGACTCAGTCTTCCATAGCCAATACTGTGCAGAGCTTAAAGTTTAAAGACAGGATTCAGATTTCTTAATAAGATTTAGCTGGGTTCTGGTGGCTCACACCTGTAATCCTACTTACTCAGGAGGCTGACATCTGAGGATCTTTAGCGTTAAGGATATGGTGTATATATAACATATACAACTCTAAAGGAAATTCTTAACTCTTAAAAAAATTCTTTTTCAGAAACCTAGCTTTTCTGGTACAGAAAACCTACTTCAAGTTTACCAACTCAGTTTCTTTCTTTTTTTCATCAAGTTTTAATTGACTATTATTTATCAAAATTATAAAAATAATTCCTTGTCAATCATTTTATAAGATTATATACTTTCATAACTGGATATTAAGCAAATAAAAATTTAGAGATGGTCATTTTATTGTGCAAGGAGTTATTTGCATAACTCCTTTGGATCCATGGATTGTTTACATTTTTAAAAACATTTTAAATATGTATTGCCTTCATAAAACTATTTTTCTTTCAAATAAATTTTAAATTAGCTACCATATTTTATATACTTAGTGTGAAAAAATCTTAGGTAATAATATCAGCATGGGAGGATCATAAGTTAAAGGTCAGTCTGGGCAATGATCTTGCAAGACCCTGTCTCAACAAATATAAAAATTCATACTATTCATAAAAATATTTAAAGTTGTACATAAGAACCGTTTTAAAATAGTAGATTGCTTTTCAACTATATACATATGTATTACCTTGCCCAAATAATTGTAAACCCTCGGTACAGCATTTTCATAATAAAAAAATATGCACTGAATGTTAATGTCAAATTGCTTTATCCTACGTGGCAGAAGAGTTTACAAAGGTAGATAAGTTGGTTCACTATTAAAGGATGAATTAGACATGTAAGAAATAAGAATACTACAGGCAGGTAATACAACAGGTAAAGAAGAGAGGAAAGCTGAGTATGTACATGTCTAGTTAAAAGTGAGTGAAATGTTATACTGTGCATTATTAAAACCTATACTCCTGCAGTCCTGTTAATCTAGAAGATACATTAGGCACCCTTTTGTATATTCAGCTGCTAAAATAAGGCAGAGTATCTTAGCCTATGTAAGGAACAATCTTCTTTTCTGAACATAATGAAGTGAACTAAATTCAGTGAACACTTCTCCAACACAGGTTTCATCCAGTTATACTAAAGCCTCCATTTGCCTTTTCCTCATTTTCTCTCTCCTGATATGTAGTTGCAAAAAGGGAAGTGTCACCATCTTCTTTGTCTCTATTTTTCTATACCCAGTCCCTGGATTCTCTCTTATCATTCTCACCGAGAAATAACCAATCTATCATGAAAATAAAATTATTGTCAGAAATGTAAACTTTTACCAAATGGACTTGAACCTGAGAAGACAAAATTACATTGAGTTTTTTTCTTCAAATAAAAACAACTGTCTAATTGAGCAGCGTATTCCTTCAGGGGAGGGAGACAAAGACTAAATTTATAGCTCTTTGTGTATGTTATATACACAAACAACAATAGCTCCACAGCTCCAGAGATGGAATACTTTAGCTGGGCCAGATGGAAAGCATAGCAACCTAATTTCCTCATAGAGGATTTCACCTCATTGAAGCACGTGGGGTACCTCTCATTGCCTGTTCTTGTCACTCCCTACGTGTAGGTGACGCCATACAGGTAGTCATGTGGTTCCCCCCACCTTTTTTTTGGTGCTGTTACTGTGGCTTGAACTGAGGGCCTGGCTGCTGTCCATACCACTTTTGCTCAAGGTTGGCACTCTAGCACTTGAGCCACAGCTCAACTTACATCTCCACTTCTGGATTTTTGGTCGTTAATTGGAGATAAGAGTCTAATGGACTTTTCTGCCAGGGATGGCACAGAACCAAAAATTCTTAAGATCTCAGCCTCCTGAATTTCTAGGATTATAGGTGTGAGCCACGGACACCTAACTCTTCTCTCTTCTTTGATGCCTTGTAAGTTTCTGTCCCTACACATTATTCTCCTCCTTACTCAAATTTCTATGCCTATCTTCTAAATCTATAAGTACTTTATAGAATTTCCACTTGTTTTTTTGTTTGATCATAGGGCTTGAACTCTGGGTGTGGTGCTGTCCCCCAGCTCTTTGGCTCAAGGCTAGCCCTCTACCACTTGAGCTACAACGATACTTAAGGTTTTCTGATGGCTAATTGGAGATAAGTGCCCCACAGTTCCTGCCCAGGCTGGCTTTGAACCTCGATCCTCGGATTACAGGCGTGATCCACCAGCTCAAGTATGCCTACTTTTTATTTATTTATTTATTTATTTTTTGGTCTGGTCGTGGGGCCTGAACTCTGGGCCTGGACGCTGTCCCTCAGCTCTTCAGCTCAAGGCTAGCGCTCTACCACTTGAGCCACAGCACCACTTCTGGCTTTTTTCTTTTTGCTTATGTGGTGCTGAGGAATTGAACCCAGGGCCTTGAGCATGCAAGGCAAGCGCTCTACCACTGAGCCACGAATTGAACCCAGGGCCTTGAGCATGCAAGGCAAGCGCTCTACCACTGAGCCACCTTCCCAGCCCCTGCCTACTTTTTGTTGCCTAAGTTCCCCGAATCATTCCAAGAAGTCTCCGCAAAAACATCTATTCACACTCTGTGTGTACTTTATTTCCCTCCCTTATTTTTCTCCATCTCCAATTTCCTCCTTTGGTACAATTTACTCCATTTGTCAACTGGCAACATCAACTAATACATTGTTGAGAAGCTGGCTGATAAAAAAAATGACAATCTAAGGCTAGTTACACATCCTTCTCAATTTTTTTTATTCAAAAAAGAAAAATAACAATATAAGGCCAGTTATGCATCCTTCTCAATTTTCTTATTCAAAAACTCAAAAGTAACATTCTTCATTTTAAAGGACTGCTTTAAATTTAAAAAAATCTTAAAGGCAGATACAATACACCCTTCTACCACAAAAATTACTTATACATAAGACACCTTAAGAAAACAAATAGCAATCAAATGGCAGTGCAATAATACCTTATGCTTCTGAATCTTACATATTCTGAGGTATATAATGAGAAGCCAAGTGAGGTGAAGCTGTATAGCCAACTGGGACAGGATTTATAGCACCATGGATTTGTGAAGAACCACCATATGTTGCACCAACTGGATGCCAGGTGGTAACATAGGGATAATCTGGCACAAGAGGAAAGCAGGAATCAAAACCTGGCAAAGGTGGCTGTCTATAAGGATCTGACATTACTGGATAATAAACTGTTCCATGAGGGACAGATGCAGGGTCAGCATTTGGAAAAGTATTATTTGTCGATGCTTCTGCCTGTGTGCCATCGGCGGTCTCTACCTCATTGTATAAGTGAGGAACAGTTTGCTCTACCAGAGGTGACTCAGTGAAGATTGGAAGTTGCTGTGGCTGCATTTGTGGCATGTAGAATGTAGAATGCCAGTAGTTGTGGTGATAGCACTGCAATCCCAGGTTGAAATAATACTGCAAAACTTTTATATCTTGAGGCAGATCACTTCCATTCGGATCACATGAATAAGGTGGAGGTGGTGGTGGTAGGTTAGAAGCTTCTCCTACCTCAAGAGGGGGAGGAGGAAGTGGTGGAGGTGGTGGTAGTGGTGGCAGAGGTGGTGGTGGTGGCAGAGAGGCCATAGCACCTGGCTTGCCGTGTGTAGGTGGAGTGACAAACACAGGCTGTAAACAATTCTGTGAGGACACGGATGAGGTACTACTAGATTGATCACCTGCTGCACAGTTAGGTAAGACTGGAGCTGGAACATTGCCAGCCAGCTGAGAGTACTGCAGCGGCGGACCATGTCCGTAACGCATTCCATGGTGAAGCCGAGGTGGGAGCATGGGCTCTCCTCTGCTATAAGCCATATTCATATAGACCTCCTTCCCTCGACCTTTTTTGAAGCTCTTCTTCCGCTGCTTTATGCTCATCTCGGACATAGCTATTTCCGGGACATAGCTCCCAGGTATTTTGTGGTAGCCTCTTCCTTTCCGACTTGGTACAGCATTCCAGGAAGGAACAGATGCCACTTGGGTAACTGGTTTTAAATTAGCCAGTGGAACAACATGCTTTTCTGCCAGTTCTTCAATGAAAACTGTTACTGAGTTATTCTCATTTCCTACTTCCTGAATGTGAGCATTATAGTATTTTCCATCTAATTTCAAGCAAACCTGACACTTGTCTCCCAAATAATACTGTCTCCCAGCATACTCTAGGTAATCTGATTTCTGGAGTTCTTTTCTGCTATCTAACCAAACATCAAACTCTACATTACGATAGATTTCTGGATCGAGGGCTTTGAGCACCTTAAAGGGGAAGAGCAACTTTGGCAGATTTTCTGGAGACTTTGGTTCTTCTGATCCTTGAGTACATCCCTCTGGGATATTTTCAACACTGCAGTAGGCTACACACTCTTCAGTCCTATCCTGAGTTGAACTCTTCGGATCAGTATCAGCATGCTTACTTCCAGTCACAGCATTGTTTCTATTCTTCCTGGAACCACTTCGAAACAAACTAATTGCAGTTTCCAACACTTCTTCATCTACGATAAATACATCTTTATATAGCATTTCATACAGTACAGCCTGACAAATGGCTGCACTTGTCTGAAATTGTTTTGAGTACACAGAATCATAATGACCATTATTTGTATAGCTGAGTACAATCTTGTCTTCAAAGCCATTATCTGTGACGTAAGTTGGTGGCTTTCCAGGACTGCGATAAAGAATGAAATCCCGATCATAAATGAGAGAAAGAGCTCGTATTTCCAGGTGGCCAGCACTTTCCTTGGGATCTCCCAAACGTTCCAGGTATTTCTCAAAAGATCCTTCCACATAAGACTCAAAAGTTTGTTGATTCTCCTTCATATATAAGACGCAAGCCTTCCTGACTTGTAAATGATGGACCTGGCTACAAAATAACTGCTCTGAAATAGCCCGAAAGAGGCAAGAGGCATCCTTGGCAGTCAGTTTTCGAAACAGCCCTAAACTGCCTAAATATTCATCCATTGATGCCTCATTCAAAGACTTCTGGCTGCAGTACTTTTTCCATCTTTTATGCATCGTGCCACAGGGAAGAAATAGAAGTGTAGGATGAAGCAAAAGTAGGGTGCACCTAAGAATAGGCAGTGGTGTACTCAGAAAGCAGTGCAAGGTCTAGGCATGAAGGAGCAGTTAGAGTCAGTGGTATGGAATCCTGGTACCTCCCAGGAGCAGGAAAAGCAGGGGACTAGATGGTCCAAGTCAAGGCAGGATCCTACAGGTACAGTAGAAGAGATTTCCCTCTTTGTGTAGCTGCTTTGCCAATTCCAGTTGATGATTGTTCATCAATTTTCATTTACAACTACCACAAGTGGCCTGCCTTTTTTCCAGAGTCTCTAAACAGTTTCCTGTACCTCACGAAGACCAAGCAGTTCTGCACGGAGGAAGCATTCTACAGCAGGAGACAGAGGAGGAGTAAGATCTCCCCACCTTCTGATGAGATCACAGGAAGCCTTAAAAAAATTGAAAAAAAAAACATTTTAAAAACTCACAGGGATGCTTTTGTGGTCTCTAATGGAGAATCTAGGCATTAAAAAAATCACTGGATGTGAGACACAATCACTTCTGTTTCCTAAACCTAAAAATAAGATTGAAAGCCAGGCACCGGTGGGTCACACCTATAATCCTAGCTACTGAGGAGGCTGAGATCTGAGGATCACGGTTCAAAGGCAGCCTGGGCAAGAAAAGTCAGTGAGACTCTTACCTCCAATAAAACACTCAGAAAACCAGAAGTGGCGCTGTGGCTCAAGCAGTAGGGCACTCACCTTGAGCTGAAGAGTACAGGTTAATTAGAGATGTGAGTCTCATTTACTTTCCTGCCCTGGATGACTTTTAATCCTCAGATCTCAACTTCCTGTGTAGCCAGGCTTACAGACATGAGCCAACAGTGCCCAGCATTTATGAAGTGCTTTTAGCCAGATTAGTACCGTCAAAACATACATACAAAAATTTCTGGACAGAAAATTCCAATTTAAATAAATAATACTTAGGGCAGAAAATAAAATTTTGGCATGCTTTCATATCTTCCATTTCTCTCAGTTAACATGCTAAGATTTTTTTAAATCAACATTGCAAGATACAATAATGTATGAATATTTGGCCCATTATTTTTCTGTCAATAAGACTATTTTGAATGTAGATGTATATCCACTCTTATTATTCAGGCAATAATATTAGGGTTAATATTTTTGAGATATTGGCCAAATATTTTGTCAAAGTATACACTTGGACACTAAGTATCTAGAACATGAAGACAACCTCTGTAGCACTTTCAGTAACTTTTGAAGTCATAATCAATCCAACACTTGACAAAAGATTAATGAAATTATTGAGTCTCTTTTAGCATTTCTTATTTAATTACAAAGGGAAATAGACATTATTTGTCCTTTCACAGCAAAATGGTAAAATAATGTATACATTGCAAACCAATAAGCATGCCTTTTATATCAAAGATTGTTAAACAACGCATAATGAATAATCCTGGAAAATGTAACTTAGAAAATATTTCATGGTATAAGACAATATTCTACAGCACCACTGTTTCACCAAAGTTCAGGGTTATGTTTTTTTGCTAGATTCTATTTTAATAATGAAACCTACTTAATGCCACTTTTTAGGTAGGGTCTGAAAAATAGGAACTAGATAATGAAATCCTCAAAGATAAATAACTGCTTTAATAAAAATGACTTCATTAGGGAAATAGTGTGCATATTCAAGCTGAATTGCTTAGAGCTTAAATAAAATTACTCTGTAGACACAGATGTATTTCAGTGAGAACATAATTCAGAGTCACTTATTCTACCATTTACTAGCACAAAACAAAATTGAAGTTACACTGTACAAAGTGCTTAAGAAGTAGGGCTCAGCAGTAGTGTGCTTACCTCACAAACATAAGTCCGGGTTGAATCCCAATCAAAACAAACAAATATGAACTAAAGTTCTTATGAATGGCTAATGTCCTACAAATAAAATGTTTAAACTTACAATCAAGCTTTAAATACACTTTATATGTCATGATCACGAAAATCATATATACTGAAGCTAACTGGTTCTCTCATACCAAAGACTTTAGAGATTAATGTGTTAGTCAGTTTTTCATCAATGTAACAAAAACCTAAGGTAATCAGCATACTTTGACTTCAGTCTCTGGTAGATTGATCCCTTACTTGGGGCCTCTAGTGAGGCTCACATCACACTATAGATACTTACCTCTATTTACTGTTTCCTTTTTCCTGTCTCACTGTGTCCAGATTAGCAGGAGGTGGTGTGACACCTCCTGTCAGGTTCAGGGTCAAAACTAGGTCACCAGCATAATCAAACCCCAGGTAGCAGGAAAAGGGTGGGAAGAAGAACATAAAGTAGCCCCAGTCTTGTGTGGACCAGGCCTAGAAATGGTGCACATCACTTCTGCTCATTCTGCTGGTGAAAACACAGTCTCACAGGCACACTTACCTGCATAAAAGGTTGGAAAGTGCAGATTAGTCAGGCAGCCATGTATTTAGAAAGAAGAAGAAACAGACTTGCTTTTAATGGATACCTGGTAGCCTTTACTGTACTCATTGCTCAATGATTTTTCCATTGAAGATTTTAATTTAGAAGATTAAATTCTTAAATGAACTAAACTCAAGATCTTCATGTTGAGTGTGATAAACCAAGCTCAAAAGACCAACTATTGAGCTGGGCGCCGGTGGCTCACACCTATAATCCTAGGCTACTCAGGAGGCTGAGATCTGAGGATCGAGGTTCAAACCTAGCCTAGGCAGAAAGTAGTCCTTGAAACTCTTATCTCCAATTAACCACCAGAAAACCGGAAGTGGTACTGTGGCTCAAGTGGTAGAATGGTCACCTTGAGCCGAAGAGCAGAGGGACAACACCCGGGCCCAGGGTTCAGTCCCCACAACTGACAAAAAACAAAGAAACGAGAGACCCAATGTCATGTTTTTAATCATTTGTGGAAGATAGGCCTAAAAGATGTACATATATACATCATACATATGAATACATCTACATATGTATATATGTATGGAGGAGGAAGGAGAAGAGATAAAAGAAAATATAGATGTTTCCAAAGATATAAAAACAAACATCACAACTTTGTGCATGCCTGCAAAACCTGAACACCCCAAAGAGAAAATTACTTACACAGATTATTGCACATATTATGAAGTCCTTGAAGTGATGTAGTGGATGCTGGTATAAAATTCAGTGATAGATAGGTGAGGCCCTGGATTTAATTCTCAGCACCCCAAAAGGGAAAATGTTAGAGTAAATATATGATGATAATGAAAGAGGCTCAGTATTATAGTAGAGATGTTTAGAGTATGCATCTTGTTCATAATTACTTTGAAATTAAATTACTGGCTCTACTTATGGGGTATCATTGTCTCATCCATTTACACCACTGGACTAAATTATTGCTAATTGAGCCAGGAATAATATAAATTAAATTATTACAAATTTAATGAGAGATAATCTAAATTCAAGTTTTTCATCAATAATTTCAAGACACACAGAAAGTACAGTGGTGCTGGCACTGGGATTACAAAATGATGCCTATCTGTGCTGAATGCAAATCCTCGTATCAGAACCTAATTCCCTGCCTCACTCTAATTTGAAGTATTTTCTTGCAACCCAATAATTCTAAGAAAAGGTTTCTACCTGAGAAAAATCAGTGTATAAAACAGTAGTGCAATATGACCTCACTTTTACAAAGAATCATATAAAAATAAAATTGACATCACTGAAAGCAATGGATATCTCTGGATGGTAGAGTAACAGTTGACTTACTTTCTTCATTATGCTCATATCTGGTTTCTGAACTTTTTACAGTAAACACACTTGCTGTTTTTTTTTAATATAAAATGAATACCATTTACTTTTCATATGACAGAGAATTCTGAAATTTTGCAGTTGAAAACTTCAGCATCCATTATTCTGCCCCTATTTCTGGGGAATCATTCCCTTGAGAAATCCAGCAGAGCACAGGACAGGGTAGTTGAAAATTACAATGGTTAATTTTACAGTCCATATTTGAAGAATTTATTGAAAACATTAATATATTATACTCTGACTTTTGATTTGTATCTGCTATGGATTTGACCCATAGGCAGATAATTCTTTTTAAAAAATGAGACTTGGGGCTGGGAAGGTGGCTCAGTGGTAGAGTGCTTGCCTCACATGCATGAGGCCCTGGGTTCGATTCCTTAGCACCACATAAACAGAAAAGGCCGGAAGTGGCATTGTGGCTGAAGTGGTAGAGTGCTAGCCTTGAGATGAGGAGCTGAGGAACAGCACCCAGGCCTAGAATTCAAACCCCACGACAGACCAAATAAAATGAGACTTGTAATCAGAACACCACAAACCCGAACACCAAACACATAAAAGACAAGTACTATTATGCATAATCATTATGAAACTGAAAACTGTCAATTAAAAAGGCATGTATTGTGTATGGGCATAAGTGACAGAATCTGAAAAATAAAAGATCAATTGGAAGATGAAATTTATGTTCTTTCAAAATAGCCATGATACATACAATTATATTAACAATTTAGTGTAAAACCATATTATATGTTCCCATTCCTCAATGAATTTTAATCAGAAGGACAAATTGAGAACAGATAAAAATATCAGCAACCTATGAATTCACCAGTCAAAGAAAAAGAAAAACAATTCTTCACCCATGTTAGGCTTTCTAGAAATTCTATTAAATTATCCTATATTCTTGAAAAGATTTCAAATAACTTATTTAGATTACTTATATATTGGGAAATTAGTACCAGTTAATTACCTTTGATTACTAACTCTTGTTTTAGTAACTCTCCAAATCTCACTGGCTTTGTATTATCTATGTGGTTTATTTATCCAAAAGTACGTATTTGTTGCTTTTCTGATATATGAACAACTTGTATAATACAACTTTCTAAGAGTTCTGAATCATTAAGAATCTTGCCGGACTGGGAAGGTAGCTCAGTGGTAGAGCGCTTGCCTTGCATGCCTGAGGCCCTGGGTTCGATTCCTCAGCACCACATAAGCAAAAAGAAAAAAGCTGGAAGTGGTGCTGTGGCTCAAGTGGTAGAGCGCTAGCCTTGAGCTGAACTGCTGAGGGACAGCGCCCAGGCCCAGAGTTCAGGCCCCACAACCAGACCTCCCACCCCCCCAAAAAAAGAATCTTGCCAGGCACTGATGACTCATGCCTCTAATCCTACTTACTCAGGAGGCTGAGATCTGAGGATAAAGGTTCAACATCAGCTGGGGCTGGAAAGTCCATGAGACTCTTATCTCCAATAAACTACTCTGAAAAAGCCAGAAATGATGTTGTGGCTCAAGTTGTAGAGTGCTAGCCTTGAGCAAAAGAAGCTCAGGGACAGCACCCCGGCCTTGAGTTTAAGACTTAGGACTGGCACAAAAAGAAAAAAAGAATCTCAACTAATTATAAAAACTGAATCATTTGCTAAGTATAAAAGGTATGACTTGCAGCAGAGGATAGGATGTCAGAAAAAGCACCCTAGATTTTAACAGCATCAAGTTAGTGGAATCATGAATAGCATACTTTTTGTGGCACCTCCTATCAATTTGAGTTCATTTGTCTTTCTAGTTTGTACTATAATTTAAGCTATTAGTTTCTGATCCTTATCAAAGACACCTCTGATTCTACCACCATGGGAACAGACAGTTACTCAGAAAACTTATTGCTTAGAATTGAAAGTCCTTCTGTAACAAACATGAAACTAAAACCAAGTGATAAGCACATTGTCTATGTTGTTTTCCTGTATCTTCTGTCACCAGCTCAAGCCAGTCACTGACCTCCAACATCATTTCCAGAACACAATTACTGTTAAGGTCTCAGTAGTTCTGTACATACTACTTGTACTTTATAAATATTTGGTGTTGGCAGTACTAAAGTTTGAACTCAGGGCCCTACATATGCTAAGCAGATACTTCCACTACTTAACTATTTTGCCAAGCCTTTTTTGCATTTGTTATTTTCAAGATAAGGTCTCAGTTTATGCCAGGGCCATACTTCCCCCTTGTTGCTGAGATGACAGGCACATACCACGGCTCCTACCTATTGGCCAAGATGAAATCTCATGAATGTTTCTTGGGGGATTTGGAGGGCTCAGACCACAATGATCCCCTAATTTTTACTTCATAAGTGACAAGTTTACAGGATTGAGCCACTGTTCCTGGTCCTGTATTCACTGTTTATACTGCCCGATATTGCTTGTGGTAGTCATTAATCAGCATTAATCTACTCCTAAAGAGTACAAATCTTCCTTGTATAAGATTGCTCTAGCTAAAGTTGCTCAACTGAGAAGCCTCAAAAATATAAATGTTTATTTCAGAGCCTCTGCTCTTGTGATGTGTAAATCATAGTTCCTGTATATCTCTATTTCTAGCCACCATTTAAAATTGCACATGAATTTTGTCTTCCAATTCTTTTTTTTTTGGTCGGCTGTGGGGCTTGAACTCTGGGCCTGGGCGCTGTCCCTCAGCTCTTCAGCTCAAGGCGAG
>NW_012267440.1:608992-611624 GCF_000151885.1 Dipodomys ordii
CTTCAGCTCAAGGCGAGCGCTCTACCACTTGAGCTACAGCGCCACTTCTGGTTTCTGGCGGTTTATTGGAGATAGGAGTCTCACGGTCTCTTCTGCCCGGGCTGGCTTTGAACCGTGATCCTCAGATCTCAGCCTCCTGAGTAGCTAGGATTACAGGCGTGAGCCACCAGCGCCCGGCTGTCTTCCAATTCTTAAACAAGACTCTGTGTTAAATTCAATTACTCCATAGGAAAATGACCTTCTCTGCAAAGTGCTTCCTCAAGATTTCCAAATGAAATTTATACTTCATATTCTTGAAACAGACCTTCTGAAGTCGTGCTGTTTCTCAATTTATTTTCTTTCTTTTTTTTTTTTTGGTCAGTTGTGGGGCTTGAACTCTGGGCTTGGACACTGTCCCTGCATTATTCAGCTCAAGACAAGCACTCTACCGCTTGAGCCACAGCACCACTTCCTCTCAATTTATTTTCTATTAACTTTAACCTTCCATTGGTTGCCCTGCTTTGTGATACTGCAGTTGGACCCTATATGTTTTTTGTCTATGGCCAGCTAGTGCAATATTCAACATTCAAGAGTGACAGAAGGCCACTTCAAGGACACTTTAAGAGGGAGTTTCCTCCTAAGGGTCAGGTTGCTGTTTCCTTCAATAGGTCTACCTTTGTATCTGCATGCTTGAGTTCCCATGACACCTCCAGGAAGAATTGGTCCTAACAAGTCCTTACCTCAGTCCTTCAGGAACTTTAATGGACATCAAATGAGTTACTTCTCCCCTTCCCCCAGCCTATACCTTCTGGCAAGATTGTATGAAACTGGCAGGCTCTATGTTCCGGTGTCAAGCACTTTCTTACCAACAAGACCCGACTCTCCTCTTGGTTGGGGATGGAAGGATACATACCTTGTATGAGCTTAGTTCCTTCCTCGCTCACTTCTCTTAGGTCACATAAAAAGTAGCTACTTTCTGCATTTGTCATTTCTACAATTCCTCAGGGTTCTTGCTTATACCATGTAATAAGATTAATTTATCACTTACTTATACTTAATTTCTTCCTTTTGAATGATTGGTATGGACCTGAATGCAAGCTGAATTTATTATCAGCTTATCTAGCTGTTTTCAGAGGTCACAGAGACAGAAATATTAGGCAATTTTAATAGATTTTCAGCCACAGAATATTTGAGATACACACATTCTGAGAGCTTAAAGTGGCGAGATGAGGAATTGAATTGCAATATTATGTAAATTGAGAAAACTACTACCTTGATTCCACTTCAGCAGTATAATGTCTCAGCTTCACTCCATGGACCGTCCTTTTCTGTAAGAGGAAATTTAGAGAAGCATTAAAGCTCAACAGAAGACTTCAGAAGACTATCAAATATATTTTATAAACATTTTAATCACAAATGACTCAACTTGTCTAAAATCATCTTCATGTACGATGTCCTTCTATTTGTTTCATATTTCTTGCTTTTTTACTACTCAACATCATCTCTGATTTGTTTCAATCTTATTAAATGCAAAATACTTTGAGATCACTTCTAGGGAATAGCAGATTATAAAGGTAATATATCATTTGTACCTTCAAGGCACTTGTAATTGTGGATAGAGAAAAATTGCTAAAATGTTAAGTATCTAGGCTGGAAAGGTGGCTCAGTGGTAGAGTGCTTGCCTTGCATACATGAGGCCCTGGGTTCGATTCCTCAGCATCACATAAGCAGAAAAAAAAGCAGGAGTAGTACTGTGACTCAAGTGATAGAGTGCTAGCCTTGAGCTGAAGAGCTGAGGGACAGTGCCCAGGCCCAGAGTTCAAGCCCCACTACCAAAATAATAAAATATTCAAGTGACTAATACATTTAGAAATAGCATAGTAACTTTATGCCTCCCTAGATTCATAATGTTAATGTAAAAGTTGAAAATAGGATCGTCATAATGTGAAGCCAAATATTTTACTTTATTCTTTAGAAGAAGCATACAAGTACTTAAGACAAAGTATATGATAGCTGAATATACTGTTAATTTTATTAATGTTTGAATGAAAACACAGTTACAGTTTAAATGAGCTTTAGAAAATAGTGTGTGTGTGTGTGTGTGTTGGCCCTGGGGCTTGAACTTTGGGTCTGGGTACTGCCAGAGTTCTTTTGCTTAAGACTAGTGCTGTGCCGATTGAGCCACAGCTCCTCTTTTAGCTGTTTTGGAACTTAACTGGAGGTAAGAGTCTCATGAACTTCCCTGCCCTTGCTGGCTTTGAACTATGATCCTTAGATCTCAGCCTTCTGAGTAGCTAGAATTGTAGGTGTGAGCCACTGGCACCTGGCTTAAAAAATACTTTTGTCTGATTATTTTGTTACTCAGTAGTTATTGGGTATCTAAATTTTTTTTCACTAAAAATTACATTACTTTTAATACAAAATTAGTATCCTTTTTTTTCACTGTGGATGTAGAAACAATTCCTCAACACCCATTTAAGAAGGAAAACTTAAGCCATCCTGGGCAGAAACAGGCCTCAATTAACCAGTAAAATGCTGGACTGGGGGCATAGCTCAAATGGTAGAGAATCGGCCATGAGCAAGAAAGCTGAGAGAGCAAGAGTGAGAGAGAGAGTGAGAGCGAGTGAGCGAGAGTGAGAACGAGGGAGGGAGG
>NW_012267440.1:611934-634043 GCF_000151885.1 Dipodomys ordii
TCTGGTGGTTTAATGGAGATAAGAGTTTCACAGACTTTCTTGCCCAGGCTGGCTTTGAACCGCAATCCTCAGATCTCAGCTTCCTCAGTAGTTAGGATTACGGGCGTGAGCCACTGGTGCCTGGCTATGCTTCTTTTTGTGTGTCAGCACCTTTGTTGAGAAGTCATCAGCTCTTTTCCTGTGACAGACCATCCTAGAGACTTACATGCCTAATTTTTCTAAATTAAAATTCCAGCAGTCAAAGGCTTACTTCCTCTGGGGAAAGCCCTTATCTGAAGAGGGCTGGCTGGGGTTTTGTTCTGTTTAGCTGTTGAGTTGGTGGATACTGTGATTTTGTTGCAAATTCTCCACCAACAATGGATGCTTTCTTCATGGGTGCATCTAAACATAAACATACTTTATCTGTCTCGCCTTTTTTTCTAAAAATTAATTTACTCTCAACATGAAGAATTTAGCTTTTTTTTCCTATTACTTTCACTCCAATACTAAACTTGTGTCTATTATCACTGTGCGAAGGGAGCAAACCTCTGGAATGCAGTACTATTTTTAATAGTACTGGATTGAGTTAGAAACAAAACAATGTTTTAAGTCTGAGTGATTGGCAGAATGCATTATTTCCCTTGATAGAAAGAGGCAAATGTCACTTCATCTAGGCCCCAAAATAAAATTCATCCACCATACACAATGTATTTCCCAAGAAAAAGCTGGAAGTCAAGGTCTGTTTTCTTGTCAAATCTAATTTGTTCTCATATCTAGTTAATCCTACCTTACAGCTCACCCTTAACTCTGCTTTCTTTTCTCTAAAGCCTTTTTTACACTATCGTACCTACAGGATAAATTCTAAGCTTGGTAGCATCACATATTTTATTTTTATATTTGGATATTTTTTGTTTTTATTTTTTTTGTCAGTCATGGGGCTTGAACTTGCAGCCTGGGGACTGTTTGTGAACTCCTTGGCTCAAGGCTAAACTCTACCACTTCCTATATTTGCATTTTTGAAACAACAATTTCAGGCTGTCCTGAAACTTTCTGTGTGGTCTAATCTATTCTCCCTTTGCCTACTTTTTGGCCTCACTTGTAGGAACCCCTAATTTACAGACATGAAAATGAAGCACCTAGGTTTCCAAGTGTAGGGAATGTAATTGACAGATGGCCCTAGAAACTGCTCTTCTGGATCCACTTCTGTGCTTGCAGAGATGCTGTAAATACTACAGGCTCCTCTTCAGCCAGTCTAAGTACAATATGGATTCTTATGTAGGCCAACTTTTGGGAGATATGGATTCGTTTAACAGGGGATTTTGGTTGCAAGATTCCTCCAGGCTTCTCTGGCTAATGGTTTTACATCTGTGGTACATCTGAGATTCTTCCTGCATTCCTCCATTCTATTTCTCTCCCAAGATCACACTGCATTATTGTCTGAAGGATTCCTTTACTTTCTCTGGCTCTTTCTGTAGATATTCCCCCTACTACCACCACCAAACAAGCTCTTGCACATATAATCCCATCCAGACATTTTCATTTTGGAAAATGTTAACACAAGTGGATGATTGTAAAAGACTGTGTGGGGGAACTGTTTCATTTACAACCTGCAGACAAAGAAGTGTTCATCAGGAATTAGTCTGAGGTGCCTGTAGCTAAAGATCTCAACAGAGGTAATGCAGGAAAGGAAACCATCCCAAATGAGGGTAATAACATTGCAGATTCAATGATCCAAGCACTGGAAAAATAAGGGGGACATGGTGTTTACAGGGATAGCAGAATTAACTGGTTATTGGAAAATCTGGGCTGCTGTTTTGTAGAGGGAAAATGAGAAACTGATGAGCATTACAATCAATAAAAGGCTAAGTGTTGAAGTCCAAGGGATTTCTTTGTAGCTTACATAGAGGGCTCTGCAGTGAATGGACCCACATTGCTAAGTAGCAGACTAAACATCTGATGTTTTGAATCTCAGAGCTCTGGAGACATTTAAATGCTCAGGCAAGTTAGATCTACTATGCTAAGGTGAGGGCCTTAACTAGGTAAACTGGGATCCTGAAAACATGGGACAAAACCATCTGTATAGATATCCCTGATAGTGTTGATTCTATAGACCTCTTTCAGCCTTGAAATCTTTCAGTCATGGCTCGCTTTCCCTATTTTCTTGTCCTGTGCTGGAAGACCTGATGGGAAGCTCATTCACAAGTGACACATGTCTTCTTAGTACTTGTCTCTACTTTGTCTCCTGTTGGATGGCTAATGGTGAGTGTTGCATCTGAGTATACTTATCTAGATATGTGCTGGCCTGTGAAAAGGAAAATATGAACTAAAAATGCTATAAAACAAGTTACCATTTATAAGCAGAAATTAGGGAAATGGTTCTGGCATTACATTTTGAGAACACTTGATGAGAGGGATCAGAATATTAAGGAAAGGGTTTATTAATGTAAGCATACTTTCTTTTTTTGGGGGGGGTCTGGTCATGGGGCCTGAACTCTGGATCTGGGCGCTGTCCCTCAGCTCTTCAGCTCAAGGCTAGCGCTCTACCACTTGAGCCACAGTGCCACTTCCGGCTGTTTTCTTTTTGCTTATGTGGTGCTGAGGAATCGAACCCAGGGCCTCATGCATGCAAAGCAAGCACTCTACCACTGAGCCACCTTCCCAGCCCCTTTCTTTTTTTTTTTTTTAAAGCATACTTTCTTGAAACAGAATTTAATGTACTGGGAAAACTCTCTATGCTTTTAAAGGCTTAGAGAAATCAGTAATAGTTAAACAAAGCTAAGTGCTACATGACTGAGTTGGATGATCAGCTGGTAGAGAAAGGTGATAAAAAGGCTTGGGAAAGTAGGCATGCTGGATGATGTTAGAAGACATACCAGGGGATTATGTTCTATGAGGCAGCCCAGATAGCACAGCATAAACAAAGGCCAGCAGGTACTAACAGGAGGGGTATTAGCATTGTTACAGGTAGCAATGGCTCTCCTCTGCAGACTAGGACTGATGAGGCAGTCAATCTCAGAACTGGAGTTACATTCTTATATTCAAGTCTGCTCCTACCATTCCTATCCTCTTTCCCATAGTTTTCATTCAGTGGTAGGTATTTATTATTCTTGTATATTTTTGCCTTTCATCCTAACAGAGCTTCACACATCACTATATACATGTTTGTGTAGTGATTTATGATATAAAAACTTACAAACACAGAATCCAATCAGAGACCCTCTTAAGATAGGGAAGATGAAGAACCGAGCCCAGGACTGGGATTTACTAATTATAAGACATATTATGTTATTCATGCTCATAGAGGTATGACAAGGAGGGTTATAATGTTACATGAAAGTCATTAAAATATTTTAAAAGCCATAATCAGAAATACAAAAACAAGAAATCATACTGAAAATCACTAAGGGAGAAATCGAATGCACAGTCCTCCCTTTATTTAGATGAGGAGTTACAAGAGCTTTGGATGAAGAGTAAGACCCAAGAATAGACTGTAGGCCTGGTAAGTGAATTCTTTGACCAGAAAGGAATGCAACAAAGACTAGAACCATGTTCTCTGAGCTTTTCATGGTAAGTGGCCTGCCATAGCCCCATCCTTTCTGTGTTTGAGTAATAGTAGACCCATTTTGTAGACTCATTTCCTCCACATTTGCGTTATAGGAAAAAAAAAAACTAGTATCATAGAAGAATGACTGTCAGTTGCCAAGTTGCCATATAAGTCGATAAAAGCTCAAATGGGAATGCTTTAGTTCAGAAGATATAAATATACCTGGGATCAGGACAGCATCTTTACTTCTATCTCACCCTATACATCATGTCAGGCAGAAAGTGCTTCTTTCCCTCTTTCCATTTCCCCTATTTTTTTGGGGGGGGCTTGTGAGTTCCCCCCTTTTTCGGTGAAAACTGCCCAATTGCTTTTTGTAGATTTCAAAGGCTTGGATGTAGACAATTATTGGGGAGGTGAATAAAAATTTGGCATACTGTCATACCTTCCATTTCTCCAAATCAAGGATTTCTTTTCTCATACTAATCAGAGATCCTTCTCACCCCCCAAAGGCCTTTCTCTGGTGACAGTATTGCTTTCCAAGGCACAGATGAATCGGCAGCTCAGATGACACATGTACAAACAATGGAGTGCGGTCTTTCAGAGTGGAGTATATATATTTAAGTGAGAAAGTTCTTTTTTTCATGTTAGTGTTGGGGCTTGAACTCAGACACAGGACTCCGTTAGCAGGAGGCTCTGACATACAGACTTTTGTCAACACAGGTGAGTCTTCCATTGTGCTGCAGCATCGTCTGATGCAGGTCTCAGAATGCATGGTACTCTGAAGTCCACACATTAGGCTGCACTAGAGTCTACCCCCTCCTCTGGCTCTCTATCCTTAGCCATAGTTTCCCTAATAAATCTCTTGTACATCTCAGCCATTTGTAGCAACCTCCCTACAAATCCGCTATGCTTCATTTGTAAATACATTATCTAGAGTCTCTTAAATCTGTGATCCTTCCTTTTCTCTTAGATCATTGAAGAAGTGTAGCCTCCCTCTGTTGGAATACTCTGTCACCTTACATTGATCTATCAAATTCATCATCACTTTTTAAGATAAGAAAAGTCATTAAAGAACTCTAGCTATAATTATTTGTACAATTTCCTCATAACTAAAGAGACTTTCCTTGGGTTGCTAGACAGCTCTCAAAGATCCTGGTATAATGGCTAATAAATACTTATAAATTTATTTAATAATTCTACTGTGATGATACTGTAAGGATAGTTATCTTAAGTTTTAAATAAGGTCATCAACACCCGTGTTTCTTTCATCAGAAGACTATTTCCCAAGGGAAAAGCAAGGAAATTTTATTGAGCATAATGGAGAATATTCAGTTTGTTAGTATTAACTGAATAAGAATGTTATCGAATATGCTCTTTGCAGTATGAATTTTGAAGACAAGCCCCAAATCCTATAATTAAGTTATACTTTCATACTCTTATTTGGGGGGAAAGGGGTTATTCCTAATTTTTAGTTCCATACAATTTGCAAATACATTTGAAGACTTTGCAGCTACCAAAGCATAGAACTAACACCCACTCATGTTTCTATACATAAACTATTCTTTTAATGTCATTAAAAAATTGCAAATAGACTATGTATTCTATGTGGGCAAAAAAGGCAAATATGGGGCTGGGAAGGTGGCTCAGTGGTAGAGTGCTTGCCTTGCATACATGAGGCCCTGGGTTCGATTCCTCAGTACCACATAAGCAGAAAAAAAAGCTGGAAGTGGTGCCATGGCTCAAGTGGTGGAGTGTAGCCTTGAGCTGAAGAGCTTAGGGACAGCGCGTAGGCCCAGAGTTCAGGCCCCATGACCAGCAAAAAAAAAAAAAAAGGCAAGTAAATGAATCTCTTGAAACACTACAGGTATAACCAACAGAATATTATCAACATTTACATCGTTCACATCAAAATGATGACATCCAAAGACATATTCCTTTTGAGGCATAGATTTATCAATAAAATATTACATATCTTTTAATGTTCTGGTACAATATTCCATACACTGCAGGGAAATTAAATGTAGGTCTAGTCATCAGCTTACTAGAGGATCCTTTGCTATTAGCTTTTATTAAGAACCACAATTAGGTAATAAACAAACAGACAAATTATTAATTACATGCTCTGAGGTTTAGGATGAAAACTTTAAAAATTAGTTTGATATATAGCGAAGTTATATGACACAGTGAAACTTGTGAACTTGCCATAGGGAAAAAGGAAGACACTTTAGTGATGAAAGATACAATAAACTCTGTTTTGGAACTTATTTTTCAAGAGAAAGAAGGAAAAATGTTTCAACAGAATGAAAGGCTTCTTAATATCAGGGAGGCTGTGTGCTTGCTGAGTAAAAACTTCACCCACCATGGGCAGAAGACCTGCCTGCCTCCAGCTTTCCATCTATATCCCCCTCCCTTCCGAATCCCTAAACTACAACAAACACCTAACAGCTGCACTGCATACTTTTCCATAATCCCTTGACCTAGAAACAACCCAAGAATTCATAGCAGTTCTTAAAAATCTCCAGGAAAATAACCTCTAAAAACGATCTGGACCATTTCCTTGGCTGAGGATGCAGAGATGTCCAGACAGCCCTTTGTGTATTCCTATCCCATGTGTCCAAGGGTACTAGTTTTGATGGGAGGGCCGCACCCTAGACATGAGGGACTATTGATTTAGATTCACTTCATGGAGTGGATTATCTCACTTTTAGGCAGTGTTGGCATCTGACCCAGTGTGTCACACTTGCAAAGCAGATGCTCTACCACTGCTGCCATGCCCCAGCCTTTTTTGTGCTGATGCTTTTTGCCCACGCCAGCCTGTGATCCTCCTACTTGCACTTCGTGTCATGCTAGGATGACAGATGCATGCCACCATGCTCAGCTTTTCCAGGACGTTTTTTTTTCTTTTTGCCCAGGCTATGCTAGAATCTCAAGCCTCCTGATCTCCCATGGAGCTGAGATCACTTTTTGATTAAAAAAAGAAATTCTGAGTCTTAAATTTAATTTTCAAAAAGCTCAATATCGTGTGCCAGAGAATTTCTTTCACCCCAAATATAAAACCCTATGCTTCTAATTTTAAAATGCTCAGCCAGCTATGGCATATTGTGTATTTTTAATGTCCACCAATGAGCCCAATGTAGGCTGGCTGTGTTCCTGTCACATCCATGTTTCTGCTTCACCCAGTACTGACTGCTCTGGCCTTGGATCCTTTACTTTCTCAAAGACCGTCTCTCAGCAACTTAGATTAACAACTGCACCTCAAGCGCTCATCTCCCCAGCTCTAACTGCATTATCACATACAGAACCACCTGACCCGAGAACCTGCAACAGCCTCCCACCTACCTCTCAGCACCATCAGCCATTGGCAATGTCACCAGCCTGGTCTGGGATCCACTTATATAATGTGATAGTTTGCTGGCTTTGTGGAGGGAACCTATGTGGAATCAGTGCATGGTAACAGTCAAAGCTGGCCATTCTGAGACAGTAAACTATAAGCCAACATACGGATACAGCAGACCTACTTATACAATAACACACTTTGTGTGCTGGTGTGAAGTCAAAGCAGTCCCCCAAACAGATGATTAATTGTGACAGGGCAAGGACCACAGGAATCACACTAACCTGGAATCTCCTTCTCTACAGGCTTAACAGGATGAGAGCAGCCATCACACCCCCAGTATGGAGACAAAAATAATGAAGTCATCACAATGACACTTTGCTCTGAAGCAGGGACACAAGAGGGATAGGCGGATGGATGGAGGCCCAAAGTTCCTTAGGGTTCCAGAAAAGAACCTCTGCTGGGCAATGAGGACATTTAGTCCCTCCTTTCAGGAGCCAAAGCAAGAAGACTGAGCAAGGAGAGCCAGACTTCCCTGCAGGACTTTCTCACAGGAGCGGATTCATATACTGAGCTCCTTCACTGAATACTGCCACCACAAGAGAAGTGGAATGAGGTCTCCAAAGAAGGCAGAACATTTGCAAATCCCACTGCGGGCTGCATCTGACAGGAGTCTGCTCCTTGCTGCAGCTGGACCCAACAGCAGTGTGAGAGGACAGCATCCTATGTGCCAGGTTCTGTGGTGTCATCTGAGGGGGGCTCTGCCTTGAATGTTCTGTCCCCCATCATTTGTTGGTTCAGCGAAAGTTCAAGTCACTGGCAGGATTCCTCAGGAGCTTCTTGAAGACCCTTGGTGACTTTCTCATCTGATTGCTACCTCTGCCACCGACTGTAAGTGGCCTCAGCTTCCCAAGGTCCCCACAGCCTTTGATGGACTGATGGCCTCTGGTGAAGTGCCCCAGCACTGGCCCTTCTACTTGAAATGGCTAAGCCTGACTTGTCTCATCAGTGGTCACAGAGGGGAGCCACAGAATTGTGGTTTGAATCTGAAGAAGTCCTGGTCACTGCCAGCTTGGAGCTCTGAACTGTCCGCCATGTTGTGAAGGACACCAGAGACAACATAGGAGAGACCCTGAGACTCTACACAGAGACAGAAGCCTACATCTCAGGCACCCTGCCAGCCACCTAAGTGACCATTCTTAGGACTTGCAGACTGACTTAGCTGACCCAGCTCAGACCAAGGTGGGAGATATCATTGACATTTCATGACTGTGATACCTCCTTTGCTTTAAACACAAGATAAATATGCCAAATGCAAAGACAGAGCGACTTTATCTTCCAACAGCTAATGATAACTGGCTGTCTGCTAAGAGGAAAACACATCCCACCCTAATTCATAAGGCTTGTTTCTCATGACTTCATGACTTTTTAATTCATTCTTTTTTGTGTGAAGGGGTGCAGGTATACAGCAGTTTGAACTCATGTAGCCTCTTGCTTACAAGGCTGGTGAATCACTCCCTGAGCCTTCCCCCCAGCTTATTCCTGTGACTATTTAATAACAATGCAAAGATAATCAACTCATGACAATCTCAGATGTTGGCTTAATGATCATTTAGGTGGTGGTGGTAGGGGGGAAGAAGCGGCGACCAAAGTGAATATCCATTACTGACTGCACAAATGCTTTGGCTGACTGTGTCCCCTACATGCATGTCTTAGAAACTGCTCTTTAATGTGATGCTTGCAGAAGGTGGGGAATGATAGGGGTGATGAGGGGCTTTCAGCCCCTCCTGTTCTCTGTGACTCTGCAGCACCCTCTGTTCTGTTATATACAGCAGGATGCGGCTTCCCATTGTGCAACTACATTATAATTGATCCAGACTATGGTTATGGTATTCTTTTCAGCAACACAAACCAGAGTAAGATGGCAGCGATGGTGAACAGAATTATTCTCACTTCCCAGGGATGCTGTTACTTAACTTCCCCAAAATACTTCTTACAAGTGTCCCATGATCCTCACAGAAAAAAAAGGCGGGGGGGAGTCAAATCAGTTAAGTTTATAAAAAGAAAAAAAAAACTGCCCACAGCTAAATTCTCAATCCCATAATTTGTAAAACAGGAGCACAATTTCACTGCTTCCTCAAATCAAAGCAGAATTCTAAAAAGAACATTGTCTACATTGTAGAGATGATTTCTTTGTATCTGAGGCCAGGAATTTCTTAGAATACAGTGTTCTTTAAATGGTTTCAGATTTTCTTATCAAAAAGTAGCTGACAACTGGATAAGCCTTCCAGTTCACTCTTAGGCAAATTTTCCTGCCTCTGTTCTTGACCTTGGTGGGGGAGGGGTCAAAGTCTGCATCTCTTTCTGTGCTGGAGTGCCCTCACCAGACACTCTTCTGCTGCTTCATCAGGCCCACGTTCCTGCAGACTCAAGCACTCTCCTCCCTCAGGTCAGCACTCTGTTCGCCACCTGTCTGGTCTGTTAGGGAATACTTATTAGTGTACTCATGTCCTTTCCAGTTGCTTTTCTGCTATTCTTAACTCCTGTGATGTTGTGTTTCAATATAATACTGGATGGCCATGTAGATGAATTGGTACTGTGCGTCTGTCTGGACCATCCCTGATCTCTGGGACCGTACTGGTTTTGGGCAAGTCAATGTCACCTTTCTCTCTGCTGATGTCAAGAATATAGATCATGATGAACATTCCCTTCAGCCAATTCCAGCACTACAGTGAACCACAACAGGGCCTGCATCCATGATGCTCTCCTGCTTGTGGTGGACCTCCTCCAGGAAGTCTAGCATGCCTTCGGGGTCACTGGGCACATCGTGGTCCATCCAGGTTCAAAAGTGGTATTGCCAGACCATTCTCTCAGTATTCCTTATCCAATCTTCAAGAGCTTGAGTTTTCCTAGTGTGTAGCCATAAGCCGCTGCTTTCTTTGATGTTCTGGATATGCATGACCCCATACTCTTGGAGCATATACTGATGCAGCCATTACTTGTTGCATTTACTCTTCCCTTTCTGCACTTTCTTGGTGTCACAACAATCTCTCTGAAGTTCTCCTAGAACACCATCCACCAGAAGTCACTCACCATGTTCTGCAGGCAGCCTTGCATGGCAATGTAACTCTTTTTGGGCTTTGAATTGTTGCACTTGGTTTCAAATTCAGGCATGATGATGTTTGCACTGATGTAATCAGAAACAGGCTTATTAGGATCCCTGTCATTCAGGACCACCCTGATGTGACTGAAGGAAGGGCAGGATGTTCTTATATCTGTTTTTGTTCTCATGTTCTTGCTTCTGACCCTCCTTTCAGCTGTAGAGAAGTTTGCATTCCTGTTGTTGTAGTATTTCAAACTCTTCCTGAAAGCCTTGCTTGACTTTATCTGTGGTCTTGGCTAACTTGCTCAATTCTCAAATCTGGCTTTTGATTTTGTCAGCAATAATTGAAGTCATGTTGAGTCGTAGAACTGTGCCCAATGTGACCATCATAGGATTCTCCTTGTAATGTTTCACCAGATCTGTCAGAGTCAAACAGTTTTCTCCCACCAACGTCATTTCCGCTTCTGACAGCAAATCCTGACATGGGTCACTTTAGACTTGCTATTGTTGCTCTCTCTCGTCATCGGTGCACATAGAACAAAATCCCCAGGGTTGCTCTGGTTCTCTCCATACAAGAAAGCTGCCATGCTTTCCTTTCTCGATCAGCAGTTTCTACGCTTCTTTTCCAGGGAGTTGACCATGAAACCACAGTTTAGAGGTAGAATCTGCACAGTTCAGTGGGTACTTGAGGTAGATCACATCTCCATTCTTCTCTTTCAGCTGCCCATGATGCTTCATGTAATACTGGACCAGCTTAGCCAGGTGGCAAACTTCTCCCCTCCACACAGGTTGTAGTAGTCCCCCATGTTCTGAACCTTGATGTGGGTGACACCTCCATTTCTTCTAACAGAAAGCATGAAGTCTCCAGAGTTGCCAAAAAGCTACCATCAACTCCTGTGGTCAACAGCAGATTTTCTCCATACACGTGAAACTATCTCCACAATATCAAGTTCCTTCCACCCGCCCGCTCTGGGGCAGCCCCGTTCCAAGCTCAGGCTCTGCTTTGCTGGGTCATTATCAGGCTGGGCCCATAGGAGGCCAGCTCTGAACAGGATGGGGGCCACTGGGGCACAGAGCTAGCCTGCTGTGCACAGAACCCCCTCTAGGCCTGGGGGATCCCAGACTCTGTGCAGCTTCCCCTCAAGCCTAGCATGCTCCTCCTCCTCCTCCTAGCCCCTCCACTCTTAATTACTTAAATTGATGTTTAAGGATTTTTTCTATTACAATCTAAATGTAAGGATATGGTTTTTGTTTTGTTTTGTTGTTGTTGGATTTTTTGTGTGTTTGTGCTGGTCCTGAGCTTGAATGAGGACCTGGGCACTGTCCCTTAGCAGTCTTGCTCAAGGCTGGTGCTCTACCACTGGAGCCACAGCTCCACTTCTGGCTTTTTTTAAGGCAGTTTATTGAAGATAAGAGTATCACAGACCTTCCTGCCCGAGCTGGCTTTGAACTGCAATCCTCAGTTCTCAGCTTCCTGGGTAGCTAGGATTACAGGTATGAGCCAATGGTGTCTAGCAAGGATAAAAATTCCTTTTAAAGCATTTACTGCTTTGGGGTATAGCAAAGAGATAGGATATGTTCTTAATATTCTCAAGTTTCTAGGCTCAATCTCCAGCACCAATAATTCTATAAAAAGAAGAAAAATTATTTACACATATTTGCTATTATTGCTATAATTTTCTTGTGTTTTCAAAATACTGTTTTCCCATGATCTCTACAATTATCACATTTAAGTTTTTAGGCTCCTCTTTTGATAGCTGCCTGATACTGTTCAGTGTGCTTTTCTGGTTGTTCTCTTTAATCTCTCTATGAGATTTCATCTACTCCATACCTTAAGTACCATCTTTTAAAAATTATTTAAGTGGCTGTATGAAAGACTTTCTATTTAACAAAGTAGTTTATGAATACAATACACCTTGATCAATTTCACTCCTTTCAACATTGTCACCAATCTCTCTACTATCTACCCCTTCCTTCACTCTTTTATTTTTGCCAGGCCTGGGACTTGAATTCAGGTCCTGGGCACTATCCCTGAGCTTTTGCTCAAACTCTACCACTTGAGCCACAGTGCCACTTCTGACTTTTTCTGTTTATGTATTACTGAGGAATCGAACCCAGGGCTTCGCGCATACTAGGCAAGCACTCTTCCATTAAGTCACATTTCCAGCTCTCCCCTCCTTCACTGTTCTTAATCTTGTAGATATACATTGGATCTTGCCTGCATTTTCCCCTTCTACTTCTTTTCATTCTTCATTTTTTTTTTCCTTTGACCCTACCCCACCCATTTCAAGTACCTGCTTCCTGGTATTTTATTTTGCTGAACTTTGATTTTGGCTTTCTAAGGAATTACATAAGTAGCACCTTTTTGTTGCGTATAATGTTTGCTGAATTACCTTTTTTTTTTTTGTTGTTGGTGATGGGGCTGGAACTCTGGGCTTGGGTGGTCCTTGCGCTCTTTAGCTCAAGTGCTCTACCGCTTGAGCCACAGCACCACTTCCAGTTTCCTAGTGGTTTATTGGAGATAAGAGTCTCATGGACTTTCCTGCCTGGACTGGCTTTAAACCACAATCCTCAGATCACGGCCTCCTGAGTAGCTAGAATTATTGGCGTGAGCCACTGGCGCCCGGCCTGAATTACCTTTTTTAACTACAGATGCTCATATCTAACTATGGAGATTATACTATTTGTAGCTTTGAACAGAAACTAAATATGAATAACTTAATCAAGGAGAAAATCATTCACAGGATATTATGATTCGTAGAATTTGGAGATAGGCAAGACCCAAGAGGAGAAAATCCTGCACATACCTTGCAGTAGGAACTCTACTACATTTCAGTCATTTTGTACAAGATTGGGTAAGTTAGTATTAGTTTGGTATACTTAGAGATAAGTGCCATCTCCTTTGTTAAGGAAGTTTTGGTAACAATCTTGATGGAATTTTGTTGATTCCTCCAGATTTAAGTCCTTAAAGGGAATTACTAACTGTGCACACAAACTGAGAGGAGTTCTCAAAAGAAGAAATATAAATGGCTAATAGCTACATGAAGAAGTTCATCATACTAAATCACAAGGAAGTACAATAAAAATCACACTAAGTTCCATTTCACCCCAGATTAGACATAATCAAGAAAACAACCTGACTTATCTATCTGTAACCCCTCTGTACATCACCTTTATTGTAACAATGAAAAATAAAAACAAACAATAAATGCTAGCAAGGATGTGGAAAAAAGAAAACCCTCACACACTGTTTTAGGATTGTAAATTAGTGCAACCACTTATTAATCAGTATGGAAGTTCCTGAAAAGGCTAAAAATAGACTTTCACTATGACTGCCATACTGTTTGGGGCATGTATCTGAAGGGGAGTGAATCAATAAAAAAAAGACAGACTCCTGTATACTTTTTTAATGTAGTATTGTTCACAATAACTAAACAGCAGAATCACTGTTGAGCTGAGGTGTCAGACATCAGATGAATGGATGAAAAATATATGGTACCCATATATCAATATCATGGGATCCTACATAACCATAAAAAAAGAAATCATGTTATCTGCAGGAAAATGGATGAAATTGGTGGACATCATTTTGAAAAAGAAAAATTAAGCTAAAAAATCAAATATTGTATACCTTCATTCATATATGGAAGCTAGACATGTATATACATTTATATTCCTATATACATAAAAATATATGTACATATCCCTATAAGCATAAAATTGTATTTATATACACACATATACATATATACCAAAGTACTCAGAACACGATTCTGATTGGGCACTGTTTAGAAAGATATGAAGAGAGGGAAGGAAAAATAAAGGATGGAGGGTAATTAATTTTACAATACAATGAAAATATATATGAATGTGACATAAATCTCCAATGACAATTGCTAATCAACAGGGTGTTGGGGCTTGGGGAAAAATAAATTTGAAAAGAGATTGGGATAGTGGAGAGGGTGAGTGAGAATGAGTATGATTGAAATATTTTGCATATATCAAAGTAGAACAATGAGGCAGGTAGAGGTTTGTGTTGGTAATGGTATAAGGTAAGGGAGATTGGTTGGGATATATTGTATATATGTGTGGAAATGTCACAAACAACTTTTATATAATATATTGTAATGAAAAAATTTAGTAGGTAACGAATGTCTCTGATGATGGCATAATGGTGGTATAAACACAAATTGATAATTATTAAAATGTTAATATTTAAAAGTTTCCTAGATAATAATTTCATAGGAATAAAAAAATAAGTGATTAGGAAATGAGATAAAGAATAAATGTATGCAATAAGTAGTTTGGTAATCTCTTATACTAGTTCCAGCTAAAAGAGCAATTTAAAAGAATAAATTTTTAGATTAAAGTTGTGGTTTGATTCTATTGACTGCATGTTTTTCTGAGAACATTTCTCTATGGATATAGTCCTTGTTTCTATACAGTTTTCCTAAATTTTGTGCTAGCTTTGTGGAGCTTAAGATGTAGCTGGTAGAAAGCAACAAAAATAATAAAGATATATCAAAATAAAGTTTGTAGGAAGATGCTATGCACAGTGGAATAAAACAACAAAGCAAAGTGCATCTGAGTGTAGGGCAAAGTTGCAATTTTAAAGTCAACCTTTTGCTCAAGGCTTGTAATTGCTCAACAAATATCCACATGCCCTGGTTCCTATAACTTCTATGACTTAATCTGGTGATAGTTTTCTTTGTCATTTTTCTATCTGACCAATTGACTTCTTTAACATTTTTCAAATACTCCAAACATGCTTTAACCTCTGTTTGGAACTCACTTATTACAGATAACCCCATCGCTGGATCCCTAAAGTATTTCCAATGTCCCTTTCTTGGTGAGATTATATCTAGCCACCTCAGTTAAAATTACTCCTTCATTTCCTGAGGCCATTTCCCCATTTCTATTACTTGGTTTCTTTTCTTTAACTATGTGTGTATGGGTATGTAATATAGTATGCAATACACTTGTTTGTTGTCTATCTCCCTCACTACCTTTTTTTAGGGGGTCAGTCATGGGGCTTGAACTCTGAGCCTGAGCTCTGTCCCTCAGCTCTTCAGCTCAAGGCGAATTGTCTACCAGTTGAGCCACAGCACCACTTCTGGTTTTCTGATTGTTTATTGAAGATACGATCTCCTGAGTATCTAGGATTACAAGGCTTGAGTCACCGGTGCCCCCCACTAAATCTTAAGTTTGCAAAGGCATGGCATTACCATACCTAGAACACAGTAGGTAGTCAAATATTTGATGTAAAGTTGATGATGAATGAGATGATAGCTAAGCTGAGATTAAAGTAGAAAACTTGAAAGACAGTAGCAGTTGGGACCAACTTCTATGTGACTTGAAACTTAGAGGACAACACATATTTTCTTTAAATTCCTTTGCATCTGATCACTCTTGAAACCTGGAGAAATTCTTGTTACCAAGCAATTACTATAAATAACCTGGGTTGCATTGACATTTATGGCCTCTAGTACCTCAATATCTTTCTTACTCCGATCTGCTAAGAGATTACATAATACATATTTAAACATTAAGAAGATAGTTTTTCTTTAGCTCATAACCATAGAAATGAGGTTGTGCTGATTGCTACTTTTTTTCCCGATGAGAAGAAGATAGCACTGGAATTATGCTTATTTTTATATGTGTCAATTACTATCAATTTTATTCACAGTGAAATTTTTATTTTGAAATTCACCAGGACAAAAAGACAAAAAGACATGTTATTAAATATCTATAATAGGATTTTTTTCTGAGGTAGGATTACTTCTAGCACACTAAGTTATGCCTATTATTTGATACCTGCATATGTTGTTTTTACCATTTTTTTTACTAGCCATGAAATCTTGGAATTGAAATTAATCACAGTAGAAAAACAGAAGTTGCAATGAACCAAGAAGTGGTATAAGCCACACCTTCCAAATGCTGGAAAGAGACAGTATATGCTAATATCATTCCTTTTATCACCTGTACATTAGATGTTTGTTATGTGGAGCATGCAGTTCATCCTCTCAGGCAGAAAATAGAATGGACTGCTCGATCATGAACATTATAAACCTTTACATATAGCTGGCATAACTTGATGCTGCACCTACAACATTTGCTTTTAGAGTATATTAAAATTCTACCATACCTCAAACACTATTATAAAGATCAGTATATAAAATAGGTAACTAGTATTTGGTATATTTTCTTGTCAATCTATTCCATATATTAGAATTTTTAAAATGCTAAGAAATTTTATACGGTCATTGTAATTTTCATTACATTTTTGTTGTTTTTATTTTGTTTCTGAAGCTGTGGGCCCTTGACATTTATGCAATGAATACTGTTAAATGCTCTGGGCATTTGTTAATAAAATATTGATTTGATATTGTTCTCTATTCTTTTTATAACACAGTAGTATTCACTTATTGAATTCTGTAAATTACTTCTAGCAAAGTGGCTATTTTTGTCTTTAAAATTTCTTAAAATTGTTATTATAAAAGTGTTGTACAGAGGGGTTACACTTATATAAGTCAGGTAAAGAGTATATTTCTTTTTGGACAATGTTACTCCTTCCCTTGCTCTCTCCCAGTTTTTCCCTCCCAGTCCTATCTACAAATTTTATAGTTCATTTTCAACATAGCCAAGTGGTTATTTTAATTAGTTTATTTATAGCTTTTATGCCTATACCCTCTATTTTAAAAACTATTTTTTACAACTCTATTTTACAACTAATAAATCTGAATAAAATGGCAGGTAAGAAAGAAAGAATCTCTGTATTATATATAGTAGAGGCATTATTCACAGCAATCTCAGAAACTGATAAGGGTCAGCCTCTTTATACGGTAACTTTAAAACCACAGTGGACAATAGGCACTGTTGTCAGAAGTTTGGACATTCAAGAGAAAGCACTTGGTAGTTGTGAGAAATGGCATTTGGCATTTCTACACTTAATCAACATTTTTTTTTTTAAACCGAACTGGGTGCTGGTGGCTCATGCCTGTAATCCTAGCTACTTAGGAGGCTGAGATCTGAGGAGTGTGGTTCAAAGCCAGCCTGGGCAGGAAAGTCTGTGAAACTCTTATTTCCAATAAACCACCAGAAAACAAGAAGTGGTGCTGTGGCTCAAGCAGTAGAGCGCTCACCTTGAGCTGAAGAACTGAGGGACAGTGCCAGGCCCAAAGTTCAAGCCCCACGACGACAAAAAAAAAAAAAAGACTGCCAGGTGCCAGTGGCTCACACCTATAATCCTAGCTACTCAGGAGGCTGAGATCTGAGGATCATGGTTCAAAGACAGGCTGGGCTGGAAAGTCCGTAAGACTCTTATCTCCAATTAATAACCAGAAAAACAGAAGTGGCACAGTGTCTCAAGAGGTAGAGTGCTCGCCTTGAGCTGAAGAGGTCAGGGAGAGCCCCCAGGCCTAGAGTTCAAGCTCCATGACTGATCCCCCCCAAAAGAATGAATATCCCTGAGTTCAAGCCCCAATTTGGGCACATAGATGCACATGAACACAGACAAAGGTGGGGAGGAGTTGATCACCAAGTCATGGAATTTTCTCAGGGCTCTTAGGAGGGAAGGCCCAATCCCACCCTGTGGCATCTTGTAGGGAACAGCCTACAGAGCAGAAGATTTTATTTCAACACACACTATAAGAGCTAGTGATGTACTAGACTATAAGCCTCTTCTCTCCTCACATTCCCTTCTGTTTATTATTTGCACAAAGCTCCCACAACCAACCAAAAACAAAACAAAACAAAACAAACTAGAATCTGTAGCCCAGAGCTGGTAGCTCACACTAATCCTAGCTATTCAGAAAGCTGAGCTCTGAGGATCAAGGTTGGAAGCCAATTGGGGTAGTAAAGTACCGTGAGACATTAATGCTTGTTTTTTGTTGTTGTTGGTCATGGGGCTTGAACTCTAAGCTTGGATACTATCCCCTGACCTCTTCAGCACAAGGAGAACATTCTACCACTTAAGCCACAGTGCCATTTCCAATGTTTTTTTTTCTTTTTGTCTTATTTGTCCATCTATCTGTCCTGGGGGGGGGGTTGCTAAGGGAGGCACTGAATTGGAGGGACAAAGTGTGAACAAATGCAGCAGTGGTACTCACTAGACACTATGTGAAAAATGAACTATAGAACTTGTGGGTGGGAAGGAGTGACTTTGTCCAAAAAGAAATGTACTCTTGCCTGGCGCGGGTGGCTCATACCTGTAATCCTAGCTACTCAAGGAGGCTAAGATCTGAGGATCATGGTTCAAAGCCAGCCCAGGCAGGAAAGTCCATGAGACTCTTATCATCAATAAACCACTAGAAAACCAAAGTACACTGTGGCTAAAGCAGTACAGCACTCACCTTGAGCTGAAGAGCACAAAGATAGTGCCTAAGGCCAGAGTTCAAGCCCCAATACTGAAAAAAAAGTACTCTTTATCTGACTTATGTAACTGTAATCCCTCTGTATTATCCTTGATGATAACAATAAAAGTATTGTTTAAGGGCTAGGACTGTGGCTTAGTGGTGGAGTGCATGCCTAGCATGCATGAAGCCCCATGTTCAATTCCTCAGCCTGGGAGCGGCACTGTGGCTCAAGTGGTAGAGTGCTAGCCTTGAACAAAAGAAACTCAGAGACAGTGCCCAGGCCCTGAGTTCAAGTCCCAGGGCTGGCAAAAGTTTAAAAAGCAGGAAGTGGAGGTCTGGCTCAAGTGGTAGAATACTACCCTTGAGTGAAGAACAACCTAAGGAAGGCCCTGAATTCAAGCCCTAGTACTGACATAAAACAAACAAAAACATAATGTGCTAAGTAATGGTCTAGTCACAAGAAATAATGGAGATAATAGGTACCTTCATTACAGCTGATGTATATGAAACACAGAAGAGTGTGAAACCTCAGAAAGACAGGGCAGACAAGAAACTATCAGCTGTAATGGAGATAATAGGTGAAGATGAAGGTGAACATTCAAATATGTGGTATTTCTAGTAGCAGTAAGTGCTTTAAATATGGCAATAATTCAGAGAACGACTAGGACTCTTTCTGATGGCATGCTAGAGTAAAGGATAAAATGGGCATTTGAACTGAGATTTAAAAATAAAACAAAGTGCACAGAAATCTAAGAGAGTGGGTGTTACAGTTGGGTTAAGTGAATAAATATAGTACAAAACCAGGCTAGAGAGACAAGGAAGGGCCAGATCATGGGGCTGGAAGACAATAGCAAAGGATTTTACTTGGCAGTCACTGGGAAATTTTTTTTGTGTTTTTTTTTCTTTCCTACTACTGGAACTTGAACTTAGGGCCTAGGTGCTGTCCTGAGCTTTTATACTGACAGCTGAGCCACAGTTCTACTTCTGGGTTTTTTGTAGTTGGAGATAAGAATTTGATGGACTTTTCTTCTCTGGTTGGCTTCAAACTACGATCCTCAGATCTCAGCCTCCTAATAGGATTTCAGAGATAAGCTACCAGCATTCCGTCACAATGGGAAGTTATAAACTACTAAATACCCCGAAGATACCCTGGCTTTATTGGAAAAACATGGAAAGGGAGTAGTATGGATACACTGGAAACTCTCATGTTTTCTTATTGCATCATAAGAGAAAATTAGAGAGTCCATATTTAATAAGGATCACCATACCTCTTGCATGCTTAAAAAATAGAATGTTGAGTCATGGTGCTTGTTGCTACTTTAGAGTATATTACGTTTATGCTACACATTTGCTCTCTCTCTCACACACACACACATACAATGTGACTTGGTTTAGTAGTTGTACTCATTTTCTAATCTTTTGTCTGACCTGTTCTTCTGAAGTTTCATACTCTCCTGTGTTTCATATCCAGCAGAAAACATTTCCCTCATTAAGCCTCTCTCTCTTCAAATCTTTTGTCTCAGTTTTATTGCAGATAAAATACCACTAAGAACAGATAAAAGATACAAATGAGAAATAATATGTAACACACAAAGAAAGTAAAAAAATAAGCTGTGCTAAAGAAAGAATAAAATTGTGGTAGAGTGCCTTTCCAGCAAATGTGAGACATTATTATTTTTTTCAAACCCTAGTACTGCCAAAAAAGGAAAGAAATCAGTAAAATGATGAAATAGATTTTGGTTAGGAACTATTGCAACAGAGGAAAAAAATTGCTAAGTAAAAAAAAGTAGGCTGTTTTCTGAAGACAAGGGCAAGTGAGGGATTTAGACAGTGTTGAGCAAGGTAACTGAACAGAAAATTAGAAAAAGGAAACAGGGATTCTGGTTAAACTGAAATGAGTGATTAGATATCACCTGGTGGGTAGTGGGGGACAGAAAATTGGATTATAACGAAGGGAATCAGAAATGGGGGATTAGGATGGGGTATACTCTTTGAATTGACTCAATAGACTTCTAAGTCAGAATATCTGGGGATGAAATACAGCCAAAGATATTTCTTCAAGTTGTCCAATGGGTACCTAGAGTACGCAATAAAACAGAAGAACAGAAACTGTTATTTGTATACTCTGCACATTTTGTTCAAGGCCAACTACACTTCGGGTGCTAATTAAGCTTTAAGGATGCTCTCTTGGCCTAAGTCTTTTAGTAACATATGAGCCTCAACTGGGTAGCTCACTAGTCTACTCTAGAATGCTTTAGTTTTCAAGTTCACACAGATGAACAATATCTATGACAATGGCAGATGTGATTCATCTCTCCCTAGCTTTCAGTTCCTTTGGGACATTCTGTTCCCTGAAATAACATTTGGGAAACTCATATTCTCTCTGAGCCATCTGGCATAGCTGGGCTGGTAATCTGAACACTTCCTCATTTAACACCTTTTAACATTACAGTCCTAAGGCTATGTCTTATGCATAGTAGTTCACCTATTTTTTGCAGTGTCACAGTATTTATTGTTAGGATATTAATTAAATCACTTTAAGCATTTACTGAGTATCAAATAGCAACTATCTAAAGATTGATCCTTGCCTTCAAGAATCTTGTATTCTAAGAAGAGATTAGCATTTAGTTCTACCATTATATCTATTTTATGATTTAGGTTCTTGTGCTAACATATATTATGGTATTAGACTTCTCCAGAGAAGCAGAACCAACAATATCTATCTTATCTATCTGTTCTCGCTTCCTCCCTCCCTACCCCTCCTCTCTCATTGTATTATAATGGGCTAAATTCAGAGCAAATATGTCTTTTTCCACTGGAAAAATTTCATTGAAAGTAAACTGCTACAGCTTTTTACTAAATCGGAGAGGGAAATTCATAAACTGAAGTTTTACAAACCACCTTGAGATTCTCAAGTGAAAAAAAAACTTTTAAGTGGAAGTATTGTTAAGCTGACTTAAGTAACTGGTCCATTAACTTTAATCTCTTGAATAATGTAATATAACTTCTTGGTTCTTTTAAACTTAATTTCATGGGTCATATTCTCAGTATAAAATGTAATGCTGTCAAGGAGAGCTGTGCTTAAAACCAGTTAGAAGTCATGATCTTGTGCTTCATAAGGACTGAGAAAATGACTCACAGATTTTATCTTTCATGTCCCTGGATCACTTAACATTTGATGGAGCATTTCCAAATGCTAGGGGGTTAGTTAGCTAACATGGGTATAGAACCTTATAATTCAACTTCACTTGTCTCCTTTATCTTGGCCTCTGTTCTACAAAGGAGGGTATTAACTCTTTTGACTATGTACACAGGATCCCTTCAGAGGCAACTTAATAACTGTTTCCAAAGTATGGAGTTTTCACTGGAATCTTCTTGCTTGGTTTTCCTATTTTGGTCAGCAAGATTTTTATTCACCTTTTGTTAAATTTATCAATATTAACTTACTTCTTGTTGTTCCTTCAAAAGGTGACAATGATCAGATCAGAGTAACAGATTTTTGAAACATAATTTGTGAGGGCTCGAATGTGGCTTAGTGGTAGAGTGCTTGCCTAGCACGCATGAAGCCCTCGATTCGATTCCTCACTACCACATACACAGAAAAAGCTGGAAGTGGTACTGTGGCTGAAGTGGTAATAGCTTTGAGCAAAAGCAGCTCAGGGACAGTGCCCAGGCCCTGAGTTCAAGCCCCAGGACCAACCAAAAAAACATAATTTGTGAGAAAGTGTTACATAAAGGGAGAAAAAAACTTAACTAAGCTTTAGTTAGTTAAGTTAACCAAACTTTAGACATGGC
>NW_012267440.1:634338-658659 GCF_000151885.1 Dipodomys ordii
GTGTCGGGTACTATAATAAAATACTGTATACTGAGTGAATTGAAAATAACATGAAATTAAATTTGTCCAGTTCTGCAGGCTAGGAAATCCAGATCACGGTACTAGGAGATTCATTTTATGGAGGGCCTGCTTTCTGGTTCATAGGTAATGACTTTTGGTTTTGTTCCCATATGGAATGAAACTGGGGGGGGGAGGGAGGAAGATGCATAAGACCTAATAGAATCTTGATGGGCTAGTGAGTAACTTGGAATTTAATCTCTTGGATGGCAGATAAAGGTGGAGGCAGAAAGGGAAAGAGAACATTCTTGCACTAGAAGCCAATATTCCTTGCTCTACAGGTAATTCTAAATAACAGTTTCTAGTATGTTCAATATAAATAAATGCTGAAAAGGAATTCAATACCTACTTGCTTTCTATCCTTCTGGCCTGTGAAAATTTTATATTGTTGGTATAGTTCTCCATTAGTGTATCAAATATATCCGATGAAGAGTTTAGGATCTCAAAGTAATTTATCTTATTTTGGAGAGGAAAAATCAAGATACTCTCTTGCTAAATTAGACACTGTTACTCTCTTCTTTCCCTAACACTGTACACTTGACATTGTCATTTATAAGGAATGATTTCATTGAAAGCAAGATCTCAGGTTAAATTTCAGTAAATCCAGCCAGGCACCTGTGGCTTACGCCTGTAATCCTAGCTACTCAGGAGGCTGTGATCTAAGGATCTCAGTTCAAAGCCAGCCCGGGCAGGAAAGTCCGTGAGACTCTTATCTCCAAAAAACAACTAGAAAACCTGAAGTGGTGCTGTGGCTCAAGCAGTAGAGCGCTCGCCTTGAGTTGAAGAGTTGAGGGACAGTGCCCAAGCCCAGAGTTCAAGCCCCACAACAGACCAAAAAAAAAAGAAATTCATTAAATCCTATTATTCAAGATATGAGTACAAACATTCCATGACATCTAGTGAGTGCTACACATGGTTAAACTTGTGTATATAACTTTCACAACAATACTGTGGCTAGCCATATTCTGCAAATTAGGAATCTTGTACTTTGAGATGTTAGTACTTCAGAGGACATACAGCTAGAGATGAACAGTCTCAGGATTATTCCCCAAGGTTATAATATTCCAGAGTTAACCATCCATTCTCTATATTGCATGCTGCAACTTTTATATATTATATAGGTGGATTCTGTGATGAAAATATAAACTGGTCATATGGCCTTCCTCCTTAAATATCTGCACTTTAATTATACGATGTTCATTAGCACTCAGTCCAAGTATGATAGTACTAAGGTTCTACATTTTTTGTGAACATCATTAAAAAAAAAAACTAACCCGCCCCTAACGAAAAAAAAATAAAAATTCCCAACCTAAAAGGCCCAAAAAAAAACAATAAGGGCCAGGTGCTAGTGACTCACGCCTGTAATTCTAGCTACTCAGAGGATGCTGAGATCTGAGGAGCATGGTTCAAAGCCAGCCCAGGGAGGAAAGTCTGTGAAACTCTTATCTCCATTAAACCACCAGAAAACCGGAAGTGGCACTGTGGCTCAAGTGGTAGAGCGCTTGTCTTGAGCTGAAGAGCTGAGGGACAGTGCCCAAAAACATGATGTATGACTGTGCTTCATTTTTTTCTGGAGTACATGGAAAATCTTTGAGATTAATATTTCATTAAACTTAAACCAGAAATAGAGATAGTTGAATACAAGATCACCTTGGGAAATAGTTTAATATGGCTGGGATAGCCCATGATTGTATAAAGAAAAGGGAGATTGTGGCTCTTTGTCACAGGGTCACAGGGTCCACATGCATGTCTTTTACAGGAAGTGCTGCTCTCAACTATTGAATACCTTGCACTTTGAATTTAACCTGCATTACATATAGTAGCTAGCCCAGAGTAGGTGCCAATCAGACTAAAAAGGACAATGAATTCTAGGAAAACAATAAAGTTTTAATGTTTCAGGGTTTAAAAATCATAGATTAAGGTCTCAAGTATTACTGTTTTAAGGAGCATAACTAGTTTTGAAAATACAAAGGAATATTGGACAATGTTTAATGTGAGCGTTAGTCTTAATTATGAACTTTATTGTGTTAGGAAATGCATAGGAGATCAGTTAAGACACATCTCTGGGTGTGCCTATCAGGTTAAGCCTTTGTAGATATGGTTAGATCAAGAGGGATCTGATCTAATTAGTGGAGGAATCCTTTGGTGGATTCATATTATGATGGCCTTAGTGGGAAGTAGTGAAGATAAGTGGGACCTTTCTTTAGAAGAGGTAAGAAGTGTGTCCTTGGGCCTTTGTCTTGCTCTGGCCCTGTGCTCTGTAGTTCTTTCCCTGCTTCCTAGCTGCCACAATGTAAGCAGCTCTTCACTACCATGATGAAATAACATTTTCAAAACATGAGCTATAATCAATCTTTCTGCTTTTAGGGTATTTCTGTCAGGCATTTTGCAACAGTGAGGAGAAAAGTAAGCAACACAATTTTATATTAATTTTATATTAGTTATTTATAAAGGGAAGAATGATTCTGGGAAATCAGTGCTTATTGGGAGTACCCAATAAGCATACAGACAGAAGAATGAATGAAAAATGGGTGCATGTGTATGTGCATGCACACATGTGTGCTTGCTCACACTGATCATACTGGTAAATAATAGGGTAAAAATGAAAATTCAATGCATTCCAAAAAAGCTCTACTTTAGAAGCATCTATGGAAAGGCAAATCAATAAAGCTTTTTGTTTATGCACTGCTGTTCAGCCTTTTGACTTCCTTGATCTTACATTCCCTATTGCAATAGTGTAATAATTTAGAGGATAATCTGAAAGATCTGTAGAATAACAATTAGCACTTAACTGAATGTGAATGCAAGCACGAAACAAGGTCTCAGGAGTACAAGATGTTGAAAAGACTTCATGAAAAATGAAGATTAAAAATAACAGAAAAGATTATACTTTCTTAGACTTAAGGTTCTAAAGTCTGTAAAACATGGAAGTTTTCAGTCATAGGGTAGTTTGTTTAAGAACAACAGAACAGCTCTGCTTCATTTTGTTTTTCAAAATTTCAAAGCAATCTTGGTTCTAAAGCATGAGACTGGCTTTGCAAAACAATTATTTAAAGCCATACATGCTTCCTCTTGCTCTTTCACATCCATATGCTCTTATTCTGTATGAACTTCCTTTCTTGGCACTGAAAGCCAGCTGGCACTGAAGGCTGAATCTACCTTTTGTGGATAGAATCTTTGAAGAATCTGAAGAATTCTTACAAGTATTACTCTAAAAAACTGAAAAGAAGGCAATGTTCTCATTTTGCTAAGTTATTAATATAGTTAAAAAAAACCACATATTTCTGGGAGGGGGTGCATCCCAAATTCTCCATTAGCTAGTTTGGCTACTCTGGTGTCATGTTTTAGTTTGATTTGGTTTTTCATATTTACAAGATTTTTTTACTTGATGTGTTCTGCTCCACTTCTGGTCTGTTTTTGGTAGTTAGATTAGAATCTCATGGACTTCCCTGCCTGGGCTATTTTTGAACTGAGATTCTCTCCATCTCAAGCTCCTGAATAGCTAGGATTACAGGCTTGAGCCACTACCCACCCTTCCCCTCACTCAAAACACATCCATTTTGATGTGATAAGTTCTCCATCTAAATGTAGTATAGGGCTAACTATATTATTTGTGAATCTACAAGTTTATTTTCTATTTTCACTGATTATAAAACAAGCCTTAAATCTGATAGTAAGCTCTTACAGATATGGAATATAACACATATTTTAATATATATGAAAAGTCAATCACTACACATTGTTAGACATTCCAAATCTCTCTTAAGAAATTTCATGAATGGGGCTGGGAAGGTGGCTCAGTGGTAGAGCGCTTGCCTTGCATGCCTGAGGCCCTGGGTTCGATTCCTCAGCACCACATATGCAAAAAGAAAAAAGCCAGAAGTGGCATTGTAGCTCAAGTGGTAGAGCACTAGCCTTGAGATGAAGAGCTGAGGGACAGCGCCCAAGCCCAGAGTTCAGGCCCCACGACTGGACCGCCCCCCCCCCAAAAAAAAAGAAATTTCATGAAGTTACTCCCTTAATGAGATCTACATACATGATTTTAAATCTATGAGATGACTGGCCAAGGAAATTCATTATAAAGATGTATTTTTCAACATTTGTGTATATAAATCTTTAAAATAGTAATTTAAGGAGCTTGGATAAAATGACAATTTTGCTTTGACTATTGTTTTTCTTTTTTCTTTTTTGCCAGGTCTAGGGCCTTGGTACTGTCCCTGAGCTTCTTGTACTCAAGGCTAGCACTCTACCCCTTGAGCCACAGCTCCACTTCTGCCTTTTTATTGGTAGTTTATAGGAGGTAAGAGTCTCAACGCCTTTTGTGTCTGGGCTGGCTTTGAATTGTGATGCTCAGATCTCAGCTTCTTGAGTAGCTAGAGTTACAGGTATGAGCCACTAGTGCCCTGCAACCACTTTTTAAAATAATTTTAAAATAATTTTACTGAGGTGTAATTTATGTGAAATAAAATATATCCTTTTTTGTGTTTGATTTACTTTGACATATATATATATATATATATATATAAATACATATATATCTCCAAATAATCACCAATTATATTTTATTTTTATTTTTTCATTTTCTTATTTATTTTTAAATTATCTACATGGTTGTTCAAAGGAGTTGCCATTTAACAATACAGATTATAAATACAATGCTTATAGATAATCATTACCCCTTTACCAATTATATTTTAAATATAGGCTACATTTAGAACCCCCTCTTGCCCTTTTATGCTTCCCAACCCTTCAAAGATGTTAATATATTTTTGGCACTATACATATTGATTTTTTTCAAATTATTGAGGCATAATCTATGTATAAGATAATGTATCAACTTAAATCTGCAGTTTTCTATAGCCACTGATTTTACAAAAGAATACTCTCCCTATAACATTTTGTTCTTGATTTGTCAGCTCTAATTTTTCTAATAATCCAACTCATAGCTATTAACTCAAGAAACCTAAAAACTTCTATCACACAGATGTGAATGCAAAAGTTTGCAGGAGCTTTATTCACTGTTGCTCTAAACTGTGAACAACTCAAATATTAATTACTTTCTGATGGAAAAACTGCTATTTTGACACAAAGGGAACACTACTCAACAACAAGGAAATACACTCAATGATATACTGAAGCTGGCTGGCACAGCTCACTAGAACCCCCCCTTTTTTTTTCAGAATTTCTGTTAGCTGGCTTAGCAAGTTTCAAACACAGGTCCCAGGAAGAGTATTAGTTCTCCAATAATTAGTAAATGCTACCAATGGGGGAATATCTATGGAGGCTGGAGGCAGGTTGTTAAAAACTTTCAGCCCATCACTGAACGAATTACAGTTACATATAACAACTTAAATATCAAGAAATACCATACTTAAAGAGAAAAGAATTCAAAAGGCAACATACTCTATGAATCCAATGATAAGGATATTCTAGAAAAGACAAAACTCTTAAGAGTTATGAATGGTTGTAGGGTAAGAGAATTGACTATAGAGGAGTATGACAGATTTTTTTGGTTAACAGCAATGTTCTATGTCTCGAGATCAACCAACTTTACACATTTGTAAAGCTTTTACTGCATGTAAATTGTATTTAATAAACCTAACTTAAAAAATAAAATAGATGTCATTAATTTCTTAAGTATTTTATGGATGATAGAAAAATGTATAGAGAGGGGGGACTAGAAGTTAGTAGAAATACCAATAAGATAGATTTTATATAATATAAATAGAAATAAATATTTAAAATGTCAAAAAGAAGTAAAATTGTTAACACAGGACAAAAATCAGAGACTGAATGATCTTGTCAAGGCTTCCATAGAAATGGCCCTATGGGTGTGATTACTACAAGTAGAAGTTAGTATCATTAAGATCTCTTCTACACAGAGTATATGGCTCAAAAACAAATCATGATAGCGTCATTACAATCTCAGATACACTTTCCGTTTCTAATTGATGTCCTAAATATCAATTACTAACTTCAACATCAATCTAAAATTGCCACTGATTCAGTTTTAGGAGTGCTGTCATAAGTTTATAGACATTCTGGGTTTAAACTTTGGTCAAACAATGTCAATGTGATTTTGAAATAGCCTCTCTAAGTATCTACTTCCCCATTTGCAAAACAGAATTAATATTTTCCTGAGGTTTGAATCTAAACACATGGGCAACTATATCTATATGGTAATCTCTCAACCAGCGACATTACTCAGACAACATAATTTATAAAGTACATAAATTATCTCAACTAATCCTAAGATATTCAACTTTCCAAATATAGGAAGTTTTTGTTGTTGTTTGTTTTGAGACAGGATCTCACTGTGCAGCCCAGGCTGGCCTCAGTCTCCTATGTACTAGGATAATAAGGTACAACCCACCACACCCAGCTAGGAAATTAATTAATTATATGTCCAGTGGTTCATAATCTTCAGTGGAGGGAGAAAAAATCCTTATAGAAGGTGATGATTACATGAAGCCTTCATCCAGAACAAAACAATAAGAACAACAACAGCTAGTATAAGCTACATTCTCTCTTTCTGCAGAACACCTCATATAAACTCTTAAATCTGCAAAGTGAAGTCAATGGATCTTTCGCATCTTCAGATAGAAGATTCAACTAATACTGGAATATTACGTTGTCATTTTTTCCAGACGTTGAGAGTAAGACCAGAATATCATGTTTTTTCCTTTTTGCAGAAATTTTAAGAAACATATTTTCACATGAACAGATTTCATCTCAAGGAAAAACTTTACATTGAAAGACTATTCTTTCTAGTTGCTTGACACTGAATGGTTCAACCTGTAATTCAGAAGTTCAAATACTGATGTTCAAGTATCACGAATCTTCAAGCCTAAAGCAGTACATTTTTTAAAATACAAAAACATGCCCAAGCCCAGTGCTGGTGGCTCACAGCCTGTAATCCACCCTAGCTACTCAGGAGGCTGAGATCTGAGGATTGCCATTCAAAGCCAGCCTGGGTAGGAAAGTCCATGAGACTCTTATGTCCAATTAACCACCAGAAAACTGGAAGTGGCACTGTGGCTCAAATGGCAGAGCACTACCTTTGAGCTGAAGATCTCAGGGGCAGCACCCAGGCCCAGAGTTCAAGCCCCATGACCAACCAAAACAACCAAAAAAACAAAACAGAATAAAATGTTCAGCTGTGTCCCAAAATCTAAGTTTTATTTTTCTTTCAAAAGTAGGATTTTTCTAGTTTTTTGTTTGTTTAGATACAAAGCATCCAACAGCCCAGCTTTTTTTTGGGGGGGGGTCCGGTTGTGGGGCCTGAACTTTGGGCCTGGGTGCTGTCCCTCAGCTCTTCAGCTCAAGGTGAGCGCTCTACCACTTGAACCACAGCGCCACTTCCGGCTTTTTTCTTTTTGCTTATGTGGTGCTGAGGAATTGAACCCAGGGCCTCAGGCATGCAAGGCAAGCGCTCTACCACTGAGCCACCTTCCCAGCCCCAGCCCAGCTTTTTAAACTAAACTTTAGACAAGTGCTGAACCTGAAAAGTAACTGCTTTGAAAACAATTCCAAGGTGGCACGGGAGTGGCAGCAAGGGAAGGGTGTGCCCTGTGCTCAGCGCCACCTTCCTAGGTGGCTATTCTGTTAGCTCTTCTGACATGCCACATCTACCATGTTCCTCTGCACATGAGCTCTGTCCTCCACCCCCTGGCATATCACCCATGGGTCTTCCAATATCCCTTAGCTTACAGAAGAGTCTGGGCAAAGGGTAGAAGGAAAAGCTGCTCCAACACTAAAAACTTCTTCATAGTTCTCTTCCCTCCCACTTGCTCTTTCTCTCTCCTCTGCTTCCTCTTCTTCCCCCATCTCTCCCACTCCTATCTATGAGACAGACTTCCCAAACCCTCCAACTAGGCCCTGTGGGGATTCATCTGTCATGGGACTGGGGCCAGACCAGCCATTATTACACATCACACACACAGCTGAGCTGGGACCTCACCTCTGCTCTTCAAGGCTTCCCACCAAGCTCAGCCCCTGAAAATGAGCTCTTTCATCATGACAAGCTGCCCAGAGCAGAGGCACAAGAGGTGATCTGTGGGGCCAATTCATAATATTTATGTTCCTGTCACTTCCCTGTCCATTGCCTGTGCTCAGCACCTCTGGCTGGCTGACTCAGAGATCCTCAGAGGCCACAGGGGATACTTAAGGTAAGAGCTACTTCGCTGGAGTCCTCCTGCATTTCCCAGACTCTTTGACCACAAAGCAAAATGACTTCCTCCTCAGATAGAGGTAGAAGAAGCCACTTCATTCACTGCTGAAATCCATCAGCATTTATCTGGAGGCCACATCTTCCTCAAGACAGACCTGCTCCAAACCTATCATCAGATGCCTTATGGAAATCTACATGGAGAGCTAGAAGCAGAGTCCCAAAATGATCACAATAGTAAGGCTGGAATCTGGGTATGTAACCTGTTTTTACTTTTGATAGCAAAAATACCCACTCATGCAATACAAGTGAGCTATGAGGAGAACTCTTGGTTTCCAGGCATAGGCAGTGAAGATGGGAAGATGGAGAAATGAGGCCATGCCCACTAAACCTGTGTTCCATGTACCTTCAACCCCCCTATACACACACATTTGCCAGGAAAGGCTGTGTGGGTATTTGCAGACTTGCCCAGCCCTGTATTTACCTGAATAATTACAGCTCTCAGCTAAGGGATCACTTGCAAGATGTCACTCAGACATAGATCATCCATCATTCTGTTTACTAATTACCTATGATATCAGACGTGGACAAACTCTCTTCATCATTATGTCTTTTAATCCAGCTATCTCTGTAAGATACATACACAGGCATTAGCACTATTGTTTTACAAGTGACAGCCAGACTTCAAAAAGTTGTCCAAGGTTGGGCTAGGAAGGTGGCTCAGTGGTAGAGCGCTTGCCTTGCATGCATGAGGCCCTGGGTTCAATTCCTCAACACCACATAAGCAAAAAGAAAAAAGCCGGAAGTGGCGCTGTGGCTCAAGTGGTAGAGCGCTTGCCTTGAGCTGAAGAGCTGAGAGACAGTGCCCAGGCCCAGAGTTCAGGCCCCAGACTGGACCCCCCCCCAAAAAAAGAAGTTGTTCAAGGTCATATAATTCTGCCAGTGGTGGGTGGGTTCAAATTCCCAGTCTTATGGCCAAGCTCAGATCTTCTTGAGCAGCTGCTGAGATTCCCAAGGGATCACAAAAGGCCTACTTCTCACAGGGCTAGCTACCAACCTTCCTTCTTCTGAGCAAAGGGATCATTTGGTTGCCTATGCAGGGAAAGGGAAGAGAGCTACTGTTGAGATTGCAGCATCCATGAAACCAGTGAACCAGAGCGTCCTTTCCAACTTCAGAGTCTTCTGAGTCTCTGTGACTGGAAAACCTGCCAAGCATGGCCAAGAATTTCTAGTTCATTTCCAGAACCACAACCAGACCTTGAGAGGGATTCCACATGCAGAGAGCTTGCCCCAAACTCTGCCTCTTCCACCTCCCAGCTAGGCACAACCTCTTACAACACACTTCGCTGCCCTACCCTTACTTCATCTTATGTGTTGATTTAGATCCACTCTTCATATATTAGCATTTTATATATGGCTCAGATCATACTACTCTCCTGTATTGAAATGAGCCTTTCACCAAATGTGAAGTCCTGTGCAGGGTCTACGAGGTCCTGGCAATCACTCTGCCTCCTGTCTCCCTCACTGGCCAGGCCTTGGCCCATGACCCCAGCCCATCACTGCTACCTCTCCAGTTCTGAATACTCTCCCTCTAGAGACTCCTCCCTCTTGTCTGTGATGGTTCTCCCTCCCCTTCACAAGGCCCTAGGCTAATCACTCAGCACCCAACACCCAACAGAAGACCTAGTGCAAGACTAGCCATCAGTATGCTCGCTGAATGTCCAAAAGAATAAACATTCCTGGTCTTTATGGGGCCTATCTATAGCCTCCTGCAGCCCTGGCAGCCACACCATGGATCCTTCCCAGCTGTTGAAGGTTGACAGAGGGGTAGAGGTGCCAAGACCTGTGCAAAAGGCAAGGTCTCTGTCCTACTAGTCACATTCACAAGTGTCTTCAGACTCTAACTCAATATAAAAGGTTTTGAATGCTATAACTAGTGTGAGAACCCAGATGTGACATTTTACTCATGGTTCAAAACCAAAGAGTGTAAGTGCAAAATGAGCATTGAAATCACCAGCGCTATAGAAATGAGGGTAAGAGACACAAGAGAGGCTCAGGGGATGAGGCCAGGCCCTCAGTACTGAGGCTCAGCTCTACAGAGGTCAGAACCAGAAGAGCCCTGGGATGATGGCTCTACCCCTCAGTTAGGCTGGCTGCATAAACTCTGGGAGTTGGACCTAGGCCTCTGCAGACTTAGCACATGCAGGGATACTCTGATCACGTGAAAGATGGGGAACCTCAAGCCCACCAAGAGAAAGGGCCAGAACAAAGAGCTGTTATCTGAGGACAGTAACTTGAGAGAACATAGAATGAAGGGAAAAAAAGTTAGACATGCTAATGCTAATACAAAGGCTTTGAATGTCAAGTTCCGGCAAGAGATAGCTCAGGAGAGACTAGGAAATGAGAGGGGAAAAGACAGGCAGGAAGTCACAAAGTCTCCAAGAGACATTGAACCCAACAGAGCTCCCTTCTCATGCTCAGATCCCTGTTGTGCCACTGTGGAATCCAATGTGAGCCAACTCAGGCCTACACTGGCACTGAGCCACCCAAGGATGCAGTGTAGCCTGTCACATCTCTTCAGAGGCATCTAGGGAAACACACAGGAGCTCAACATATGAGGGAAAGCCTTATTTATGGGTCAAGAGATCCTTCAGAAATCAAGTGTGCAGGCCCTATGTTGGACAGTGGTCTGTTGTATGTCAGATGTCCCAATCCCTGAAAACAAGTCCATAATCACTGAAATACATTCAAAGCCAAGGATTTGCTTTTCTGGGGAAAAGCATTACATGCAATCCATACCTATAAATACATGATTTCTGTGAACACTGATGTTTCCCAAACAGGTATGCCCATTTGTGGGGAGATGAATTACAATGACCTCTGACTCAGTAGGAAAAAAAGAAAGGAAAAAATCAGGAGTGAGAAGATCTATCAACCGCATAGCCAAAGAATCATTATTAGAATGGAAACCTGTTGGGTAGTTTTGATCCTGGCTGGGGAGTTTAAAGGAGTCCCCATGAAGATCTACTCCCTTGGGATCTCTGCCAGGAGAGTCATGTACTCTTCCCTTCTTGGTGTTTGGGGACTCTTCTATTGTAAGGGACATATAATTCAATGTCTTCACCAGAAGGCACCAATCCTTTGAGACATACTAGCCTCAAAACAATGTACATATATAACCTGGACAAGAGATGAGAGTGTGTGAACAGTAAACAAGTTTCCTTTCTGCTGAGATGATTAGGTGACTGCTGAAGTCTCTCTTTGAAGTGGGTGAACAAGGTTCCAGCCAACAGGAACCATATCATTTCCACTTATCTGGAGGCAGCAGGCTGTAAACATCCTGGTTAGATTTTTCTAGGGAGTCTGCTAAGCTCTGAGTTATGAAAGGCAATGGTTTGAGAAAGACCTTTAATTAGCTGTTTGGGTGCAGTAGGAGAGAAAGGATGTTTGACTTGTAGGGGTGTTGAGGGCTCTGTCACAGACCAAGTCCCTCTGCTTCCTGCCCTGCTCTCACATGGTCTCCAAAACAGACATTTTCCTGGCCCTCTGGTTTTAAAGATAACCTTCATGGGGAAAATCAGTAACTGTAACATAGTCTTTGGTTCAGAATAAAGCAGTATCTCTGACCCTAAGATAAGGTCTCTGCCAAGGTCAATAAGATACTGAGATAGATACCTCATGGTGCCCACACAGTTCCATGAACATTTGTAATTGCTGACCTCTTGGACTCAGAATACAGTCCAGCACACAGACACCTGTTTCCTTTCTCTAGAGAGAGAGGGGCAGACAATATCCAAATGACATGGTTTCCCTTATTTGTAATAACTAGTATACGTCTGAGACAAGCATAAACGGGCAGATAAATTAATGTTAGGCAAAATGAACCCCAAGATAAGGACTCAAATGTTTTTTTTCTTTCTTCCTATTGTTTCTAACATATTTATAAGATATTTCTTTGTTGCTTTGTATGTCCCTCCCTCACGGTATAACCCGTTTTTACTGTTTTTGATGTTGGTATAGTTTGTGGAAGGGAAGGGAAAAACAAATCATTTAAATAGGGATACAGGTGGACCCATTGCAACAATGAGATGTACAAGACGTTATGTCGAAAAACAAACTTTAGGGGCTGGGAAGATGGCTCAGTGGTAGAGCGCTTGCCTTGCATGCATGAGGCCCTGGGTTTGATTCCTCAGCACCACATAAGCAAAAAGAAAAAAGCCGGAAGTGGTGCTGTAGCTCAAGTGGTAGAGCGCTAGCCTTGAGCTGAAGAGCTGAGGGACAGTGCCCAGACCCAGAGTTCAGGCCTCATGACCGGAACCAAAAAAAAAAAAAAAAAGAAATGTACTCATTACCTTGCCCATGTAATTGTAACCCCTCTGTACAGTATTTTCACAATAAAAAAAGGAGAAAAAAAATCCAAATGACAGTACCTAATGCCCTGAAAAGAGCTGGGCCTGTGGGAACATTGGAACCAACTGCTGACATGATAGACATGATAGAGACTCCATTGTTGCCTCCCAGGAAACTTTCTTCGGAGACACTTAAGAGATCAAAGCCAGATGCAAAAGACCACATGGGGCATGACTGCATCCACAGGACACCCCACTCTACACACCATACATTAGAGAAACCCAGGGCAGACTAGGAGTTTTTAGAGGTTAGTGGTAAATTGGGAACCTGAACTGTGGCCAATTCAAATGTTCTCAATCAAGATGGTAGTGATATGTACTCATTACCTTGCCCATGTAATTATAACCTCTGTATGGTATTTTCACAATAAAATTTTTTTAAAAAGATGGTAGTGATAGTTGTATGAATGGAATATGTTATAAAACTCACTGAATTGTATATCTGAAATGGGTTCAAGTTATGATATTAAATTAAGTTTATAAAACTTAATTAAGTTTATAAAACATTGAGTAGTTAAGAAGGAGAAATAGAAATTAAAAAGCAACACAGAATATGAAATTCATCGTTTGTTCCTAAGTGTTAAAAAAATACACCTGGCACACACAGGCATAAAGAAAGAAGGCAAAGCAATATGCCAAAAGGCCTCCCATGGGTTATCTGTGATACAGTAGAACCCCCAAGTTTATTTTCTTCCATATATATATATATACACATATATACATATATGTGTATATATACATTTTTTTTTGTCGGTCATGGGGTCTTTGAACTCTGGACCTGGGCACTGTCCCTCAGCTCTTCAGCTCAAGGCTAGCACTCTACCACTTGATCCATAGCTCAACTTCCATTTTTTTTTCTGCTTATGTGGTGCTGAGGAATCGAACCCAGGGCCTCATGCATGCAGGGCAAGCACTCTACCACTGAACCACCTTCCCAGCCCCTCCGTGAGACTCCTATCTCCAATAAACCACTCAGAAAACTGGAAGTGACGCTGTGGCTCAAGAGGTAGAGTGCTAAGTCTTGAGCTCAAGAGCTGAGGGGCAGTGCTCAGGCCCAGAGTTGAAGACCCATGACTAACAACAAATAAAAAAGAAAGCTCAGCCAGGCGCTGGTGGCTCACGCCTGTAATCCTAGCTACTCAGGAGGCTGAGATCTGAGGATCGAGGTTCAAAGCCAGCCGGGGCAGGAGAGACCGTGAGACTCCTATCTCCAATAAACCACCAGAAAACCGGAAGTGGCGCTGTAGCTCAAGTGGTAGAGCACTCGCCTTGAGCTGAAGAGCTGAAGGACAGCACCCAGGCCCAGAGTTCAAGCCCCACGACCGACAAAAAAAAAAAAAAAAAAAAGAAAGCACATACTCTACTCTCTCTGATCAGTGTTCTACTTTGTGTGTTTCCCACACAAAGAAGGAAAACACTGTCACAAATCTCAGGTGCATCAAGCTTTCCTGTGAACTCTGGAACACATTTCTGTATATAGAAATTCAATATAAATTAGCAAGAATGATCTTAAAGATGCTTATCCCCAATTCAGAACAAAATATTTGTACAAATGTTCCCCCCACCTCAATAAGAAAGTCTCTATATTTCCTTGTAATACAAGGTCTTACTGTAATAAGGGATCTACTGACCAAAACCAATGATTTTCTACTCTTTGAAAGTTATGTCACACACTGCTTACAGGGAATTTTCTAAAACAATAAATAGTACCATGCTAACCCTGGAGTTTCTCCATCAGAGGTGTTAAGTCTAAAGAGCAAAGGTGAGCCAAGGCCAATCCTACAGTTTGCTGGTGTGAAGACCCACCATGAACTGAGGCAAAATGGGTGTTTTTCCTGCCCTGGCCCAGCCTAAAAGCTTGAGAGTAATAGAATCTTCAGCCTGTGAGCACTGATGTATGTGTCCCACCCACCCACCCTCAACTTCCTTTCAGGCTTAATCAGGTTTTTTTTTTGTTGTTGTTCGTTTGGGTTTCTAATCAACATCCAAAGAGGCCTTGGACACAGAACAAGCAACTTCCACTATGCAAACAGGAAATATCTCCTTCAGCTCTCTCTACCTGAGAGCACTGGCAAAATGACAAGCCAGAGAAATAAGATGTTTTCTTCCTCACGACTGGAAGACAAGACAGCTTTTAAGTCCAAGCTCCTAAAGAAAGGCTTCCTAGACCAGATCAGACGTTCAGGCAAGAATACCAGGGGAGCCTCCAGAGTGCTGGATGCACTTATTGGGGGGTCAGAATGAGATCTCCCCAAGTTCAGGACCAGAAGAAATATCATCTGTTTGTCTTTACCACCATCTCCTTCACACCTAAAAAACAAGCCCAGCACACAGCAGGGGCTTATCTAGGAGCTGATGAACTAATGAATGTCCTCCTAAGCACGTGGCGGGCACCTACCTTGGGCAAAAATTAGCACATGGGATTCTACCCACCAGCGAAGTAGAAAGTTACCTGTCCACAGTCCAGGAAGCGGGAGCGGCTCACCTGACAGACACACCAGGCCTACTTGTAGAACTGCAGCGTGGGCCACGGGGGAGGACACCTGGAGGACCCTGTGAAAGAAGCCGTCCTGTCTGCAGGCCGGTCCATCCCACAGCTAACTTACTGAGCCCGTTGACTCCGGCTGGGAAGTCACGAGAAGAAAATGGCGACTGGGACAAAGGCCAACATGGCGGGGGACAGTGACTCAGCATAAATCGCCTTTCTCGTTCCCGCCAGGATTTTGCTCCCGTCTGGCATTGCAGGTTCCAGACTGACAAGGGCGCTTCAGGGAAGGGGAGGCGGGAGGCGCAAGAAGATGGAAGGTGAATGGAGGAGGGCGGAAGAAGGAAGGTAAGCCCTCCCACTCCCCCTGTCCCCTGCTCCAAGGGGCGAGGGGAGAGAAGACAACCAATCACAAGGGAACTGCCACGTTTGCGTTCCCAATCAGAAAGCAGGTGAGAAAGGCACACCCACCCGCTTCCGCCAGGCAGGGGGAGCCAATCAGATAGGTCTCCAGCAGCACGTGGCTGCTGCTTACCCAATCAGACCAAAGATCCTCTCCCCCAAGAGGGAAGTGAATTGGGAATCATTTATCTGAAGAGCCTAGCAAAACTGATTGAAGATACCAAGTCTGTTCTCACTAATGCTTCTTTCTTTTCCTTTTCGATAAACATCTGTTTAAATGCTTTCTGGCCTTTTTTTCCCCTGCCAAGCCTGCTTGTGCTCAAGGATAGCGTTCTACCACTGGAGCCACAGCACCACTTCCAGCTTTTTCTGAGTGATTTATTGGTGATAAGCATCATACAGATGTTCTTGCCAGGGCAGGCTTCATACCGTGATCCTCAGATCTCAGCCTCCTGAGTAGCTAGGATGACAAGCGAGAGCCAGCAGCACCTGGCTCTTTCTGTCCTTTTTTTGTTTTTTAATTGGCAGAGGAAAAGAACCCAGTCCTAGATGGTATCATTCCTATATCGCAAGACACATTGACAGTGCAGTGCCTTCAAACTATGAACTTGGTCTTTGAAGCGTCTCCCCTGAACCAGTCATGCAATGCCTTCCCCTCTGTAACCAATTCCATGATTACTGCAAGTCTCCTGGAACCATGGTCTCAGAGTGACAGCATCCAGATGTTCCAACTACAGGTACATCATCACTCAAGGACCAGTGACAAGTATCAGCTTCAGAAACCTTTCTACTAAAGAAAAAAGTGCAAATACAAACCCACACTATAGGGCTTCAACTCTCTTCATTCTTAAAACAGCATGCATGCACACACACACACACACACACACACACACACACACATACAGATTTTGATTTACAACCTCATTAAATCCTGACCTTTCTAAATGAAAATGCTTTTCCATTTTTTTTATCAAGAAGCATCAATAAAATCCCAATTACCTTGCAAATAAATAGATCCATAAAAGGAACATGGGTGATGTGGTAGTATGATTGAATCCTGGATGCTTCAGCAGAAGGGCTCCTCACCAGGAGGAGTCTCCTCCCCAGGGCCTCTCCACTAACAATGTGACTTAGCAAACCCTAACACTTCCAAAGTTTGTTTTCCCAGTGATAAATGGACTAGTAACACCTTCTGCAGTGTTAGTTCAAAGACTATGCCAGAGAACTTACACCAAAGTGTGTCTAAAAGTGCATGCCATGTAGAAGGGGCTCTACAGGATGGCCATAATCACTGCTACTGATTTTATTATATGTGCCTTGTCATGCTAATGTGAGCACTGGACCAGAGTGCACATGGTATGTGTGGTCTGCACAGAGATGTGGTTTGCACACCCACACTCCAGACACTAGGGAACCAAGGGGACCTGGGGAAGCAAACATTTTTACCTGTCTTACCTTCTTATATAGGGACAATATAAACTACTATTCTTGCTTTCTCTGGGAACAACACATCGTGGCCACACTCAGTCCCTGGCATTGTATAGATTCCACCCAGCTCCAGGATGTATTGACTAAAATCCATACCAATCAAAGCATGACAGTTTCCTTTAGATGGATGGATGCATGATCCAATCAAAGGTAAAGAAATGCAATGTGCTGTTGCCAGAATAGCTAAACGACCACTTCTATTAAATGTAGTTGATGACAGGAGCTGCGGGCTGGGAAGGTGGCTCAGTGGTAGAGCGCTTGCCTTGCATGCCTGAGGCCCTGGGTTCGATTCCTCAGCACCACATAAGAAAAAAGAAAAAAGCCGGAAGTGGCGCTGTAGCTCAAGTGGTAGAGCGCTCGCCTTGAGCTGAAGAGCTGAGGGACAGTGCCTAGGCCCAGAGTTCAAGCCCCACGACCGACAAAAAAAAAAGAAATTAGAATTCAGAACTTGTTGCCCTCTATGGCCCCAAATCAAGCTAAATTTAAAGTAAGAACTTCCTCTTTAATTCTTGTGACTTAAAAACTCTCCTTATGGGCTTCTTTTGAAATAAGCACTTTGAGAGAGTTGGGAGTAGGAGGAGGGGGATAACTGAGCACCAGAAAGAGTAAGCAGAGCCCCAGATCATGCTGGATAACCCAGGGCATTGCTTCCAAGTCTCAAGGTTCTTGATTTGTATTTGAATTGTGGCACAGATGCCCTGAGAAAATGGCTAGGCCTGCCAGACAGCAAATTTGAACCCCCTGGGAGGCTCACTCCAGACCTAAGACCTGAGAATGACACTCTGCCAAGCTCAGATCTAGCTGTCGCATGCAGCTCAGGTGTGATATGCAGTGTGCTCTTGCATGTAACCGCTTTTGACTTTTCATCCCTGTAGGTGGGTAGTGCCATGACATTTACAGGGGCCATGTACTCTGGAGCAAAGGGCAGAAGCTCTTCATACATTGTATTTGACCGATAGCTTGGTAGAAACACACAAAGTAAACAGTTAAGGGACTTTGATCTCCAGCTGTTATCACTGAAGGAGCTCTCGACCTTGAATGGTAGATGAGAAAGGGAAACTGAAATGCTTGGAAATTGTCTTCCTCCATTGGCTGTGAGGAAGCAGTACAGCATGAGCTGATATTTGCTGTCTGGACTTTCACTCTTGACTCTGTTGACAGCTCACTCAAGCAAGGAAGAATAGTGGCCAATCCCAGGGAGTCACAGGCATCTGGCCTTCAATTAGCTTTGGAGAAATGAGCTATTTTTTTCCTCAGATAAGAGGCCAAGACCAGAGGTGGGTACAACACGCCCATGTCTGCCACAGACCTGCAGCAGTACTATCTAGCTCTGGACAGTCACAGTCCCAACACACCAGATGAGTCCCTTTGCTCTTTTGTTGAGGGGCACAAGGTGGAGACTTGAAAGGGCTTCAGGTCAGGATATTGAGCCCCCTTGTTCCCTGCTTCACCTAGCTCTGTGATTACCCCAAGGCCACCCCAGGAAAGACCTCAAGAAGAGGAAGATGAGAACTGGAGACATAACCACATGCAGTGATGACAACATGGTTCTCAAAACCAACACAAAACTATACATTTAGGGGGCTGGGAAGGTGGTTCAGTGGTAGAGTGCTTGCCTTGCATGCATGAGGCCCTGGGTTTGATTCCTCAGCACTACATAAACAGAAAAAGCTGGAAGTGGCGCTGTGGCTCAAGTGTAGAGCACTAGCCTTGAGCTGAAGAGCTGAGGGATAGCATCCAGGCCCGGAGTTCAAGCCTCACAACTGACCCCCCCCACCAAAAAAAATGCTCTACATTTATTGTAGAAAGACTATCTCAAAGTCTATGCACACATCCTAAAATTGCTACTTTGGCTCACTAACAACAGTATTTCCTAATACAAAAGGTCACAATGGGAAGGCCCTGAGACTTCTGCATTGTCACCTGCTCCTCCCCATGCTGTTTAGCAGGTCCTGGTACCTCAGTACCCCCTGTGAGCCCACTGGAACATATTCCGGTTCCATGAAGGTGTGCAGTTCATTGGAGTTGCAAGAGAGAGTTCAAGAGCTCCTGGGAGGAAGAGAGGTCAGGTCGTCGGTGGTGAGGGCACGGGGACACTTCCTAAGTCAGCCACAGAGGACCGGAAGTGGCTCAACTGCTTCCCTCTCTCCACAAGAGAGGTGACCCTACCACCGTGTACAAATACGCCATCAGAGTTCTCACCCCCAGCCATCAACCCCTCTGCTGGAGGCAATAGCTGTGCTGGATTCTGAGATCTCAGTTCCCAGGGACCCTGCAGCCTTCTGAGTCTGAGGGTGGACACCACCCCCTCTCCCCCTTCCTATCCAGAGGCCAGAATGTGCTGGAGCTTGCCACAGACTCTGTGTGTCCCAGGAGATCTCCACAACTCCCCTGAAGAGGACACACATAGGAAGTTGGCTCTTGCTTGGTGGCCTTGGCAGCAACCCCCATGGCGCAACTTCCCCAGCAACCTTACTTCACAGATCTGAACTCAGAATGAGAAGCAGTACCCTAGACTGACTTCCTGTAACTCCACTCAGAGCAGGCTTGTGTGTTTACCCAGACATAATGGCTGACTGACCAAGCCAGACAGCATGGCCAGGGGAAAGGGCCCCTGACTTAAAGCACAGGACAGTTGCTAAACTTAGAAATGAGTGGAATGGGACAGGGTGAGGGGCCCTGGCCTGTGGGACCCCTCCTCAGGCTCAAGGACCGCTCTGGGGCTGAATAGTAGCACCCCTCCCCACATACCCTGTACCTTATGGTCCCAGCTTGGGGAGCTTGGCCAGATATCTGTGTCCACATAGTCAATATCAATGGAGTTCTGCTTAGGTTCTGGACAGAGGGCATTGTGGGGAGTGGCAGGTGATGGACCCCAGCTTTTCTATCATGAGTTGAAAAAGCCATCAGTGAGTGGAGGAAAACGCCCAACCTTCCAATCAGGAAACAGGAGCTGCCCGGCCACAGAATCTGGTTGAAATCCTACCAGCAGGGCTGGGAATATGGCTTAGTAGTAGAGTGCTTGCCTAGCATGTATGAAGCCCTGGGTTTGAGTCCTCAGTACCACGTAAACAGAAAAAGCTGGAAGTGGTGCTGTGGCTCAAAGTGGTAGAGCGCTAACCTTGATCATAGAGAGGCTCAGGGACAGAGCCCAGGCCCTGAGGTCAAGCCCCAGATCTGGCAAAAAAAAAAAAAAGAAAAAGAAAATACAACCTGTGTGCAGCCACCACCGCTGCTCATACAAAGACAAACATGTATGGATTCAGAGAGCAGGGGACCTGCCCATGGCACACACCCGGTGGGCAGACAGTGTTAGGAGCTCTCAGGACACCCAAACTGGGGTTCAGGCACACTTCACCTTTCAACCTCACCAGAGATCTGTCCTCTCCTCCTATTCCAATTTTGCTGTGTCCTGGTGCCATTGAGCACCAAAGCCCCAACACCACCTGGGATTCCCCAAAGTCTAATTCTAATGGGGAATGCAGGAGTCCTGCATTCCACTTTCTGACTGCTGTACTAGTAGGTGGATCTGTTCTCTGGATGCCCGTGTGGCACTACCCAGAGTTGAGCGGCTATGCTCTTCCTACAGGACCCTCCAGGCTTTGTTCCATGGTCCCTAGACCATGCACAGGCTCTCTGCTCACTCCAGTGCCCATCTAGGACGCCCCCTGTGCCACACTCAAAAGTCTCTTTGAACACGCTTCCTTGAGTAGAGACCCACAGACACTGCCCCATACCTGGGGCCAAGGAGTTATCACAGGAGACACAAGTACACAGAGGGAGGAGATCTGGAGAGTGTGGAGTGAAGTGAGCTGAAGATAGTACCAAAGGATTCACAGAAAAGACTTGCTGTCTCCTAAGTCCATGCTGGAGATGCCATGTGCAAGGCCCTACCTAGGGCCACGGTCCCAGGAAGAGCTACAGGTGAGGATCTAGTGAGCATAGCATGACCTTCAGCTGACCCTGCACACACAGGATGAGGGCCACTGCTTGAGATTGTCCAGTTGTTTCCCTGGAGATGAGAGTAAGTTGGCCAAGGGCAGCATCGGCTCTCCTGACACCCCAGCCCTCACGCTCACTTCCCAACGCCTCACAGGATAACAATGACACTCATGTGACTTGCTGTGATCTGCAGCATGGCTGCTCCAGGTCAGCCCTGCTGTCCAGGTTCTACATTAATGGCCTTCTTGGAATGGGAGAAGGGACTTGGGTGACTCACCAGAGCATGGTACCCCCACAGATAGCACATACACACTGCATTCCTGGAGTCCCTGGAGTGACACACTCTGGCCCCTGCCCTGCTGATCCCTCAGGTCCACCCTGAGTACCATGTGGGCAAACCAAAGCACAGGCAACTCAGACTTTCTTCCCTCCTCATCTCTAGTCATTTTGCCTATGACAGTTTATGATCAAGAATCCGAAATGGAATTATATAGTCCAGATAGATATGTCTTCCGAGATCTATGACTGACATTTTTCTCTACAGTATGTCAAAAATGAAAAAGGATGGGTGCCGGTGGCTCACGCCTGTAATCCTAGCTACTCAGGAGGCTGAGATCTGAGGATTGCAGTTCAAAGCCAGCCCAGGCCAAGAAAGTCCGGGAGACTCTTTTTTTTTTTTTTTTGGGTCCAGTGGTGGGGCCTGAACTCTGGGCCTGGGCGCTGTCCCTCAGCTCTTCAGCTCAAGGCTAATGCTCTACCACTTGAGCCACAGCACCACTTCTGGCTTTTTTCTTTTTGCTTATGTGGTGCTGAGGAATCGAACTCAGGGCCTCAGGCATGCAAGGCAAGTGCTCTACCACTGAGCCACCTTCCCAGCCCCATGAGACTCTTATCTCCAATTAACCACTCAGAAAACTGGAAGTGCTGCTGTGGCTCAAGTGGTAGAGCACTAGCCTTGAGCTGAAGAGCTGAGAGACAGCGCCCAGGCCCAGAGTTCAAGCCCCATGTCCGAAAAAAGAAGGAGGTAGAGGAGGAGGAGGAGGAAGAGGAAGAAGAGAAGGAGGAGGAGGAGGAGGAGAAGGAGGAGGAGGAGGAGCAGAATAAGAAAAAATAAGAATCCAGAGGTGGCCAAAGGATTCAAAATAACGATAGGCAATTTATGCCTTTCATCCCCGCACATGGGGAGCTGAAGCATAGGATTGGGCGAGCCCAGGAGTTTAGGGTAAGCTTGGGTGACATGTGAAATTCCATTTGCTAAACATTCTCTGAAAAAAAATGTAGAGCCAGAAGCCAGTGGCTTATGCCCATGATCCTAGTTACTCGGGAGGCTGAGATCTGAGGATCACTGTGTGAGGCTGACCCCAGGTAGGAAATCCATAAACTCTTCTCTCCTATGAACTGCAAAAAAAAAATCCAGAAATGAAGCTGCAGCTCTAGTGCTAGTGGGCCAACCTTGAGCAGAAAGTCTCAGGGACAGCACCTAGGCCCTGAGTTCAAGCCCTGGGACTATCGTGCACACGAAGAAAAAAATCCAACAATGAAGATAAACTCCCTCTGCTATGAAACTTTCAACTGAAACCAAACCAGCAAACATTGTCATGGGTTAATAGAAAAACATCAATGAAAGAAAAATTACAGAAGGCCAACAAGTGTTGGGTATACAAGAGAGGGAAAAAATGTCTTTTTCTTTTTAATATGTTGTGGTGAGAAGAGTTTAAAGCACAGCCTAATAATTCAGCTGTGGATCCATCCATTTAGAACTTGCATATCATATAGCAGAATTATTCAGTTAGGCACACACATGTTTGAAAACTATGACATTTTTTAATTCCCCATGAGTAAAATGATAGGTAGCATCACAGGAAGAACATGGAAAATAGTCAAGCAGAGTGAACCCACTGAAAAAGAATTGTCTCCAAAATGGACCAAGTAAGTCCATTGTCTACCTTGTCAAGCCTATGCTTGATACAAAAATACAATAAAACACAACTACTGTAATGATTATTATCATTTTCTTTTGCCCTGAGGTGCAAAACACCTGACAGCTTCAATGCTGAGCTAACACATGTAAACCTTTCACTTTCTTCAATAGTAAGATTGTCATTACCAAAACATGATCATAAAAAGTGCATTCAACAAAACAGAACTTAGGAAATAGGAAAACCTTCCATGCTCCTGGATTGGAAGGATCAACATTGTGAAAATGGCAATACTTCCCAAGGCTATCTACAAATTCAATGTGATACCTATCAATATCCCAACCTCATTCTTCAAGGAAATAGAAGAGGCAATCCAAAAATTCATATGGAACAATAAAAGACCCCATGTAGCAAAAATGAACCTCAACAGAAAGAACAGTGCTGGAGGAATATCAATACCAAATTCCAAACTCTACTACAGAGCAATAGTAATCAAAACAGCTTGGTACTGCACAAGAACAGACCCCAGGACAAATGGAATAGAATTGAAAACCCAGAAATGAACCCACAGAACTGTAGCCATCTAATCTTTGATAAAGGAGCTAAAACAATAGAATGGGAGAAAGACAGCCTCTTCAGTAAATGGTGCTGGCAAAATTGGTTAATCACTTGTAGAAAACTAATGCTAGATCCTTATATATCACCCTGCACCAGAATCAACTCCAAATGGATCAAAGACCTCGGAGTCAAAGCAGATACTCTGAAAACATTACAGAATGGAATAGGAGAAACCCTAGGTCTCCTTGGCACAGGCTGAAATTTTCTTAAAAGAGACCCAGAAACACAACAAATCAAGGACAAGTTAGACAAATGGGACTGAATGAAATTGCAGTGCTTCTGCATGGCAAAGGACATAGCTAGCAAGATCTTCACTAGCCATACAACGGTCAAGGGCCTCATATCTAAAATATACCTGGAGCTCAAAAAATATTAAATCTCCCAACATCAAATTCTCAAAGAAACAACTGCCCAATAAATAAGTAGGCTAAAAACTTCAAGAGAAACTTCTCTGAAGAGGAAAGAAGGATAGCCAACAGATATATGAAGAAATGCTCAACCTCTCTAGCCATAAAAGAAATGCAAATCAAAACAACATTGAGATACGACCTCACCCCAGTTAGAATGGCTATAATCAAGAACTCTAATAACAACAGAGGGTGGAGGGGATGTGGACAGAAGGGAACCTTACAGCATTGTTGGTGGGAGTGTAAACTTGTTCAACCACTTTGGAAAGTAGTATGGAGGCTCAAAAGACTCCACATAGAGTTCCCCTATGACCCAGCAATCCCACTTTTGGGCATTTACCCAAATGATCACAAACAAGACCACACTAAAGCTACCAGCTCAATTATGTTTATTGCAGCATTATTTACCATAGCTAAGATATGGAAC
>NW_012267440.1:659166-686692 GCF_000151885.1 Dipodomys ordii
ACAAAGGAGGAGGCAACAATGCTTGATAAGAAATGTACTCATTACCTTGCCCATGTAATTGTAACCCCTCTGTACAGTATTTTCACATTAATAATAATAAAAAAAGGACTAGCACTCTACCACTTGGAAAAAACAGTGCATTCAAGTGCATTATTTTAAATAAACACCAATTTTGAAAAATCAACTTTGAAAAGCTGCATAAGTTTTTTTTTTCTTTAAAAAAAATCCTTGACTGCTTGGTAAGAAATGTACGCATTATCCTGCCCATGTAATTGTAACTCCTCTGTACAGTATGTTCACAAATAAAATTAAATTAAATTAAAGAAAAGAAAAAAATAAAAAAATCCTTGATTACATTTCTGTTTATTCACAGTGGTAGCCTGAAGCATTGTATTCTTAGAGACTAACTACCATGTAATTTCTTTAAAAAAAAAAAAACCCAAGCAAAACAAAACTGGGTAATGCAGACTAGTAGTGAAGCCAGAAAAATGTGTATTTGTCACTGTGCATAAGCACTGTCATAAAATATGGTACTTGTACTGGGTTAGTATATGGGAAAACAAAACGCACAATACAGAAAATATGGTTTATCAAGATATTACTGTGAATTTCAAGCTTTGGACTTTTCACCCCCACAACATTCCCATTGAATCCTTGGAAGGTGTTAAGCAATTCATTGCACATATTTTTTTTTAATTTAAGTTAAGTTTATTTGTGAACATACTCTACAGAGGGGTTACAATTACATGGGCAGGATAATGCCTACATTTCTTATCAAGCATTGCAGCCTCCTCCTTTGTTTACCCTTCACATCCCTTCCCAGCCCCCCCCCTCCCCCCCCAATCCCCAATCCTTCTCCTCCCCCCCTCCCCCGCCCCCCACCCCGCACCGACGTTGTAAAGCTCGTTTTGGACATGACAACTTGTACTTCTCATTGTTGCAACAGGTCCACCTGTATCCTTAAACAACTGGTTTTTCCCCATCTCCTCCACAAGTTATACTGACATCAAATATAGTGAAAGCAGGGGTTATACTGTGGGGGAGGGACATACAAAGCAACAAAGAGATAATCTTTATAAATGTGTTCGAAACAATCGCATGAAAGAATAAAACATTAAAATACATATCTAAGGGTTCATTTTCCTGACATCACATTATCTGACCTTTTCCGCTTGACTCCTACATATACTAGATATTGCAAATAAGGGAAACCATGGGACCTATGTTTCTTTGGGCCTGGCTTACTTCACTTAATATATTTTTTTCCAAGTTTTTCCATGCACATATTTTTTTTAATTGTGTAATTAGCCCTGAGCTAAGGGACAACTAGATAATGCCAGAGCCCAAATTCAAAGGTCATCCCAATGTGCCCTGGAAAATAACCTGTATGTCACAGTCCACAGCTGCTGTAGTTTCTCCATCAAAAGAGAAACAGATGCCACTACTTTAGTAAAGGGCTTAAAAAGATGATTGTGATGGGGCTGTGTGTGTCTGGCTATGTTGTTTAGAAATCTCTTAATTCCTGGGTTCAAATGATGCTCCTACTCCCACGTCCTGAAACTACAGGTGTGTGCCACACAGCCAGCTCTGGGGGCTATTTAAGTCACATTAAGTTGTTCCGTTCTGTTTATCCAATGATCCACAAGCACCTCAAAGTTTTCAGCATTACTACATATGGTAAGTGGTATGTACAATTTCTCCAAAAATAGCATTTGCATCTTAGCCTTTAGCAAGAAGTCATAATACAGTAATCAGGATAAATCTTATCCTTATTAAGGCAAAGAAAAAAAACAAACCCAAAACTACTTAGAATATATATGTTGTTTAATCACTTACTTATGTTTATAGTTGCTATTTACAAAAGTAATACCAGAAAAAACATGTATTGGATGTATACAGAAAAGAACAGAATGGCAATAGCCTTAGACAACACACCAAGAGAAAGCATGTCTTTTTTTTTTGGTCGTGGGGCCTGAACTCTGGGCCTGGGCGCTGTCCCTCAGCTCTTCAGCTCAAGGCTAATGCTCTACCACTTGAGCCACAGCACCACTTCTGGCTTTTTTCTTTTTGCTTATGTGGTGCTGAGGAATCGAACCCAGGGCCTCATGCATGCAAGGCAAGCACTCTACCACTGAGCCACCTTCCCAGCCCCAAGAAAGCATCCCCACAACCAGCTTGTTTTTCATTGCCAAAGCATCTTCTCCTGTATCCACCATTACTAGGAGGCTGAAATGTAACCTTTGAACTTGTGCATCCAGTGGCTCATGCTTGTAATACTAGCTTCTTGGAAGGCTGAGATCTGAGGATCACAGTTCAAAGCCAGTAGGAAACTCCAGTAGTGGCACTATTGGCCCAAAGTGGTAGAGTGCTAGCCTTGAGAGAAAAGAACTCAGGGACAGTGCCCAGGACATGAGTTCAAGACTCACAACTGACAAAAATAATACTTAAAAAATACAATTAAGGAGCCCATAAGAGGTGGCACATTTTTCATGTGCTGAAATAAAAGTATTGTTAACTCCTAATTCCCAAAACACCCTTAAAGAATTAAGGGGGGGGGGTGCTGAAGTTGGGAGGTTTGCAAAGCTCAAGCAGTAGAACTCCTGCATTAGCAGGTATGGAGCTCTGAGTCCAAACCCTAGTACTGACCAAAAAAGGAGGAGGGGGGGAGAGGGAGGGAGAGAAGGAAGAAGAGGAATGGGAGGGGGAGAAGGAAGAGGAGGAGGAGAAGGCCCCAGGTGTGGCACATGTCTTAGAAGGCCTATTCTACATAAAGAGACCCTGTCTACAAAAAAGGGGGTGAGGTACCTTTAGAAATTTCAAAGTAAGAAAATAAAATGAGAGGCTGGGCTCAGTGGTAGAGTGCTTGCCTTGTATGCCTTGCATGCATGAGGCCCTGGGTTCCATTCCTCAACACCACATAAGCAAAAAGAAAAAATCCGGAAGTGGCACTGTGGCTCAAGTGGTAGAGTGCTAGCCTTGAGTTGAAGAGCTGAGGGACAGGGCCCAGGCCCAGAGTTCAAGCCCCACAACCAGACCCCCTCCCCCCAAAAAAAGAAAGAAAATAAAATGAAAGACATAGAAGAAACAAAACCAACTAGGATACATATATACATATATAGTACATATGTATAGGTCTGAATATATATATTATATATATAATTGTTTTTTGCTGATGTTGAATGACTTGTCTTTCCTTCTGTTTCTCAAATATAAAGATAATTCTTACCAAATTATGCCTCTCTTCCTAGACTAAGAACACAGTAAGTCTTCACTTGTGATGGTTGTTGTTGTTTTGTTTTGATAGTGCTAATAATGGATTTTGAACTCAGGACCCCATGCTTGCTAAGCAGGCATTCTACTACTGGTCTTGCTTTTTGCCCAGACCTGCCTGGACAGTGAATTTCCTATTAACACTTCTAGAATAGAATAACAGGCACATAACACCACACCCAGATATTTCTGTAGAGATAGAGAGTTTCACAAGCATCCTACAGGCTGGCCTTAAACCTAAATCCTCCTGTTCTTGACCTCTCAAGTAGCTGAGATTACAGATTGAGCCAGCATATCCAATTTATAATAGTTAACTTTTACTTTTTATTTTTTTGACAGTAGTGGAATTTGAACGCAATACATCACGTTTACTAGTCAACTGTGTTACTGCTTGAGCCCCCTCCTCCATTACAGTAATGATTAATCCTTTTTGTCAACTTGACAAAGAAATATCTAGATTATTAAAGCATACTCAGGGTACCTATGATAGTGTTTCCAAAGATAAGCATGAGGTTTCTAATGTTTAAATCCATTTAATCCATGTAAAATCTGAATAGATCATTGGGAGGTAGTGGAACTTTTTGCTTGGTTGGAAGATGTAGATTACTGAGGCAAATCCTTGGATTCTATCTCATCCTAGATTCTTTCTGTTTGTGGCTCCTTTCTTCCTGGATACCATGATGTGAAGTGCTAGGTTCTGCCATGCCTCATGGGATCTCTGATGATACCTCTGAAACCATGAACCAAAATAAAAACCTTTGCTGTGCACCGGTGGCTAACTGCTGTTATCTTACCTTCTCAGCAGCTAATATCTGAGGATCTTGGTTTGAAGCCAGCCCAAGCAGGAATGTCCATGAAACTCTTATCTACATCCACCCAAAAGCCATAAGTGGTAGAGTACTAGCCTTAAGCAAAAAGAAGCTCAGTGCCCAGGCCCTGAGTTCAAGCTCCTGGACAGGTTTCAAAAAACAAAACAAAACAAAAACCCCAAAAAACAATTGGGTGCTGGTGGCTTACATTTGTAATCCTAGCTACTCAGGAGGCTGAGATCTGAGGATCGCAGTTCAAAGCCAGCCTGGGTAGCAAAGTTCATGAGTTCAAAGCCAGCCTGGACAGCAAAGTCTGTGAGACACTTATCTTCAATTAACTACTAGAAAACCAGAAGTGGTGCTGTGTCTCAAGAGGTAGAGTGCTTGCATTGATCTGAAGAGCTCAGGAACAGCCCCTAGGCCCAGTGTTCAAGCCCCACAATCTAAAAAAAGAAAAGAAAAGAAAAATAACAGTGCCCAGGCCCTGAGTTCAAGCCCCAGGAATGGCATAAAAAACATAAATCCTTTTTCTAGCAGGTATTTTGGTCATAGTAACAAATGTAACTAATATACCACTCAAAAACATCTTCTCAAAAAGGCCTTTTAGACTTACGGACTTGTAATCTTTTTGTAAAACTACCTAATAATAACTTAAAATGGTGTAAAAAAAGGCCTTTTAAAACTACCAATTATAGTCTCTCACAATCAAATTATTCTTCGTCATATTACTCTGCTTTTTAAAAAAATGGCATTCAACTTGTTATGCATGGCAGAAGAAGCCATTAGCAGAGAGCGAGACTCCAGCTGTCAGTTTGCCTGTTTACCTACCGCTATTTCTTTTCCAGGGTAGCCTGCCTTTCATCACCAGGTTAGGCCTGATCACTTAGGACTGAAGAAATTATTTGTTTCAGAGCTTCCAATAGCTTGAGACACCCTTAGAGTACAGTTTAACTTCTTCCTCTGCTTGATTCTTTCCCATCTATCTTCCCATCAGTTTGCAATTATTGGTCTCAAAATTAACAGTTTGTACTTTAAATTCTTAGTGTCTGCCTCCAAAGAAACTTTTAAAACAGTCTGCTTTCCTGCAAGTGGGAACATTTGGGGTAAAAAGGACAGACACAATGTGAACCATCTAAAGCAGATATAGAATTTATTAAAAGGCGGGGAGGGGGGAGATGGGAAGGGGAAGGGGAAACAAAGGAGGAGGCAACAATGCTTGATAAAAATGTACTCATTACCTTGCTCATGTAATTGTAACCCCTCTGTACGGTATTTTCACAATAAAAAAAAAGAAAAAAAGAATTTATTAAAAGGTTATTTGGATGGGATTGCATAAAATTGCAGAGCTTCTGTATGCCAAAGGACATAGCTAGCGAGATCAATAGAAAGCCCGTGGATTGGGAGAAGATCTTCCCTAGTCACACAACGGACAAGGGTCTCATATCTAAAATATACCTGGAACTCAAAAAATTAAATCCCCTACAACAAATCTTCAAAGAAAACAACTGCACAATAAATAATTGGGCTAAAGACTTACAGAGAAACTTCTCTGAAGAGGAAAGGATGGCCAATAGACACATGAAGAAATGCTCAGTCTCTCTAGCCATAAAAAAATGCAAATCAAAACAACATTGAGATACCACCTCACGCCAGTTAGAATGGCTATAATCAAGAACTCTAATAACAACAGATGCTGGAGGGGATGTGGACAGAAGGGAATCTTAGTGTATTGTTGGTGGGAGTGTAAACTTGTTCAACCACTTTGGAAACCAGTATGCAGGTTCCTCAAGACTCCACATAGAGCTCTCCCAGCAATCCCACTTCTGGACATTTACCCAAATGATCACAAACAAGACCACACTAAAGCTACCAGCTCAACTATGTTTATTGTAGCATTATTTACCATAGCTAAGATATGGAACCAACCCAGATGCCCCTCAGTAGATGAATGGATCAAGAAAATGTGGTATATATACACAATGGAATTCTATGCCTCCATCAGAAAGAATGACATTGCCCCATTTGTTAGGAAATGGAAAAGTTTGGAGAAAATTATGTTAAGTGAAGTAAGACAAGCCCAAAGAAACACAGGTCCCATGATTTCCCTTATTTGCAATATTTAGTATATTTCTGAGTCAAGCAGAAATGGTCAGATAAGTTGATGTTAGGGAAATGAAACCCAAGATATATATCCAAAAGTTTTTCTTTCTTGCTATTGTTTCTAACATATTTATAAGATGATTTCTTTGTTGCTTTGTATGTCCCTCCCCCAGGGAAAAACCCTGTTTTCACTGTATTTGATGTTGGTGTAATTTGTGGAGGGGAAGGGAAAAAACAAATAGTTTAAATAGGGATACAGGTGGACCCATTGCAACAATGAGATGTATAAGTCCTTATGTCGAAAAATGAACTTTAGAACTTTGGGGGCGGGGGGATTGGGTAGGGGGAGTGGTGGTGGATGGGAAGGGATGGGAAGGGGAAACAAAGAGGAGGCATCAATGCTTGATAAGAAATGTACTCATTATCTTGCCCATGTAATTGTAAACCCTCTGTACAGTATTTTCACAATAAAAAATAAAAAAATAAAAGGTTATTTGGAGTGTCTCACAGAAGTACTCAATAATTGAGAAATGGAAAGAGCAGAGAAATATCTAGACATCCTGACAAGGAAAACCAGGTACCAGGTTATAGTTAGGGTTTTTTTTTCCCCCTGGGCCTTGCTTCCATGAAGGCTTCATTCTTCTTTCAATGAAACATCATTTACTATTCAGGTAGAAAGCACCACCACTAATAGCATCTATACTTAAGTATTATAGCTCCAATTTCCAAAAGTTATACAGATTTTTTTTTGGTCGGTCGTGGGGCTTGAACTCTGGGCTTGGGTGCTGTCCTTGTGTTCTTCAGTTCAAGGCGAGCACTCTACCACTTGAGCCACAGTACCACTTCTGGTTTTCTAGTGGTTTATTGGACATAAGAGTCTCACAGACTTTGCTGCCCAGGCTGGCTTTGAACTGTGATCCTCAGATCTCAGCCTCCTGATTAGCTAGGATTACAGGCGTGAGCCACTAATGCCTGGCTTTTACAGATTTTTTTAAATCCACATTTTCCACAGCCATCTAATAGAAAAGATAAAACATACAATAGCTATCTTATCATGTGAGAAATACATGTTCAGATTCATATGAACAGGTATCAAATATTGGGTAAACATTAACAAGATTACAATAGATTCGCAAAAACATAGAATAAGGATTGCAGAAATGTAGATGATGTTTCAAGGAGGCCAGAAAATATTCCAAAGGAGGAAAGAGTGTGCAGAAATGATGAAATACATATGGGTGTATGTAAAAGCCCTGGCATATCATAATGATGTTGTTACACAGTTATTTCACAAGCCACACAGTATTTAAACATGGGATGTGTAATCAGAATTTCATTTTAAAATATTCACTATGTGGCAGTATGAAAATTAGGGAAATATATATGTAGCTGTGAGGATCATGATATGTCATCAGTACTTAGGAAAGGTATTAGACTGCTGGAAACTTGTTGGTACTGTATTTGCAGACTGAAAGCCCACTGCAACAACAGGGTATACATATATATATATGTGTGTGTGTGTGTGTGTGTGTGTGTGTGTGTGTGTGTGTGTGTGTATATGTATATGTATGTATATATGTATATGTATACATATATATGTGTGTGTGTATATATATATATGTATGTATATTCTTGGAATGAAGAACCTACATCTCAAGGGTAGATCCCAGAGGCCACTGTTGCTGTTGTATGTTCTGCTATTCAATAAAGGTATTGTTAGATAAATCTGGTATTCAGGCGAACTCCATCTCCCAGAGTTATATAAGTGACGTTTTGAAATCAGGAACTTTCAGAGCCTCTAAAGAAAAGTTGAACAGAACATCCTCTTAGGTCAGATATAAAAAATCCACAATCCAGACCTACAAAAGTCCACTACTTAAATAAAGGGAATACAGTGAAAATAGCTCTTTGTACAAGTGTACTTAAGTCAGGCCACTGGGGGAATGGGAAAATGATAAGGAAAGGAGAAGTCTTCTCCACGTAGCCTCTGTTAGTATTCTATCTCAAGGTAAAGATAGACTCCTGGGAAGTGGCGCTGTAGCTCAAGTGGTAGAGCGCTCGCCTTGAGCTGAAGAGCTGAAGGACAGCACCCAGGCCCAGAGTTCAAGCCCCACGACCGACAAAAAAAAAAAAAGATAGACTCCTGCACTTCTGAGAAATCACAAGCAAAACTAATACAACCTTAAAGCTTTCTTTTTCATGGGGAATTGAAGTAGTAATCAATAAAGGGAAATGTGGAGACTTGGTTTTTTGTGTGTGCTGGTGCTGGAGCTTGAACTCATGGTCTGGGCACTATCCCTGAGATTTTTTTTTTTTGCTCAAGACTAGTGTTCTATTACTTGAGCCTCAGAGCCAAATCTCCACTCCTAGATTTTTGGTGATTAACTGGAGATAAAGTCTTATGGACTTTCCTGCCCAGGCTGGGTTCAAACCACAATCCTCAGATCTCAGCCTCCTGAACAGCTAGGAATATTGGTGTGAGCTACTGATACCTGACTTGTTTTTGTATTTTACCACTCATTTCAAAATGGACACTAAAAAAAAATCTGCAAACTCAGAATCAAGATTCCCTCATGACACTTTGAAACAATGGGCTCACAGATACCTAGAACCCTCCACACAAAGTATTATAATGAATGGATTACTCTGCAATAAGTATCTTCCTATGAGAAACAACCCTTAAATCATTTTCTTTTCTTTCAAATATTCAATCAACATACTGAGTATTGTTTTAAGTTCCACTATCTGATAGAGGCCTTCTTAGTTTAACTGATTATTTAATGGAATAATCTAGAAGTAAAATAGAAGAAATTAGGTCTTGATTTCATCTAAGGCTTCTGTAGCTATGAAGAAGTAACAAAAAATAGAAAAAATGAGGAAACGTCATAAACTAGACTATCACCTTGTTACTATTTGTTCATCTGTCAAGGTTCATCCATTATCTAGTAACATGGCTTTAAGGTATTAAAGGCATCTTAGATATTAAATGCTTTTGAGGAGGAATAAAAATTGGGAAAATGAATGTTCTAAAAATGACTACAGGCTTGGAATTTGGCTTAATGGTAGAGTACTTGTCTAGCATGCACAAAGCCCAGGGTTCTATTCCTCAGGACCACATAAATAAAAAAGGCAGATGTGGTGCTGTGGCTTAAGTGGTAGAGTGCTAGCCTTGAGCAAAAGATGCTCAGGGACAGTGCTAAGGCCCTGAGCTCAAGTCCTAGGACTGACAAACAAAATGACAATAGGGAAAGACAAGATTATTTGGATATTAAAATTCTGGTATGCTGATTTAGAACTTACTCCTATTACTTAGTCCTAAATTTCCAGCAATGTTGCAAAATTGATAAAGAAAAAATATTGTTAGAGAAAAGCTGCAATGGTCTATATTGGTAAGACAACTGAGCAAAAGAGAAGTCTTACTTTTTCCAAGTTTGGAATGAAGCTCAATTATCAGATGTTTCTCAATTCCATTATGACTCAAAAATTTTAGTATTTGTTGGCAGTATTACGGAAAGAAAAATCTACAGTCATTTCTAAAAAAACAGCATACTACACATAAGGGTAAGTTTACACGATGATAATGCAAATTGTGAAAGGTGGAATATTTTAATGATGAAATAACTAAATTCTTGTTTGCTGATACTAGTCCAGTTAACATAGAAAGGTTAAGGAAGGCAAAACAGATTTCCTTGATATTTCAAGAATATTTTTTCACCACAAAATTCTCCTTATATTACATTTAAACAATGAGTTTAAATACTTGGTTTCTCCATCTAATTTTTTAAAGTAGACACTTTTTACAAGACAGTTATGGAACATCAAAAATGGTAGCACCAAAGTGTCTACATTTAATCAGAATAAATATAACACAAGTGATACTTGTATTACATAGTACTTAAGATGTGTATACATTAGGTTTGGAGACATATCTCTAAATGAGATTTGATTTGTATTGTTTTGAGAAAGGGCCTTGAACTTGAACTGCTCCTAGCTCAGCCTCCTTGTTGATGAGTTTACAAGTATGTGCCTTCATGTCTGGCAAATAAGAAAAGATTTTTTTTGTGGCTCTTACTTTCATATACAAGCTTCTATAAAATGTTTCCCAAAATCTAAGAATGCAGGAAACTAATAAAATAATAATGTTGGTGATGAGAAAGATTAACAATAAAGTGATTCCTATATATGCCAATAAATGATAAGGAAAAATTGAGTAATTATTATTACTTAATCTATCTGTTCAGTAATGAGCCATGCTCCATTTCAATTTTCATAGCATTAAAATAGAAAAACCAGGAAGTGGTGCTGTAGCTCAAGTGGTAGAGCGCTAGCCTTGAGCTGAAGAGATGAGGGACAGCGCTCAGGGCCAGAGTTCAAGCCCCACGACTGACAAAAAAAAGAAAAAAGAAAAACCAATAGTATATAATGTCTTAACATATATCAGAGGCACTATAAGGATATACATTTCATGCTCCCATTAACATTATATGCAAGCCGGACACCGGTGGCTCATGCCTGTAATACTAGCTACTCAGGAGGCTATCTAAGGATCACAGTTCAAAGCCAGCCCAGGCAGGAAAGTCTGTGAGACTCTTATCTCCAATTAATCACCACAAAACTGGAAGTGGTGCTGTGGCGTAAGCAGTAGAGAGCTCGCTTTGAACTGAAGAGTGCAGGGACAGTGCTCAAGCCCCCAGTTCAAGCCCCATAACCAACAAAAAAGAATTATATGTAATTCCAAGATGCAAAACATATATAGGACAGTAGAAAATAAAGCATACTGCTGAAATTTTTCCTTCTCTGATACTTCAGTGATTCAATTTATAAACATTTAAAAATCTTCATACTTCAGCATGAATGCCTGTCAACCTTAATTTAAAATTAAGGACTATTAGTACCCATAGTTATATCTATGGCATAAGGTATGGGGTTTGACTTCTGGCAGAAGGCTTTACCACACTCACTGCATTCAAAAGGTTTCTCTCCTTAATGTATTCTCTGATGATTAATGAGACTTGATCTCTCACTGAAGGCTTTTCTACATTCATTGCATTCATAAAGTGTTTTTCCTATATGAGTTCTCCAATCCCTATTTAGCTCTGCCTTCTCAAACAATACTTTTGTTCAAAGGCTGCCTTCATAGGGTTTCTCTTGTATGAATTCTCAGGTGAGTATTTAGCTGTGACTTCTGAGAGAAGGCTTTTTTATATTCCCTATATTCATAGAGTTTTTCTCCTGTATGAGTTCTCTGATGTGTTGCAAGACTCGACTTCTCACCAAAGGCTTTTCCATATTCATTGCACTCATAGTGTTTCTCTCCAGTGTGTGTCCTCTGGTGTGTCCTCAGGTGTGACTTCTGACAAAAGGCTTTCCTGAATTCACTATACACATAGCGTTTTTCTCCTGTATGAATTCTCTGATAATTAGTAAGAATTTTTCACTGAAGGTGTTCCCACATTCACATTCATAGTTTTTCTTCTATATGAGATCTCTGATGCTTACAAGCTGGGATTTTCTAGAGAAGGCTTTTCCACACTTGCTGCTTAAAAAGGGTTTCTCTCCTATGTGTATCATCTGATGTGATACGACGTGTGACTTCTGGGAGAATGCTTTCCCACATTGAATGCATCCATGGGTTTCTCTCCTGTCTCTGATGATTAATGAGACTTGACCTCTCTCTAAATGTATCACTACATTGACTGCATGCATAGGGATTCTCTCCAGTGTGAACTGTCTGATAGCTAATGAGTTCTGATTTCTCAAAGAAGGATTTTCTACAATCATTATATCCACAGGCTTTGTTCCTATATGGGTCCTGTGATGTGTAACAAGTTGTGACTTCGTGCTGAAAGCTCTCCTATAATCTCTGCAGTCAAAAGGTCTCTCTCCTGTGTGAATTCTCTGGTGGATAATGAATTTTGACTTTTCACTGAAGGTCCTCCCATATTCACTGCATCCATAGGGTTTTTCTTCTGTGTGTGTCCTCCAATAAGATATGCAATATGACTTCTAGGAAAAAGCTTTCCTACACTTACCACATTCATATGGTTTCTATCCAGTATGTGTCCTCTGATGAGATGTGAATTGTGATTTTTGAGAGAAGGCTTTCTGACATTGGCTATAGTCATAAGGTTTCTCTCTTGTATGAGTTCTGTGATGTGTGATAAACTATGCTTTTGGGGAAAAGTTTTGCCACATTTACCACAACCATAAGCTTTTTCTCTTACATGTCTGCTCTAATGTTTAAGGAGACTTAGCTTCTTACTGAAGCATTTTCTACATTCACTGTATTCATAGAACTTCTCCCTTAAACACGTTCTGTTAGAAATAATAATCTGTGACTTTTTATACCTATCTCTATATATATCACACTGGTAGTAATTTAACAAAGTATCAGTTTCCTCTGGCTTGGTATTGAAACACAATTTTCCAAGTATATTAAATTCATCTGATTCAGTTCTTCCATAATTTCTTTTGTGGATAAGCAACTATAAATGATGTTTTAAAATTAATGCATCTAAGTCACTTTCATTCTTTGATTACTGACAGAAGCAAAGTTCATGCTTGGATTTGCATTATCTCCAAACACTTCCCATTCATGACCTTTCATACTTTTAAGCTTATCTTGTTTATCCTGGTGCCACTTCATAAGGCTATTGACTTGCTAGATTTCTATAAGGGAAATAAACCTTTATGGTTGTGGTTATCTGAATGAATAAAACACCAGAAATACTATGTGATCCCTCATGTGATCCTGATTGGTGGGTTTTGTTTTGTTTGTTTATTGCCAATCTTGGGGCTTGAACTCAGGACCTGGACACTGTTCCTCAGCTTATTTTCCTCAAGGTTAGCATTCTACCCCTTGAGCCACAGTGCTACTTTTGGTTTGTTCTGTTTATGTGATACTGAGGAATAGAACCCAGGGCTTCATGCATGCTAAACAAGCATTCTACCAGTAAGCCATATTCCCAGCCTGGAGCTGGTTTTAAGGTTTGTCTTCCAAGTATGCAATAAATCTTAATGTTTATGCTTCAGGTATTGAAAATCACAAGAAATACTGAAAACAAACGGTGTAGATGAGTCATTTTTGGTTGTTCTCAAACACAAAGTTTATCATGGAAGAATGTGAACAATTCATAAAGCACAACAAAGAGAAGAAAAGGTACTCAATATACACTATATATATTCTGTGCTCCAAACACAATGAGGCACTGGAGAAACATGAGAAGAAAAAAAATAACTTTCAGTTCAGTAGGAAAGTTAAAGACCAGATTAAAAAAAGTAACAAAGCCCACACAGGAGTAAGTACAGTGAAAAAAAAAACCAGATTAGCCAGAAGTCAGTGGTTCATGCCACTACTTTTAGATTTTCTTTTTTTTAAATTATTTTTGTCAGTTGTGGGGTTTAAACTCTGGGCCTAGGCGTGAGCCACTGGCCCCTGGCTGAATATGTAATAATTTGTGATGAGGTCACACTGGCACTAAGTCTTTATAAAAAGAAGGAAGTTTGACTTGGACACCAGTAGCTCCTGCTGTAATCCTAGCTATCCAGGAGGCTGAGATCTGAGGATTGTGGTAAAAATCCAGCCCAGTCAGGAAAATCTGTGAAACTCCCATCTCCAATTTACTACCAAAACAATCAGGAGTGGAGCTGTGGTTCCAATGGAAGAATACTAGCCTTGAACAAAACATCTCAGAGATAACATCCAGGTCCTGACTTCAAGCTCTAAACCCCACCCCCCATCCCCATACACAAAGGAACAAATGGGGCTGGGTGCAATGGCTATTATCTGTAATTTTTCAGATATTTAGGAGGCTGAAGTAAGAGAATCAGGATTGGAGGCCGATTCAGGATACAGTTAACAAGATCTTATCTGAAAAAAAAAACACAACAAAAAACAAGCTGGGTTGGGTGTTTTGCATCTGTAATCCTAGTTACTCAAGAGAGGGAGATAGGAACTAGTGCTAAGGCCAGGCTTGGGCAAAAGCAGACCTGGTAACTAAAACACAAAACACCGGAAGCATGGCTCAAGTGATGGAACTAGACTTTGTGTCCCAAACTCCTGGAATGAAAAAAAAAAGACATAAGGGTGAGAGGTATGTTCATAAATCCAATGCAGAAGGATCTCAAAAAGATACAAAAACAGCCAGGTGCCCATGGCTCTCACCTCACTGTGGCTTATTTTTTGGCTTCAAAGTTTCTCTTCCCTTCTGGGAGAGAGGAGGCAGGCCAGTAGCCAGCCATCATTAATCTAGAATCAACTGTAGCAAGTACAGAGCAAACACAGCAGGCTGCAGGAGTCAACAGTAGCAAAGCCTGGGTCACCCACAGGCTATGAGTACATGGGATGGGGGTAGAATCCAGCCCCCTCCAGCAGTTACCCCTGTCCTGGGCCAGGAACACTATTAAATGTTTAAGTACTAGAACTTGAACTCAGAGCCTAGGCACTGTTCCTGAACATGGGGTGGAAGCCCAGACTGAAGTGATCACAGACACTCCTGTGTGCATGTACAGCTGGTAGGTGAAAGGTTGATATTTGAAGCAAAATAGCCTGGGCTTTAGGGATTTGTGTTTTTTCAAAACTTGATGACTTGTCTGGAGTCCATAAACCCATCAGTTAGCCTTGAGTCCTGAGGCCTGGTTCCCCAGGGGCCTCCCCTGGGCTCTCTGGCTCATTCTGACCCCTTTCATCCAGCCCCCACCTGGAATCAGGTTCAGGGGCCCTATCCCTCCACCAACACACTCCACAAACCCTCACTAGGAGCCAGTGGTGCAGCCTGGTGGTCAGAGACTACCAGGCCCAGGACCCCAGCTCTCTCTGATCCTCAGCTACCCACTCCCAGTGGCCACTTAGCCACACTTCCCTTGGCTTGCATTCCACAATTGAGACTTCAAGTCCCACCTCCCAGGAATGATCCTGAACTCAGCTTGATCCTCTGCCTCTTTGCTTTGTCCTTTCCTAGCTATCACCAGGTCGTTGTAATCCAGGGCAACCACATCTGGTTGTGCTGACATAGCCTGTGAATTCATCCTGAATTACACATACACACACAGGAACACACCAATGGAGCTACAGTCTCAGGTGCTAAGATCACCATGTAATATGGAACCAAACCATCACTTTCTGGCCTTTTAAAATTCAGTTTTTGTATCATTGTTATGAGGGTGATGTACAGAGGGATTACTGTTTCATAAGTCAGGTAATGAGTACATTTCTTTTTGGATAATCTCACCCCTTCCTTTGATACTTTCTTTTTGTATTTTCTTTGTCATTTGCTTGATGCCAGGGATTGAACCCAGTTGGCGTCTTTCACACACTACCATTGAGCTACTTTCTCACACACAACCCTGGGTTCTTTTTATTTGCTTTTGATTTTGTTTAGAACTTGATTTCAGGGCCTGGGTGCTGTCCCTGAGCTTTTGTGTTCAAGGCTAGCACTGGACCACTTAAGCCACAGCTCCACTTCCGGCTTTTTGGTAGTTCACTTGAGATGAGTCTCACAGACTTTCCTTACCAAGCTGGCTTCAAACCATAATCCTTGGATATCAGCCTCCTGAGTAGCTAGGATTCCAGACAGGTGTGAACCATGGGTACCTGTCTCTCTGTTTTATTTTGAAGCTTGACAGCAGCACAGAAATGTGTCACAAACTTCATCTGCTGCTGTGGTAAAGAACTATTCCAGAGCAACTATACAATGCCCAAAGACTATTCTAGAATTGAAAAATAACCCAATATTTAAACTAGAATGTGGGTTTTTTTTGGTAATGCTGGGTTTGAACTCTGAGTGTGTGTTTGTCAGTCAGGCACTCTACTGGGTGAGCCACCTTGCTTGCCCCCAACTCTAGAAAATCTAGAATTAAAAACTGAAAACCTCCCACTTTCCTAGGAATTCTTTCTGTCTAGTACAATTTGCAGAATTAGCTCATTGAATCTTAGCAAAAGTTCTAAAACTTGGGCATTCTACTAGATAAGGGGAATGAAAGCACAAAGAGGCTAAGTGTGTTCCTTGAGGTCACACAGCACCGTAATAGCAGTTTCCTGGAGCTCAGGGAAGGTGCTAGCTCATAACTGGTAAATGTTACTAATATTTTTTCAATTGAAGCCAAAGGAACTGGGTAGAAATCCAGAAAAGGACCCTTAACAAAGTGTGTGTGTGTGTGTTGTGTGTATTCCAGTACTGGGACTTGAACTCAGGACCTGGGCACTATGCCTCGCATTTTTTGCTCAAGGCTAATACTATTAGAGCCACAGCTCCACGTCTGCCTTTTTGGTGGTTAAATGAAGATAAGACTCTCAACAGACTTTCCTGCCCAGTCTGGTTTTGAGCTGTGATCTTCAGATCTCAGCTTCCTGAGTAGCTGGGATTGGGCTTTGTGCCAGGCTGGGGAATGGAAGCAAGTGCCTGAAGCCCCTCATAGATTGGCTTGTCACTTGCCCCAGTTTGTAACCAGGTGCTTGGCACTGCCCAGAGAAAAACTTGGCTGTGAGCATATGTGGGTGTCTGTGGCAAAACCACTCAAGGCTGCTTTGCCCAAAGCCACTTGCTTGTGGGGGATGCTGTGGAAGTTGGTTGGCCTGGCAGGGGAAGTTGTGCAGAAGGCCTGAGGCCTATCCCTGCTTGCTGTCCACTAACAAGCCACACCCTGCAGGATGGAGACCTCTTTTCCCTCCCATGGAGTCTGGATCCTTCTTGGCCTTCAGAGAAAAGGATAGTATGTGTCAGCTTTCTCACAGCTATGGGCCATTTTCCTTAGGATTGCTATAAATTCTCTGTTATAACTATCTTGCTTCATTTAGTTAAAGGAAACTTGAGGTAGCTTCCTCCAAAACACACACACACACACACACACACACACACACACACACACACACACACACGAGATACCAGTTAAAAATAAAGCAAGAGAGATCAGAACCAGAGAGGAAGAGGCAGGACATCATTCTACCAGGAATGAGAGGAACCATCATGATGATTGTAACAGTTCTTCAATGTCCAACTTAGTTACTCTGAGCTTCCTGGTACTCTAAGCAGAAAGGATATAAGTTCTGACAGTTATTTTCAGGAAGGTGAAACTTAGAAGAAGCCACATGCCTGGTTAAAAGAACTGGAAGGTGTCCAAGTGCTGATTCTGTGGTCTCTGAGTGTGATTTGATCTTCAGAGCCTCAGATTTTGTATCCATAGATTAGGAATGGCAAAACACCGTAAAGAGATTAATTTGGCTGATGTTGTGGAGACCCAAGAGAAGAAACAGTCTAGGAAACACTTCCAGCACTTGATTTAAGAGGCCAGGCCACTGATAGCTCACGCCTATAATCCTAATTACTTAGGAGTGTGAGTTCTGAGGATCGTGGTTCAAAAATGAGCCCTGGGGAAGGAAATCACAGAAAAGCTGAAGTGAGAGAATGCTATCTTTGAGCACAAAAGCTCTTAGACAGTGCCCAGACCCTGAGATCAATCCCTAGGACCAACACAAGACAAGCCAGAGCAAAATGAGTTGATGACAGGACAAAGTAGGAGGTCTCTGCCCAACAAGCACAAAGCCCAACACAAATAAAACAAACAATGATAATCACAAAGTAACCCCACAATAAGAACTAAAAGGCTAAGGACTGTCTTGGGTTTAGCCCTTGAGGCCCTTGGAGAGCATGCTAGAGATCCTGTGTTCAATTCTCAATTCTGGATAAAGAAACCAAAACAACTTTGTGTAACAAAGGTCCAGGGTTCTATTATTATTATTATTATTGTCAGTCATGGGGCTTGACCTCAGGCCCTGGGTGCTGTCCCTAAGATTTTTTGTTTTATTTTAATCTATTTTATTATTTTTTTTTATTAATGTGGTACTGAGGAATTGAACCCAGGGCTTCATGTATGTTAGGTGAGCGATCTACCTCTAAGCCACATTCCCAGACCATCTTTGAGCTTTTTAGCTCAAACCTAGCACCCTACCACTTTGAGCCACAGCAACACTTCTGGTTTCTTTGTTGGTTGGTGTTTAATTGGAGGTAAGAGTCTCCGGGACTTTCCTGCCACAAACGGTTTTGAGGCTTTGAACCATGATTCTCAGATCTCAGCCTCCTGGGTCTCTAGGATTACAGATGTGTGCTACGCCTCCTGGGTTATTATTATTCATTACTGTTTCACCTCCATGCCTAGTAAAGCAGTCCTGAGGGCCGGGCGCTGGTGGCTCACGTCTGTAATCCTAGCAACTCAGGAAGCTGAGATCTGAGGATCTGTGGTTCAAAACCAGCCCGGGCAGGAAAGTCCATGAGACTCTGATCTTCCATAAGCCACCAGAAAACCAGAAGTGGCGCTGTGGCTCAGGTGGTAGAGCACTAGCCTTGAGCTAAAGAGCTGAGGGACAGCGCCCAGGCCCCAAGTTCAAGCCCCACGACCGACCAACAAAAAAGAAAAGAAAAAAAAGGGTCCTGAGCAGGTTTCCTGAGGGATGATCCTAGTGGGATTTGAAACCATCGCGTTGGGTCTGGGGCTACCTTAGTGGTGTTGCTAACGTGCTCCTTTGGTATGGACCCCACTCTCTCTTGGGTCCTTCTGCTTCCTCCCCACCTCTATCCTCTGACCAGTAAATATAAGGTTGCTGGGGCCCCCTGTCTGGTGGTTTGCCTGTGAACTAGTGGAAAGCTTGTGAGAGGGGAGGAAGGTAAGGTGGCAAGAATCCGGGGCGGGGTGGGGCGGGAACGTAGGATGACCCGGATGACCCGGTGTTTTTCCTGTTCCGAGTAGAAGGGAAACTAAGTGGCAAATTGGGGGGGGGGAGTAGGGCTGTCAGCCGCCCAGCGGGCTGGAGCCTCGCCTCCAGCCTCACTGGCCCCCGCGTCCCGCAGAGCCGCCCTGCCCCGGCCCGTGCCAGCTGCGCCCGATGGGTAAGTGCTCGGCCGGGCTGAGCTGGGACTCGTCTGCAGAGGATGGGATCGACCGCGATCAGGGGTCCAAAGCCTCTGCCCTCGGGACTCCCGAAGGGAGTCTGGACCCTGGTCGTGCTCCGGACCCAGTGTGGACTCGCGGGAACGGTCCGTGCGCTCTGGACCCGGGGTGGTACGCACGCGCGCGCGCGCGGACATAAGTCTGTGCGATGCGGACCCAGGGTGAACCTGCGGACACGGACCCCCGGTGCGATCCAGACCTGGGGTGCACTCTCGGGCACAGTGCCCGCGCTCTGGTCCCAGGCGCCTCCTGCGTCTGGTCAGCGGACCATGGGCATCCTGGGGCTGGGGAGTCGAGAGATCTCTGCCAAAGATGTCCTCGGGGACTCTGACAACCCGTGGTGCTTGCGTTCCAAGGGACGCACACAGCTCCCCCGCGCCTGATCGGTGAGGCCAGGGGTCAGGGTGGATGCCCAGCAGCTGGTAGCATTACTCATCGCAGGCCCCACTGCAGCTCAGCGAATGGGTCCCCATTGGGAGCCCCGGACTGTCCGGGCATACTGCCTAGCACCCTGGCAGCTTTGATGATGGGCTGGGTTGGGGTCGTTTCCGAGTTCCCTCTCCGGCTACTTTTGGGGTTTAGTGCTCCACCCCCTCAAGGGCGAAATCGGCCTCCAGATCGGCTGCTAAGGCCCCGTGGCTGGGGCAAAGCCATCTCCGGTTTTGCATTTCCGGATCTGTTTGGTTTTTTTTTTAAAAAAAAAACTATTACCTTGGTTTAGTCTGGATGAGTCTTTTTTTTTTTTTTTTAAGTTTCCTGTTTTCATTTAGGCTTCCTCCTGGGCGTATCATCCTTGAAATCAAGGCGATGAGATGGGGAAGCCCTTCCATGGATTGTGGGGGGGAGGGGATGTCTGAGCAGCCTCTTTCTACCCTGGAGAGGTTAGAGAGCCAGGAAAAGACTGATGAAAGGTGGGAAAAGTCAGGGAGGGGGGAGAGCTGAGCCGCCCACTACTGGGTTCCACTTGCTTCCCTGGTTTATTTATGGATTGATGGTTCATCCAGTGTCTTTGCTTTGGTTCAGGCTTTTCTAAAAGGGACCAGCAGGGCTTCAACTCCACCATTCTCTCAACAGCCAGGCTGTTGCACCTGCTGTCCTGAGAAGCCATACCCTTAACCCCTGAGACTTGGGGGCACAGTTGTGTGTGGAGCGGAGGGTGTGCTAAGAGCAAGGCCTCAGGAAGACAGGCAGGGAATCGTCCAGCCCTCCCCCCCTCCCAGGGTTCATGGGACACAGATGCACAAATAAAGCAACCAGGAGTGTGTGTGTGTGTGTGTGTGTGTGTAAAGTTGGTTTCCAGCCTCACATTGGCTTTCTTCAATTGCAGTTGAATATGCAGCTTAAGAAACAATTTACCGGGCTGGGAAGGTGGCTCAGTGGTGAGTGCTTGCCTTGCATGCATGAGGCCCTGGGTTCGATTCTTCAGCACCACATAAGCAGAGAAGCTGGAAGTGGCGCTGTGGCTCAAGTGGTAGAGGGCTAACCTTGAGCTGAAGAGCTGAGGGACGTGCCCAGGCCCAGAGTTCAGGCCCACAACCGACCAAAAAAAAAAAAAAAACAATTTACCAAGCCAGGCACTGGTGGCTCACGCCTGTAATCCTAGCCACTCAGGAGGCTGAGATCTGAAGATCTCAGTTCAAAGCCAGCCTGCGCAGGAAAGTCTGTGAGACTCTGATCTCCAATAAACCATTCAGAAAACCAGAAGTGGCACTGCAGCTCAAGAGGTAGAGTGCTAGCCTTGAGTGAAGAGTGAGGGGCAGTGCCCAGGCCTAGAGTTCAAGCACAATGGACAAAAAAAAAAATGGGTGATTAGTTGGGATTATTTTCAAAGCCATTTTGGGCAACTACTTTCTCCCCTCCTCCCCCAGGGTCAGCTGCTTCTGTGGGCTGATGGTAGGGCATAGCCCTACCATGTTTCCTTAGTGTGGGCGCTTTAGAAAATGTTTCCTTAGTGTGGACGCTTTAGAAAAGCCATGAGAGCCTTGTAAGGTGTGGAGGGACACACAGTTCCTAGCAGGGTGGCTAGAGGGGATGGATGGTCCAGCTGACCAGTGGTCAGGGAAAGGAGACACATGAGGTGATAAAATATGGAGCCTGGAAGATGGTAGAAGCCTGGCTTGCATGGCAGGTAGAGAAATATGGTCTTTGTCATGATAATATGGCAGGTTGCAAAGTTCCCCTTCCCTCCCGCAGTAAACACTTAACAAAACCAGAATGAGTCAGGAGCTGGTGGCTCCCATCTGTAACTCTAGCTACTTAGGCTGCTGTGATCTGAGGACCACAGTTCAAAGTCATCTTGAGCAGGAAAGTCCATGAGACTCTTACCTCCAATTAACCACCAAAAAAAAAAAAAGCCAGAGGGTTTGATTTAAGTTGGTAGAGTGCCAACCTAGGGCAAAAAAAGCTAAGCGACAGTACGCAGGCCCTGAGTTCAAGCCCTAGAACACACACACACACACACACACACACACACACACACGATTATTAACAAAGCTGGTGGAAATAAATCCCCAGCCATCATATCAGAAATGCTGTCATTTCAACGTGGAAAAAACAATACAAAACAAAACAGAAACCAAGAGGGTACCTCCTACCTCTTGTTTCTTTGCAGCCAAATACTTTCTGTGTAGTACAGCAAAATTTAACCCCCACTCTGCATTCCCAGGGAGCCAGGACAGTCCCTGGGGTCTGAGAAAGTTCCCCATCTGGCTAGCTGCTGGTGCATGAGAAGGTTCTCTTCCCCAGAATGCCACCCCCTGCCATGCTGTGCTAAGCCATGCCACATGGGCAAGGGTCATCCTGCTCCTGGCGAGGCCGGCTTTCCTATGGCTCCTGCTTTCTGAGCCCAAACAGTTGGGTAGTGAGTGGGAGAGAGTAGTCTCTCAAGTGGCTTATTTGGGATTGGGAGTGTCCTGGAGAGACGCTGTACTTGTTTCTTGTGGGGTTATGCACTTGGCTTTGAATAACCAAAATGTCCTTTTGGATGGTTTGGAGGCCAGAGGTGGGAAATGGAGGCACCAGTGGTCGCTGTTTTCTGGGGAGGTTCTCTGGGAGCATCTTTCCTTCCCAGTGGCCCTAGCTTGTGGCTGCCATCCTTTCTCACCTGCCTCTGGCTTCCCTTGGCTTCTCCATTTGTGCCCCTTCTTTGATCTGCAAATACGTGGTCTCCGGTATAGGGCCAAGAGGAAATCATGGCTGCATCTACAGTGACATTTTTTCCATCTAAGGTGCAATGTTCAGGTGTTAAGATGTCTGGGGGGGGGAGGGGTGTGGTATTTCTTTCTTCATTTTCTGGGGGAAGTTATTGAGCTCCCCTCCTTGCTTCTGTCTTCTGCCACGTCCCTGGGATGATCTCAGGCCAAGATTTCAGTCCCCAGTGGTCTCTGCGGACTATATTTCCAAGGCACCTTTCTGCCCCTCTTTATCCAACTTTGTGATTGGGCAGCAGTATCTGTCCCCCTCTCCATCACCCGGAGTCCTAGGATGGAAAAGAAAACTTCAACTCTCTTGCTTTCCTTCACTCCTGCTCACCCAGACTCTTACCTGCTTGGACCTCCTTCCCCCTGTCTGGACCTCCTTCCCTGTCTAGGCCATGACTCACCTGACTACACAGCCCCTCATGTTTTGGACTTACAGGGGACTGAAAGGGGAAAGCAGGCCAGGTACAGTTGGCTCACACCTGTAATCCTAACTATTCAGAAGACAGAGATCTGAGGATTGAGGTTCAAAGCCAGCCCAGGCAGAAAAGTCCCTGAGACTTTTATCACCAGTTAACCAGCTTGAGTTATGGCTCAAGTGTGGAGCACCAGCTTTTGGCAAAAACAGTAAGCCCTGAATTTAAGCCCCAAGATTGGCACACACACACACACACACACACACACACACACACACACACACACAGATGGCAATAGAACTCCATGTTTTGGTGGTGGTGGGACATGTGTGTGTGTGTGTGTTTGCTAGTCTTGGGCCTTGAACTCAGGGCCTGGGCGCAGTGCGTCCCTGAGCTTCTTTTGCTCAAGGCTAGCACTCTACCACTTGAGCCACAGCACCACTTCTGCCTTTTTCTGTGTCTGTGGTATTGAGGAATCGAACCCAGAGCTTCATGCATGCTAGACAACCACTCTACCACTAAGCCACATTCTCAACCTTAGAACTCAGTTTTGCCCTGTGTCCTCATGTCCTCTTTAGGGACCATAATTGCCTCACTAAACCCAAAGTTTTTGTGGGATGGGGCTGATGCTGCTGGAAGGGGTCTAGGCTCTACCTTGCCATGGATTGGATGAGGGATTCAGGGGTTCAGGGACTCTCTTGTCTCATCCCCAAGAGGATCAGATAAGGATTTGCTTTTCTTTCCTTTCTTTCTTTTTATTGATCATGGGGCGTCAACTCTGGGCCTGAATGCTTTCCCTCAGCTCTTCAGCTCAAAGTTAGTGCTCTACCACTTGAGCCACTGCACCACTTCCGATTTCCTGAATGGTTTATTGGAGAGTCTCATGGACTTTCCTGCCTGAGCTGGCTTTGAGCCAAGATCTTCAGATCTCAGCCTCCTGAGTAGCTAGGATTACAGGTGTGAGCCACTGGGGCCTGGCTCTTTTTATTTTCTGCTGTAAAAGCCAGAAGTGCTCTCTTGCAAATAGGGACGCAAGAGCAGAAGCCTATTACTGAAACTTTGGGGAGCTGTGCATTTCTGGGTGACGGTGCAGCAGGGTACGACCTGGGTCACGGAAGGCTTGTCACATGGCAGCATAAGACCTTCCTCCCAGTCAGGACTGGGTTTTCATGAGCTGTTTTTCTTTTTATCTGCTGAGTGACTTGGGAGGATTGCTTAATCCTTTGGAGCCCAAGGTCCCAGCTGTGATATTGGAATAGCAATAGCCTAGGTGTGAAGTGTTTGCCATTTCTTACATTGTCCTGAAGTGCCAACATGCAGTGGCATCCAGGGTGTGTGCAATGGAGTAAGAAGCAGACACCAGTGAGTGGTCTGCTTTTGTCTGCCTTGTCAACACAGCCACTACCTACTTAGGTGTGATTTCTGGAAGATTTCATTGTGTGATGCTTATTTATCTATTTTCTAGGACAGTACTGGGCCTTGAACTTAATGCCTCACACTCTTGTGTATCTTTTTGTTCAAGGATGACACTCTACCACTTGAACCACAGCTCCACGCCCCCAGCCACACCCCTCACTTGCCCTCGGAGCACATCTCCAGCTGCCCTGTGCAGCCCGCAGGCACCCTCAGGTCACTCCAGGACCTGCCTGTCACGTCCCCTGGGCAACAGTCTCCAGGGAAACCGAGCCCCACCCCTAGCACCCACACAGGGTCTGGAGCCCACCCGCGGGGGCGTCTGCTGGGTTGCAGCGTGGGGCCTGGCACCAGCGCTGGACTTGGTCATCCTGGGCCATGGTGGGTGGTCACTGGGGGTCCGGGCGCATGAGGCCTCAGGGAAGGGGTAGGTCCTGAGCAGACAGTGCACACCTCCCTACACATGCACACACACATGAATACACACGCCGAGGGTGAGGCTAGGGGATCGCTCCAGTGATTGGCGGGGGCTGTGGGGTGCGAGCCCCTCCCTGTTGGTTGGCATCCCTTTGTGCTTTCTAGGGTATCTGGGTGCCACCCTTGGTGGCATAGACCAGCCCCCGGTGGGCTCCAGACACGACCAGGCTGTTTGGAACGTGCTTTTACTTGTGAGAGCCCGAGCAGTTCTTTGTGCCCATCTCCCCTCCCCGCCCTGTTGCACCCCAATTCCGACCCAGTATCCTGCCTGAGTGCTCATCCCTCCCTAGCGCTGCCTTCTAGGCTCTGCCCTTGAACCTAGAGAGTCTAGAACCATCCACATCAGGTGCTTCTGGCCTGCTTCCTCCAAGAGACTCATCTTCCCGCCACCCTCTGGTGAATTCTTTCCTGGCCCTGATTCCCTGGCCTGAATTCCTGAGGAGGTATCTTTGCTGATCCTTCCCTAGCACTTTTCATTATGCATATTGTTATATCTTTCCTATTTCGAAGGCTCTGTCCCATGCTTGCTCCTCATTCCTCTGCATTCACCCTTCTATGATTTGTCTTATCTGTGGTGCTCACTAGTGGGCAGTGGAAGGTATTTCTTCCTTCAGCCTTTGGCCTCCTGGTCTCTGGCTGGCAGTGCCTTGGAAAGCCCTGGCCATTCTCTCTGGATGCTGAAGAAAGGACCCTTAGCATCCTTCCTTCTGTGGCCCCCTGCTGCTGGCCAGGGACCACGGAGCATCCTCCAGGGGTTGCTAACAATTAGTTCCTGGGACATGTGTTCCTATAATGAATGGATTTGCAGTGGGTACCTAAGAGCTTTGCTTTTTTTGTCTTGTGGAGAAACCAGTAGTTTAGGTTTTCTGTTTGTCAACAGTTAGCTCACTTAGGGGCTTCCAGGTTGAATGCCCCCCCTCCCCTCCCAGCAGGTCAAGTGGATTCTTCCAGATTCTTCTAGGCAGAGATGGTGGGGATTGGCTATCAGGGATGGGCCCGCCTCCAGGGAAAGAATCTTGCAAATGCTAGATGCTTCCAATTGAGGAGCATGTTGTGTTCAGTACTTATTTGCAGAAATCTGAACTCAGTTGCCATAAGATAAAAGACACACACAAAGGGATAGAGGTACAGTTTTTTGACTGATAGGTCTGTAAATGCCAGGCATAGAACTAGCTGCAGGTATGGCTATGCCCAGGGAACTAAAGATTTTGGCATGAAAGACCCAGGCTGTACTCTCCATGTAGTTGAGTTCTGTTTTTCTATTCATTGTTCTCTTCTTAAGTTCTGCCCCTACAAGCAGAAAATGGCTCTGGCAGTCTGGCTTTTCTGCTACCCAGAAAGAAGTCACATGTCAAAAAAAAATCAGCAAGGGCTGGGAATATGGCTTAGTGGTAGAGTGCTTGCCTAGCATGCATGAAGCCCTGGGTTCGATTCCTCAGTACCACATAAACAGAAAAAGCTGGAAATGGCATTGTGGCTCATGTGGTAGAGTGCTAGCATTGAGCTAAAGCTGAGGGACAGCACCTAGGCTCTGAGTTCAAGCCCTAGGACTGGCAAGAAACAAAATGAAAAAACAAAAAATTAACATCAATTTTTTTTGAAGCTGGACATGGTGATGCATGCCTGTAATCCCAGCACTCATGAGGCTGGGGCAGGTGCATCCTGAGTTTGAAGTCAGCCTAGATTATAGACAGAGAAATGCTGTCTCAAAAACAAAAAAGGACTGTAGGTTTGTCCTGTGTTTGCAATCATAAGCCTGTGTTTTGTTCCAGGTTTTATGCTTGTTAGATCCATCCATCTATCTGTGGGATCTATCTATCTATCTATCTATCTATCTATCTATCTATCTATCTATCTATCCGTTTATCTGATCTCAGGGTCTTATACTCTCACTTGGCTTTCTTGCTCTTGGCTGGTGCTCTACCACTTGAGCCACACCTACAGTCCAGCATTATTGGTTAGTTGGAAATGGATTCTAGTGGTCTTTTAGCTGCCTTCCAACTGTAATCCACCAGATCCAGCCTCCTGAGTAACTAAGTTTGTAAGCATGAGCCACTAGTGCCTGGTTCTGTGGGATTTATTTATATGATTGTATGTATTTGTAGATTATGCATCATGTTGCATTCCAACATTTCATTGGGAAGGGAAAACAATTTAATTTTCCATCCTGTGCTGATATATACTAGAGAAGTTTCCAGTCTTGGGGCTGTTGTTAATGGTGCTTCTATAAACCATTTCTCACTGTCTTTTAGTACATTTCTGTGGGTGCCTGGGAGAGATTTGCCAGGTGCCAGGGTACAGGAATTAATTAGTGTAGTACATCTTGTAGATTGGATGGGCCAATTTGCATTCTTTATTTTCCTGTCCTTGAACTTAAGGTCTGGATGCTGTCCTTAAGCTTTTTCACTCAAGGCTGCTGGTCTACCACTTGTGCCACAGCTCCATTTCTGGCTTTTTTGCTAATTAATTGGAGGTAGGACTTTCCTACCCAAGCTGGTTTCAAACTGTGCTCCTCTGATCTCAGCCTCTTGAATAGCTAGGGTAATAGCCCCTGGCCCAATTCCCAATTTGCGTGTGTGTGTGTGTGTGTGTGTGTGTGTGTGTGTGTAATTTTATTGTTATTAGGGTATTGTACAGATGACTTAGTATTTCATAAGTCTGGTAGTGAGTACATTTCTTTTTTTGGACAATGTCATCACTTCCTTTGCTTTCCAATTTGCATTTTTTTGGGGGTCCAGTCGTGGGGCCTGAACTCTGGGCCTGGACACTGTCCCTCAGCTCTTCAGCTCAAGGCTAGCGCTCTACCACTTAAGCCACAGCGCCACTTCTGGCTTTTTTTCTTTTTGCTTATGTGGTGCTGAGGAATCGAACCCAGGGCCTCATGCATGCAAGGCAAGTGCTC
>NW_012267440.1:688572-719677 GCF_000151885.1 Dipodomys ordii
GCAGTAGAGCGCCTACTTAGCAAGTATGAAGCCCTGATTTTAAACCCAGTATCACAAAGGAAGGAAGGAAAGAAAGAAGGAAGGAAGGGAGGGGGAAGGAAGGGAGGGAGGAAGGAAGGAAGGAAGGAAGGAAGGAAGGAAGGAAGGAAGGAAGGAAGGAAGGAAGGAAGGAAGGGAAGATGAAGGGGAAGGGGAAGGGAAAAGAAAGAAAAGGGAAGGGAAGGAAATGAAAGGAACAAGTTTGTTGACTGCATCAACATTAAAAAATGCTAGCTTACCACAAAAAACACCATTAACAAAACTGAAAAGATGACACCGATTAAGAGAAGGCATTCCCAGATTGTAATCCACAAAGCGCTGGGATGTAGAATAACCCAAGAAGGAAAAGATTAACCTCATCAGAAAATGGGCCACGGTATTAAACAGGCTATTCACAGAGGATTACTGTTTGGCAGATAATCATAGAAATGCAAATTAATATATCTGCCAGGGGCTGAGAAGGTGGCTTAGTGGTAGTAGAGTGCTTGCCTAACATGCATGAAGCCCTGGGTTTGATTCCTCACTACCACATAAACAGAAAATGCCAGAAGTGGCACTGTGGCTCAAGTGGTAGAGTGCTAGCCTTGAGCAAAAGAAGCTCAGGGACAGTGGCCAGGCTCTGAGTTCAAGCACCAGGACTGGCAAAAAAAAAAAAGAAAAAAAGAAAGAAAGAGAGAAAATATCCACCAACTTGGAAACAAATGACTGTGCCACTGCTGGGGAAGGCAGAGATGAAGCCTGGGTTAGCAGGTTGAAGAACAATTTAATGCTAGTTAGGAAAACAGATGATGTGGTTGTACCTGTCAGATTATACCCATGTGATTTTTTAAAAAATGTGGTACTGTAATTGAGGAATTTATTGTAAGGAATGAAAATTTAAAACAATATTTAATTTACATTAATTTAGTTGGGTGTTATTAGCTTGTACCTGCAATCCTAGCTATTCAGGAGGCTGAGATCTGGAGGATCATGGGTGAAGGCCAGTCCAGGCAGAAAAGTATTTTAGACTCTATCTCCCAAATAATCAGCAAAGAGCCAAGTTAGAGGTATGGCTCAACTGGTAGAGCTCTAGCCAGACAAGCTAGAGTTCAAATACTAGTACTGCCAAAAAATTGTTTATTATTTTTTAAATTTAAAAATTGATACATGATTACTAGAAGAGTGTTGACACAGTCTGAGGAAGCTACTTATCACCTACGTTTCTAAATCTAACTGAAAAACTAGCAACCAGAATGCAATGTAGTCCACACCCAGATTCAATGATCAATATCAAAAGGAGTAAATAAAGTATCTTATTTGTAATTTTTCCATTGATTACACATGAGAATGGCCATCTTTTGGGTATATTGGGTTAAGTAGAAGATATGAAATTTCACTTTGCCTCCTGCTTTCCCTATCTTTTTGCTTTTGTTTGGTTTGGTTTGGTGATACTGGGGATTGTGCTTGCATAGCTGGAGCTCTACCAGTTGAATCATACCTCCAGTCTGGATTGTGATCCTCCTACTTACACTTCCCAGTTTCCCACCTGGCTGGGATGACAGACACACATCACCATGCCCAGCTTTTCTTGTATATTGGTTGAGGTGTGGGTATCTTGAGCTTTTTGCTCTGACAGGCCCCTCTGTTGGCCTCCTAGGAAGCTAGGATTTTTTTTTTTTTGTGGGTGGTGGAGCCTGAACTCTGGGCTTGGGCGCTGTTCCTCAGCTCTTCAGCTCAAGGCGAGTGCTCTACCACTTGAGCCAAAGCACCACTTCCAGTTTTTTCTGCTTATGTGGTGCTGAGGAATCGAACTCAGGGCCTCATCCATGCAAGGCAAGCACTCTACCACTGAGCCACGTTCCCAGCCCGGAAGCTAGGATTATAGGCCCCAGCCAGCCAAATTTGTCATTTTCCATCCCTCCTCCCCCTTCCCCCGAGATGGGTCAGGAAAGTCCATGAAACCTATATCTCCAATTAACAAAATGTGGAAGTGGAGGTGTGGTTCCAGTGGTAGAGCACCAGCCTTGAACAGAAAAGCTAAAGGACAGTGTCCAGGCCCTCAGTTCAAGCCTTAGTAGTGACATGAAAAAAAAATTAGGAATTGTTCATCTGTAAATAATTAGCATAATAAAAGTATAGAAAACATACATACTAAAAACAAGTCGATTCCAGATGGTGACTAGAAGGGGAAGTGGGAGGTGAGGGAAGGGATGTGGTGACTGGAGAATGGGGTTGCCTATATATTTTGAATCACTTCAGTAATGTTTCTGTGGCTTACTTTGGGGCCGGGGGCTGATGGGAGGTCTGAATGATTCAGATATTCGGCCAATTGTTACATGGCCAAATCCATTGTCAAACCAATGGATTCCTGATTAGAAAGTTTCAAAGCTCTGCAGTGTTGGTCTACAGCTCCCTGCCTTCTCTGGTCTGCTCCTACTGGTGGCTGGGATGGTGTCCTTGTGATGTGTGTGGATCTGTTCCCAGAGCATCGCAGCCCCTGGTAAGAGGCAGCTGGGGATCCACACAGTAGCCAGGTGTCATAGGAGCCATAATTTGCCTGGGCAGGTGGAAGCTCTGGCTGTAGAGACACAGATTTCCAGCTCATTCCCCTGTGCCTCTCTCTCTTCAGGACAGCTGGCCTGTGAGAAGTGACAGGGCAGGATATTCCCTGGGGTGGGCTGCCCTATGGAATTCTGGACCAAGGAGGAGAATCAGAGCGTGATGGTGGACTTCCTGCTGCCCACTGGGGTCTACCTGAATTTCCCGGTGTCCCGCAATGCCAACCTCAGCACCATCAAGCAGGTATGGTCTTCACCCAAGTCTGGAGTGCAGAGAAAAGACAGACATCATTTCTCAGACTTGGGAGTTCTTAGATGGGACTTTATGTGTGTGTAGGTGCTGGAACTGGGGCTTGAACTTGGGGCTTTTTCACTCAACTGCCAGAGCTCTTCTGGCATTTGGTGGTTAATTGGACATGAGGTTCATGGACTTTTCTGCTTAGTTTCAAGCAGTGATCCTCTCAGATCTCAGCTATCCTGAGTAATTAGGGTTACAGGCATGGAGCCACTGGAGCCTGGCTTAGATGCAAATTTTAAATGGTGTAAAGTGCCCAAGAATCATTTTCATTTTTATTTATTTATTTATTTATTTTGGGGGGGTCCGGTCGTGGGGCCTGAACTCTGGGCCTGGGCACTGTCCCTCAGCTCTTCAGCTCAAGGCTAGCACTCTACCACTTGAGCCACAGCGCCACTTCTGGCTTTTTTCTTTTTGCTTATGTGGTGCTGAGGAATCAAACCCGGGGCCTTTTGCATGCAAGGCAAGAGCTCTACCACTGAGCCACCTTCCCAGCCCAGGAATCATTTTTAAACTTCAGTTAAGTTCCACTTGTTCTTCTGACTTCAGCTTCCCCTTTAACATTGTGCACTTCCTCTCCCTTGATGGCTAGATTATTGGGTACTAGACGAGATGGTAGTAGAGACAGTGGCTCTTAACCAGGACTGCACAGTCCTTCTGTGACCACTGATGAGCCTTACAACCCTTTGCTTTAGAAATATCACGTAAGCCAGGCTCCCGTGGCTCACACCTGTAGTCCTAGCTACTTAAGAGGCTGAGATCTGAGGATCAAGGTTCAAAACCAGCTCAGGCATGAAAGTCCATGAGACTCCCTTCCTTCCTTCCTTCCTTCCTTCCTTCCTTCCTTCCTTCCTTCCTTCCTTCCTTCCTTCCTTCCTTCTTACCAGTCCTGGGGCTTGAGCTCTTGGCCTACACACTGGCCCTGAGCTTCTTTTCTCAAGGCTAGCAATCTACCACTTGAGCCATAGTGCCACGTCCAGCTTTTTCTGTTTATGTGGTACTAAGGAATTGAACCCAGGGCTTCATGCATGCAAGGCAAGCACTCTACCACTAAGCCATGAGACTCTTTAAAAAAAATGTCCATTTGAGTCTGGGAAGGTGGCTCAGTCGTAGAGTGCTTGCTTTGTGCATGAGGCCCTAGGTTCAGTTCCTCAGCACCACATAAACAGAAAAATTCAGAAGCAGCACTGTGGCTCAAGTGTTAGAGTGCTAGCCTTGAGCTGAAGAGCTGAGGGACAGTGCCCAGGCCCAGTGTTCATGCCCCATGACCAACAACAACAAAAAAAAATGTGAGACTATCATCTCCAATTAACCACCAGAAAACCAGAAATGGAGTAGAGCGCTAGATTTAGTAGAGCACTAGATTTGAGCAAAAGAAGGAAGAGGAGAAGGAGGAGGAGGAAGAGGAGAAGAGGGAGAGGAGGAGGGGAGGAGGAGGGGAGGAGGTAGAAGAAGGGGAAGAGGAGGGGGAGAAGGAGGAGAAAAAAATATCAAGGACAGCAACCCAGGCCCTGAATTCAAGCCCTAGGACTGGCACAAAAGACAGAGAATCAGTTGGGGGCGGGGATACCTGCCAGTCACACCAGGCATCTGTGCACCTGCTGTGTGGAGGGATAGCAGTGTGCACTACCTAGGTTTGGATCTAGCACATCCTGGCATCCTTGGCAAGGCCTGAGTAGGAAGCCTGCTGACCACACGGTTGGGTCCTAGGTTGTGTTCCTCAGGGCCTTGATTGCCCTCCTGTGCAGGCTGGGCCCTCTGGCGGGGACTGACCAGGCCTGTTCTCTTCAGGTGCTGTGGCACCATGCCCAGTACGAGCCATTCTTCCACATGCTCAGCGACCCTGAGGCCTATGTGTTCACCTGCGTCAACCAGACAGCCGAGCAGCAGGAGCTGGAAGACGAGCAACGCCGGCTATGTGATGTCCAACCCTTCTTGCCTGTGCTGCGTCTGGTGGCCCGGGAGTGTGACCATGTGAAGAAGCTCATCAACTCGCAGATCAGTCTCCTCATCGGCAAAGGTACCCCTGCAGCGGCTCCTGTCACCCCACTGTGGACCCCATTGCTTCTGTGCTCACTCCTTGGCCTCATCTAACAGGCCTCCATGAGTTTGACTCCCTGCGGGACCCAGAAGTGAATGACTTCCGAGACAAGATGCGCCAGTTCTGCGAAGAGGCAGTTGCACACCGCCAGCAGCTGGGCTGGGAGGCCTGGCTGCGGTACAGCTTCCCCCTGCAGTTGGAGCCTTTGGCCAGGAGCTTGGGGGCTGGCACCCCAAAGACCCCCAACCAGACCATGCTGGTTAATGTCAAGTTCGAAGGCAATGAAGTGAGCCCACAAGTCCCCAAATCTATTGTGTGTATGTGTGTGTGTGTGTGTGTTCTGGAGCTTGACCTCAAGGCTTAGACATTATCCATTAGCTTCTTTTGCTCAAGGCTAGCTCTCTACCTCTTGAGCCAAGTGCTACTTCCAGCTTTTTCTGAGTAGTTTATTGGAGATAAATCTCATTGACTTTTCATGCCCAGGCTGGTTTTGAACCACGATCTTCAGATCTCAGCCTCCTGAGTAGCTAGGATTAAGGTGTGAGTCACTGGTGCCTGGCAAATCTACCTTTTGTCAGTAACCTAAGATGGCATTTGCCAGGTCCCCAGTCATGTGGAGGGCATAGACAAATGTCCCACAGGGCAATTTTGACAAGGCAGGTAGATCCAATGGCCTCCATTACTGGTCCATCAATTCACTGGACCAGCATTTAGGTGTTGGCTAGATATCTTCAGCACCAGTTTGGTGCTTCCCCCATGAGACTCATGTTCAGGGTGGGCTGTGTCCCCAGAGCTCAGGAGGCCTGTGGGGTACAGGACCGACCCTCCCTCTCCCCCCAGGAAAGCTTCACTTTCCAAGTGTCCAGCAAAGATAAACCCCTGGCACTGATGGCCTGTGCCCTCCGGAAGAAGGCCAAGATGTTCTCACAGTGCCTAGTGGAGCAGCCTGAGGACTATGCTCTGCGGGTGAATGGGAGGCATGAATATCTCTATGGCAGCTACCCCCTCTGCCAGTTCCAGGTGAGGCCTGGGGCCCTCTGTCCTCCTGCGTCCTCCACCCTGGACACAGCAGGGTTGGGGGAGGAGCGCTGTATTTTGGGTCTTTCTTGAGACCCAAAGTCTTGAGACCAGCCAAGTCTTAGGGATCACTGTTAAGAGTGAATCAGGTACCAAGGGTGGCTCATGCCTACACTCCAAGTTACTCAGGAGGCTGGGGTAGGAAGATTGTGGTTCAAAATCAGCTCAGGGAGGAAAAAAAAAACCATCTGACACTGGTCTCAAATTCAATATAAAAAAGCCAGAAGTGGAGCACTCAGGGACACGGTCTAGGCCCTGAGTTCAAGCCCTAGGACCAGCGTACACACACACACACACACACACACACACACACACAGAGTCCCCTTGCTAGGTGTGTGTTAGGAGAAGTTGGGGCTTCTCACAAGGCCTTGGATAGGATGTGATACCCCATGGGCACCTTACTCTGCACCCTTCCCAGTACATCTGCAGCTGCCTGCACAGTGGACGGACCCCCCACCTGACCATGGTCCATTCCTCCTCCATCCTCACCATGCGGGATGAGCAAAGCAACCCCACCCCCCAGGTTCAGAAACCATGCACCAAGCCGCCCCCCATTCCTGCAAAGAAGGTGAGACACTTAGTTGTTCTCTTCCCCCATTCTTTCCTTCCTCCCTCCTGTGGTCCAGCAGCCTATCGGGCAGCACCCCAAGATGGCTACAGGTCCAGGAACCCTTGGTCAGTCTGTGGAGAGACTTGGGACTTTGGGAAGGGTGGCCATCTTTACAGATACTCTGGTACCAGGTTTGTCTGTGCAGCCTGGGCAATGAGTGGCCTTTCTATGCAGATCCTGGGGGGCAGGGGGGACCCTGGGAATATGCAGGGCAGGTTTTCTGGAGAAGGATGCTGTTGGGGACAAGTGTTTGGGCCATATGACAAACCCTGCTCCCCTCCCTGCCCCAGCCTTCCTTGGTGTCACTGTGGTCCCTGGAGAAGGCATTCTGCATCGATCTGATCCAGGGAAGCAAAGTGAATGCAGACGAGAGGATGAAGGTAAGTAGGAGCTTCTGGGCCAGGTGAAGCCAGTAGTGTTTTGCATAAGCAATGTGTTTGTAGGTTGGAGGAGGATGCAGGGGAACAAGAGAAAGAAGGTGTCCCATGAACGCCACCTGACCACATTACCCAGCATCCCCTGCATGAAGTGGCTATGAGCTGCTACAAAACAGGAAGAGGGGGCCAGGCACCAGTGGCTCATGCCTGTAATCCTCACTACTCAGGAGGCTGAGATCTGAGGTTCAAAGCCAGCCCGGGTAGCAAAATCCATGAGACTCTTATCTCCAATAACCTACCAGCAAACTGGAAGTGGCGCTGTAGCTCAAGTGGTAGAGCACTAGCCTTGAGCTGAAGAGCTGAGGGACAGCGCCAGGCCCAGAGTTCAAGACCCAGGATATACAAAATACAAACAAACAACCACCAGGAAGAAGGGAGGGGAATGGCTCACCTTCCAGAGGCTGATTCATGCAAATCGGGATGAGCAGATTTCTGGGTATTTGACTTTGGTAGAGATTGTGGGGATGAAGGAAGTACAGGCTGCAAAGGGGTGGGGCACAAGGAGGGGGTGCTCCAGCTGGGCACAGGGTGCTCTCAGGGGACACCCTGAAGTGCTTGTAGTTGGAGGGGATACATGGCCTGTCCCCAGTGAGCTGAGCCCTCCTCTGGGTTGTGAGGGCAGCCTATGATACTGTTAAAAGCACTTCCATATACCCCATGGCCAACTGCCTGGTGTGTATATGTATGTGTGTGCATGTGTGCCCCCACCAGTTCTGGGGCTTGAACTCAGGTCCTGGTTGCTGTCTTAGCTTTTGCAGTCAAGGCTAGCTCTTACCACTTTGAGCCACATCTCCACCTCTGGCTTTTTGGTGGTTTTCTGGAGATAAGAATCTTGCAAACTTTCCCCTAGGCTGGCCTTGAACCTTGATCCTCAGATCTCAGCCTCCTGGGTAGCTAGGATTACAAATGTGAGCCACCTATACCTGGCTGCTCCTTGTATAGACTTGCAAGAGGTGATGCCTGGATCCACAGAAATTCGGCCTCTTGCCTGGTCAAGTCCTTGGACTTGAACTCAAGTGCTGTTTCTGAGTTTCTTTTGTTTGAGGCCAGTGCTCTGTCACTTAAGCCACAGCTCTCCTTTCATTAGTTTAATGGAGATGAGACAGTCCAGGCTGGCTTCAAACTGTGATCCTCAGATCTCAACCTCCTGAGTGACTAGGATTACAGCTGGGAGCCATCTGTGCCCAGCCTGATCACTTTGGGTTGAAGTGATTTTTTCAAGCTGACCAGGGCTGAGTAGGCCTGGTGGGGGACATGGATTGGATAGAAAGTACTCTCAGGACAGCTGGCAGGGCAGAGCATAGATTGGATGGAAGAGGCACTGGTGGGGCTGGCAGTGGGAGGAGACTCCAAGAAAAGGAAGCTAGAGGGTGTTAGAGCCAGAAGGGTACCTAGAGTCCCCCAGCCTTAATGAGGACCTGATCTCAGGTCTGAGATCGAGTTGTCCATGTTGCACTGCGGTGGCTCCCCATTCTGATCACCTGTCCAACTCTGGCCCATGGTCTTTGCGGGACCATCTTTTTCTGTGTAGGAATTCTGGATCCAGACCCCTGTGAGAACAAGAGAATTTTCAGGGCTAGAGGGATGGCTCAAGTGGTAGAGCATTTGCCTATCAGGTGCAAGGCTCTGAGTTCAAACCCCGGTACTTCTTCCCCCACCCCAACCCCGTAAAAAATGCAAGGCTGTTTGAGGAAGGGATTCATTCATGGGTGGAATCTGAAGAAGGGAGAGGGGCCCAGGGCCTCGGCTCCATGGCCTTGCCCTTCCCCCTCCCCAGCTGGTGGTGCAGGCTGGACTCTTCCATGGAAACGAATTGTTGTGCAAGACAGTGTGCAGCTCAGAGGTGAGCATGTGCTCAGAACCCGTGTGGCAGCAGCGGCTAGAGTTTGAGATCAACGTCTGTGACCTGCCCCGCATGACCCGGCTCTGCATCATGCTCTACGCTGTGGTGGAGAAGACCAAGAAGGCTCGCTCCACCAAGAAGAAGTCCAAGAAGGCGGTAGGTAGGGCTGGCTGGGAAGGGGCTATGCCTCACGCAGGCAGCCTGAGGACAGGCTGCCCCCCCCCCGCCACCTCCCTGCCTGTCTACGGTCTGCTTTCTTGTTCTGCCCAAGTAACAACTCATGAGTAGCATGACCCAGAGCTGCAGGCCTGCAGCATCCTGGAGCAGCTTTCTGGGTATCTTCAGGGGGCAGCGAGTGGCCACATATGGGGGACTGTGGCTAAATCTTGAGTCACCAGGCCCAGGGAATGCCTGGCCCCTTGGCCCTTCTGACGCATGCCAAGTGAGCTGAGCTGGTGGAGCAGGTTCAGGACTTTCTCCAGAAGCCAGGAGCAGGAAAGCAGGCGAGAATGGAATGGGCCTTGCTGGCTTCATCATTGGGACCACAACAAGCAAGAGGAATCAAAGCTAGACACTGGTGGCTCATGCCTATAATCCTAGCTACTCAGCAGGCTAACATATGAGGATCACAGTTCCAAGCCAACTTGGACAGGAAAGTCTGTGAGACTCTTAGCTTTAATATCAGCAAAAATTCAAAAGTGGAGGTATGACTCAAATGTAGAGTGCCAGCCTTGAGTAAAAGAATAAAAAATAAGAGACAGGGCCTGGGAAGGTGGCTCAGTGGTAGAGTGCTTGCCTTGCATACATGAGGCCCTGGGTTCGATTCCTCAGCACCACATAAGCAAAAAGAAAAAAGCCAGAAGTGGCGCTCAAGTGGTAGAGCGCTAGCCTTGAGCTGAAGAGCTGAGGGACAGCACCCAGGCCCAGAGTTCAGGCCTCACAACCGTACCCCCCCAAAAAAAAAGAGACAGTGCCTAGGCCTTGAGTTCAAACCATAGCATTGGCCTAAAAAAAAAGAAGGAAGAAATGGACAGAAGGAAGGAAGGGAGGGAGAAAGGAAGGAAGGAAGGAAGGAAGGAAGGAAGGAAGGAAGGAAGGAAGGAAGGAAGGGTGGGAAAGAAGGGAGGGAGGAAGGAAAGGAGGAGGAGGGGAGTCAGTGGGCCCTCCCTTTCCCTGGCTTACCTGGAAGGACCTCAGAGGATTGGATCTTCTCTTTCCTGTTTGGTCTAGAGACTGTTCCCCCTGTGAGATGAGCCTGAGTTGGCTCACCTATCCAACCCTGACCTCCCAGTGTCTTTCTCCAGGACTGCCCCATTGCCTGGGCCAACCTCATGCTGTTTGACTATAAGAACCAGCTCAAGACTGGAGAGTGCTGCCTCTACATGTGGCCGTCTGTCCCAGGTGGGCCCTGGCTGGACGGTGGGCCGGTGTTGAGAGCCTAATGCTTGCCCTGTACAACTCCGTCTGTCTGCATGCTCAGGTGAGAAAGGAGAGCTGCTGAACCCTGTGGGCACCGTGTGCAGCAACCCCAACACCAAGAGTGCGTCTACACTGCTTATCTGCTTACCTGAGGTGGCCCCCCACCCTGTTTACTACCCTGCCCTAGAGAAGGTGAGTGAGGGTTTGTCCTGAGGCTGCAGGGCCCAGCCTTTGCAGCTCCTCAGAGGGCAGACTCAAGCCGTGTCAGGATGTGTGGCCAATGCCTGCTGCCCATCTGGGGATTTCTAGGAGCCTTTTGCCCACCAGGGAACATTGAGTAATGTCCAGTGACATTGTCATAGTTCATAGGAGGGGGGCGGATCCTGACATGTTAGAGGTAGAGACTAGGGATGCTGCTAAACATCCTGCAGTGCCAAAGACAGAATGGAAGTGCAGATGCCCAGCACTGGGGGCCCAGGAACTGAGTGCAGTGTGATTTGTTGCAGATCCTGGAGCTGGGCCATCATGGGGAGAGGGCACATGCCACTGAGGAGGAGGTGAGTGGGGGTCCTGGGCAAAGGGTGGAGATGGGGGGTGGAGCTGGACCCCTCATGGCCTGTAATCTTCAGCAGCTGCAGCTGCGAGAAATCCTGGAGCGCCAGGGGTCCGGGGAACTATATGAACATGAGAAAGACTTGGTGTGGAAACTGAGGCACAAAGTCCAGGAGCACTTCCCAGAGGCATTGGCGCGCCTGCTGCTGGTCACCAAGTGGAACAAACATGAGGATGTAGCACAGGTGGGAAAACAGGAAACTGGGGATGGACAGGCAGTGTTCACCCAGCTACACCTGACCACAAGCACCCCCACTCCCCAGATGCTCTACCTACTACGCTCTTGGCCTGAGCTGCCCGTCCTGAGCGCCCTGGAGCTGCTGGACTTCAGCTTCCCTGACTGCCACGTGGGCTCCTTTGCCATCAAGTCCCTACGGAAACTCACGTGAGTGCCGGCTCCATGTGATGGCTGGGCCCCGACTGGAACAGCTTGCTCCAGTCCAGGCCAGCTTTGTCCTCTTGTAACCACCGGCTGCAGACCTCTGGCCTTCCTCCCCTGCAGGGATGATGAGCTTTCCCAGTACCTGCTGCAGCTGGTACAAGTGCTCAAGTATGAGTCCTACCTAGACTGCGAACTCACCAAATTCCTGCTAGACCGGGCCCTGTCCAACCGCAAGATCGGCCACTTCCTCTTCTGGCACCTTCGGTAGCTGGACAGACTCTGGCTGGCTCCTTGGGAACCTCCCAGGAAGGCCCTGCTGACCTTGTGTGTCCAGCAGGCCTGGGTGTCCAGCCCAGGCTCCCCTGCCCCCTCCTCTGGGCTGGGGAGGGGCTGTGTGGCTCTCCCTGGGGAGACTCAGCTATTTTCCTTTCCCTCCAGCTCTGAGATGCATGTGCCATCGGTGGCCCTGCGCTTCGGTCTCATCTTGGAGGCCTACTGCAGGGGCTGCACCCACCACATGAAGATGTTGATGAAACAGGTGAGGCTCGGGTGCCCCAGCCCCAGTGGGGCTCCACTCTCTAGAACCACCTGCTAAGGCTGTCTTCCCACTGTTCCCACTAGGGGGAAGCACTGAGCAAGCTGAAGGCGCTGAACGACTTTGTGAAGGTGAGCTCCCAGAAGATGACCAAACCCCAGACCAAGGAACTGATGCACCTGTGCATGCGCCAGGACACCTACATGGAGGCCCTCTCCCATCTGCAGTCCCCGCTGGACCCGAGCACCCTGCTGGAGGAAGTCTGGTAAGACCCAGGCCTCTTTTCTCCCATGGGGAAGCCCCCTATCCAGGCCTCTGGGACCTCTCGATGACCCCTGCCAACTGTCCTGTGTCTGGCCGCAGTGTGGAGCAGTGTACCTTCATGGACTCCAAGATGAAGCCCCTGTGGATCATGTACAGCAGCGAGGAGACGGGCTACGCAGGCAACATGGGCATCATCTTTAAGAATGGGGATGGTGAGTCAGATGGGCCAAAAGACCTACTCAGATCTTGGAAGCCCATCCCTCCCTTGTCCTGTCCTGTCTCTTGGGCCACCTGGAAAACGAGCTGAAAACAACAGCATATTGACTATCTATAGAGCCTGGACACAAAAGGTGTGCAAAACCCACCAGAATCTTGTGCTCTTCCTCTTCTGGCCTCTGCAGACCTCCGGCAGGACATGCTAACTCTGCAGATGATCCAGCTCATGGACATCCTGTGGAAGAAGGAGGGCCTGGACCTGAGGTAGGGATGTCTCTGCACATGCGTGGGACTGCGCCTGAGGAGGATCCCTGGTCAGAATTGTCATCATGACATCGGCTGGGAAAGGGGCTGTTCCCAGAGCAGGGAGGCCATAGGGCAGCCAGAGAAGGCAGGGGAACCATTCCTGGTTCTGAGGGTCAGGTCTCCCTCCTGTTTGCCTGCTTTAGGAGGCAGCAGCCTCTTATGCCACGCCCCCTAGCTTCAGAACCAATACAAGCTCAACTGGACTGAGTTGTTATGTTGGTTCGAGGTTCTGATGCCTCTCAGAAGTAAGGAGCCTGGTGCTTTTTCTCTCAGCAATTTGCGCAACAGTGTCCCCTGTGATTGTGTGTGTGTGTGTGTGTGTGTGTGTGCGCGCGCGCGCATGCGTGCTAGTCCTGGGGCTGGAACTCAGGGCCTAGGCATTGTCCCAAGCTTTGAGCCATAGCACCAATCCCTGCTCCTCGGTAGTCAATTGGAGATGAGAGTCTCACAGACTTTCTTGTGTGGGCTGGCCTTGAACCATGAGCCTCAGATCTCAGCCTCCTGAGTAGTTAGGATTACAGGTATGAGCCACCAGTACCCAGCTTCCCTGTATGTATGTATGCCTCAAATGCCTGGGGCGTAGGAGCCTATGGAGGGCCCTTGACCATGACATTTCCCACCCCCCTCAACTGGTGTAGGATGACCCCCTATGGCTGCCTCCCCACTGGCGACCGTACTGGTCTCATTGAGGTAGTGCTCCACTCGGACACCATAGCCAACATCCAGCTGAACAACAGCAATATGGCAGCCACAGCTGCCTTCAACAAGGATGCCCTGCTCAACTGGCTCAAGTCCAAGAACCCTGGGTAGGTCTGTCTTTTCTGAGAGATACCATGTGGGAAGGGCTGGCCTTGTACTATCTCCATGCTACTTAGCTGAGGCAGGATTTAACCCATCTGGGTTGGGGCAGGTCAATTAGTGATTGCTGTGCAATTCGATTCAAAGCTTCAGGTCTTAAAACTAACCACTATTTCTCACTGAGCTCAGCTGAATGGTTCTACTGGCCTTGCTTGGAATGGCTTCACACAACTGCTATCACCCAGGACTTTGCCTGAGCCTGGAGGTCTAAGATGGTGTCAGTCAAATGCTTGTCAGCCTTGCCTCTCTATATGGCCTCTTTCTATTTAGTATATCAGCCTCTGCTTCTCTCCATGGTGGCCATGTGCAGATCATGGAAGGTAGCTTCAAGATCTCAAGCTATCCCTAGGCTTAAAGCTCTGACATAGTGCCACTGATTAAAAGCATCATAAGGCCAGATTCAAGGGAGGGGAAAGAATCCACCTTGCGAAGGGGCTGCAAAATGGTTGTGGCCACTGCTTTCAATCTTCTTACCCAGGGAGGCCCTGGATCGAGCCATCGAGGAGTTCACCCTCTCCTGTGCTGGCTACTGTGTAGCCACCTATGTGTTGGGCATTGGTGACCGGCACAGTGACAACATCATGATCCGGGAGAGTGGGCAGGTAGGGGACAAAAGTTGGCAGCCACCCTCTGGGCCTGTCCTCCAGACTCCATAGCCTGTTCTGTGTCCTGGAAGATGTCCCTGAGCAAGGCTGGCTTCCTTTCTCCCTGGGAACTATTCTCTGCTATGCTTTTTTTTTTTTCTTCCCTTCCCTGAGGTGCTAGGGATGGACCCCCAGCTGCATGCATACTAGGTAAGACCCTACCACAGAATGGCATCCCCAACCTTTTTGTTTTTCTTTGATGCCTCTTCAGTGCCTTTCCCTTCCTTTCCTTCAGTTGTTCCATATTGACTTTGGCCACTTTCTGGGGAATTTCAAGACCAAGTTTGGAATCAACCGTGAGCGAGTCCCATTCATCCTCACCTATGACTTTGTCCACGTGATTCAGCAAGGGAAGACAAACAACAGTGAGAAATTTGAAAGGTGAAGGTGATCAGGGCCCCTGGGGTGAGCACAGAAGTTTCTGGGCAAAGGAAGAAACGGGATCTTAGCCTGATCCCTAGCTCTTAATGACCGGTGGGTTACAGGAAATCCGTATGTTCTCAACAGAGGAACCTCAGCCCTGGATACCCTCTAGAGGTCCATGGGCCATGCAGGAAGCAATCTGGGGCTTAGCTAGAGGAACCAAGGGCTCTGTGCTCCCGGGGTAAGGACAGCTGCTTGGCAAGGTGCTGGCCTTGGATTAGAATGGCAGGGAGGTTGCCTCACCTGCTCTGCTTCCTGCAGGTTCCGGGGTTACTGTGAAAGAGCCTACACCATCCTGCGGCGCCACGGGCTCCTCTTCCTCCACCTCTTTGCTCTGATGCGGGCAGCAGGCCTGCCCGATCTCAGCTGCTCCAAAGACATCCAGTATCTCAAGGTGGGCTGGGCAGGGTTGCACCAGGCAGGCAGGGATCAAGAATAGCCATGCAGGGTTCCTGATGCCTACCTGAGCAATATGGGGACTAAAGGATCCCATAGGGTATTCCTGCTAGAGGGGTCCTCATTGGCTCTTCCACATCCCAGCATCACAGTCTGGTGAGAAGTGACCAGTGCCGTCAAGCAAGGTAGACTCAGAGCTGCAGTTAGATGAGCCGCCTTGTGACCTTCCTTGGTCACCATGTCCTTGGTATACACAAGGGCTGCATGGGCTAAGCTTCTTTGACATCTACAAGATGGCTTCTTTCTACCCACATCGGAGTTTTTGAGTGGTGGGTTGGGCCATGTCCCTCTACCTCCTTGCCCTCCGGTCCAAAGTCAGGATAAGACCCCATGGCAATCATTCAGGCCAGGGCAGTTTAGAAATGAGTCAGCTAGGAGCTCTCCTAACTCCCTGCAGTGAATCTCCCATCCCCTAGGGGAAGAGCAGGCAGGTAGATGTGGTTGTGAATCAGAGTGGGGAGTCTGATGCTGTGATGACTCTTGTCTCAGGACTCTCTGGCCCTGGGAAAAACAGAGGAAGAGGCCCTAAAGCACTTCCGGGTGAAGTTCAATGAAGCACTGCGTGAGAGCTGGAAGACCAAAGTGAACTGGATGGCACACAATGTGTCCAAAGATAACAGGCAATAACACCCCCATCCCGGCTACGTATGACACACTGGGCCTCTCTAGCTCTGGACGTAGACGAACCTCAGTCATCCTAAAAGGGGCCGAAAAGCCTGAGCTGCACCTCGTAGGAAAGAACCTCACAACTGCCTTTTGTTTACACTGGTATTTATTTATGAGTCCAAGTGTTTAAGAAACAAACAGCCATAAATGGAAATGCACCTTGTGCAGGGAAGGGGTATTGCCCTCCAAGTGGAGCACTGTGAGTTGGGCACCTCAAGATGGTACCTTTGGGCTGGGAAGGTGGCTCAGTGGTAGAGCGCTTGCTTTGCATGCATGAGGCCCTGGGTTCAATTCCTCAGCACCACATAAGCAGAAAAATCTGGAAGTGGCACTGTGGCTCAAGTGGTAGAGTGCTAGCCTTGAGATAAAGAGCTGAGGGACAGCGCCCAGACCCAGAGTTCAAGCCCCATGACCAAAAAAAAAAAAAGATGGTACCTTCCTCTCAACTGAGGACTGCCACCCAATATCCTCTAGCCGGTGGATCTTGTCCTGGCAATGATCATTCTTCTCCAGCAAAAGCCTTCCCAGGCTCCCGCCAGACTGCCTAGATCTTGGTGCTGCCACACGCACATGGTACCTCCCATCCTCAGCTCACCTCTGCCACCTTTGTGTGGCCCACTCTGTGTCCCCCACCAACCAAGCTCTGGGGCAGCTCCTGAGGAAGTGGGGTACCTTCTAGAGTAAGGGACACTTGCTCTTCACAGTTGAAGTGACATGATTCCCCCTCTTTTATTTGCGGGTAAGGAAACAGCCAAACTTCTCGCTGAGTCTCTGGAGCTGGGGATAATGAGGCTCCCACCAAGTGTTATCATATAGGCTGGCCCTACAGAGAAGCCTGGAGGTAGATTTTGCTCACCTGGTCACAAACTAAGGCGAAAGGAAGCCACAGTGGAGTCCTTTGTGCAATGATGGGGTAAGGACCTCTTAGGCGTTAGTGAAGGGCTGAACAGAACAGAATCTCTCCAAGTTAGTTATGACCTTTTTGAGAACTTTTAAGGAACCAATAGCCATCAATAGAAATGCATGCTTGTGCAGGGCAGCAACACTCTCCCAGTGTCCCCAGTCAGAGAACTGGGAAGTGGGCCACCTCAGACTGTACCTGAAGCCCTGCTAGAAGTCATCATACAGCCTAATGGGTCAGTGGAATCATTTGTGCTCCAAGTATTCAGTTCAAAACAATTCAGGATTAGCTTTGGGCTTCCCAAAGGGCTGGGTCAGAGCAAGTTTACAAGGTCAGATTCTGGGCTTCTCAGTCTTCCAAAACACGCTCTGTTGACAGGCCCTGAACCTAGAATTCAAAAAGCCTACTGTGGGCTGAGAACACAGTTCACCAGTCCAAAGCATGCTTAACAAGCATGAGGCATTGGGTTCCATCCACTAGCACAAAATGCATGGGTCAGTGGTGCTCTAGGTGCACTGGCAGCTGACTCAGGACCTGTTGGCTCACTGCTGAGCTCAGAGCACCTGCTCTTCTGTGTAGGCTCACAGCTTAAGAAGCCCAGAGCCAGCTCTCTCCATTTTGATGAGCCAGGGATCCAGCAGCAACTGGTACCACTGCAGAGTCCCTGCTTTGTTCCCAGTTGCCATACTCTGCTCCCCAACTCAGTGCTGCTGCATTTCCCCAGAACACCTCATTTGCTTTGAGATAGGAAAAAACCTCGTGTACGTGTATGTGTTATTTATTCAAGTTTTGGTTCTCCCTGATGCAGCCTGCAGCTTTTGCACACCCACGACATATCTGGGTTGGGTGTGCAGTCCGTATGCCTGGTGAGAAGAATATTTTCTATTTTTTTTTAAGTCGTGTCATGTTTCTGTACTGGGAAGGTAAGTTCTGTATCAATACTGTGGGCTGAAACAGGCCTGTGAAAACCTTGAAGGAGGTAAAGGCAGGTGAAAAGAAATAAAAGCCTTTATATGTTCTTATGTTCTTGGCTCCAATAGCAACCAGGGAATACAGGTTTAAAATAGAAGCAAGGCAGAAATCAGCTTAGTGTGGCTGGAGTTAGAACCAGAGTTTTATTGTAGTATATATACTTTCTGACCTAGCATCATCAATACATACATCTGAAAGGGGACAAATAAGAACATCTGATGTGTCAGCCTCTTTCCATCACCTAAACAACAGCTACAAGGACAGGACACAGAAGGGTGGCCACACACAACACAGAACTGCTGTATCCTCAGAACTAACCATGAGGGGCCCAGGATAGTGTGCAAAAATGATCCCCCATTTGTGGCAGGGTAAAGCTCGCATGGGTTTACATCTGACTGCTTTCTCTCTTTTTACCTTACTACGGAGTCAAAAGCAGGGCTCCTGGCTACCAGAGTACAGATTTCCCCACCAGTCAGATGGCAAGGACAGCCCACAAGGACCCCAGGGAGGAGAGGAGAACAAGGCAGGGCTGTTTGGGGGATACCCTAACACTTGGCCCTTAGGCCTTGGGCTCTCATTTTGGAAGAATGCAGATCTCCCAGGTCTGCACTGACTCCCAAGAAGTCAGGTGGCCCGTGTGCACATGGTGGTGCTCTGTGAGCTCTACACATACCTGCCCCAGCAGGGCTATGCACACAAAGTCCAGGCTACTGTGTACAGGGTGGCCGGGCAGGGTAAGTGTATGTAAGAAGCCAAGGAACTGCATTATTCTCACCCCCAACACCGAACTAAGAACAGGTAGCATTCCAAGGCCCTGGCCACCTCTGGATTCCAAACAGGGACCCCTAGTTCAGTCCCATGAGCAACATCCCAAAGCCTATGACTCTGACCATACAAGGAGACTGGACAAGGATGGTGTGGGGTAGGCCTCTCCAGCCTCTCCCCTGTGCCTGGCTTTCTGAACTTTATATTCCTGGACTACATAAGCACAAAGGACGTACAGAATCCCTGTTTATTTACAAAATATTTTTTAAAAAAGTATGTTGGTCACCTACACATTAATCCCCATTCTGCCATTTTGTACATGCACTAGTTTAGGAAAAAAAAATTAGAACTTCCTTAAAAAAACCTGGTAAGAGGACTGGGAAGTTGGCTCAGTGGTAGAGCGCCTGCCTTGCATGCCTGAGGCCCTGGGTTCGATTCCTCAGCACCACATTAGAAAAAAGCCGGAAGTGGTGCTGTAGCTCAAGTGGTAGAGCACTAGCCTTGAGCTGAAGAGCTGAGGGACAGCGCCCAGGCCCAGAGGTCAGGCCCATGACTGGACCCCCCCCCAAAAAAAAAAACCTGGTAAGAGTAAGCACTTCTTTTTTTTTTTTTTTTTGGTCCGGTCGTGGGGCCTGACCTCTGGGCCTGGGCGCTGTCCCTCAGCTCTTCAGCTCAAGGCTAGCACTCTACCACTTGCGCCACAGCGCCACTTCCGGGTTTTTTCTTTTTGCTTATGTGGTGCTGAGGAATCAAACTCAGGGCCTCAGGCATGCAAGGCAAGCGCTCTACCACTGAGCCATCTTCCCAGCCCAAGAGTAAGCACTTCTAACCCTGTCACCAAGTCACTGCTGCTTTTTGGAGATAAAGGGGCCAACACACAGGGGACTCTGGCCACACGTGGGACTGCTGCATTATGGGATCCCCCATGGCAGCAAGGTGCGGCCAGGGAGGAGGCACCCACTCCTGGCATAGTGGCAGAGTGACTGGGCAGGAGTATAGAGAGCAGGAGCCTAAAGTCCTACACACCAAGCATGCGGACGATGAACAATGGGGTGAGTCTGCATACCTACTGGCCTAAGTAACTTTGTTCACCATGGACCTGCTGGGCTGGGGAAAGCTGGTGGAGTCTGGAGAATGGAGGACAGGTGGAAGTGGAGAGCAGGTGGCTAGGATGTGCATTAGTAGCTGAGTATGGCGCCATCCTATTCAAGATGCTGCTGCCAAGAAGTACATTGGCTGTCTCCAGGGCTACCCTCCTCCTCTTCCTCGCTGTTCTCTGACTCAGCACTGGTGATATCCTCTTCCTCCTCCCCATCCTCACTCCCTTCCTCTTCACTGCTGTGCTGGTCCTCATATCTCTGGGGAGCAAACAGCAGTATAAGCCTAGCTTATGGTTTATCACCATGAGGGAGGGGAAATGCCCCCAGGGACTCTCCAGTGAAATGAGGTACCATCATCCCACTGGGGATGGTACCCAGCTCCCCTCTGAGAACTGTTTTGTTTTTGGCTGGGGGGCGGGGATTAAGCAGCAGTGAGCAATGAGCCCAGTGTGTGTTTGTACACTTACCAGGCAGTGAGGCCTTTAACAGGCCTCTGAGCCTTGGATCACCCATCTGAAAATGAGTACCCCTGACCTTGGAGAGCTGTGATTCAGACTATGTGACATGGGCATGTGGATGCAAAGGGGCCATGACTAGGCTTTGCAGTCAGGCCTGTCTGCTCCTACCTCCATGTGGTTTACAGTTATGGTCAAGGCAGAGTTGTCGCAGTCCATCTCGTTCTTCTTCCCTGTGTCTTGGTCCTGCATGGAGTGCTGATGTGTGGCCTGGATCTGAAACACTCCCAGGATAAATCATGACAACCAGGAAGCTGACACACATTACGATCACAACCATGGCAGTACTGGGGGCAACTGTAAAGAGATCTGAAAATGAAGCAAATCTGACAGCTGTGGTAAGTCAAAGGGGCTGATGGGAATGCCTCACCTGACCTTCAGAAACTAGGATGGAATACAAGAAAAGGCTCCTCAACTCTCACATCTGCTCTGTGGCTATGGGTGGGCTTTATGTCCTTGTGTGACAGTAACAAGGACACAGAAATGAGGTATCGGCCTGGATGCTACATGCAAGCCAGTGTTTGGGCTCCAGAGTTTCTCGTCTCCTATGTGTAAACAGGTGAGGATTAGCCAGGTTGTGACCTGACAGGTCCATGAAGGAGTGATGTTCAGAGTGAACGAACAGCCACGTGGTTGGAGTGTTCCACAGGGTTGGCCGTATGGATCATTCATCTGCAGTGGAGAGAGAGGGAGTAACTGCTGACTGGGACCAGCATCGCACCCCAGTGTATCCCAGCGATGAAATGAACACGAGTCAGCAGTTGACAAGTCATACTGAATGGTCCCTAGACCATGATGGGAGCAGACAAACTACCATTTATGATCAGAAAAATGAAGGAGGGCGGCGGGGGGGGGGGAAGAAGCCAGTGCAATAGCTCATGCCTGCCAGCCAAGTCACACAAGAAGAGGCAGCCTGGGGCCAGTGGCTCATGCCTGTAACCCTAGCTAATCAGGAGGCTGAGATCTGAGGATTGTGGTTCAAAGCCAGCCCAGGCAGGAAAAGTCCATGAGACTCTTATCTCCAATAAACCACCCAGAAAACCCTAAGTGGCACTCAAGAAGTAGAGTGTTCACCTTGAGCTGAAGAGCTGAGGGACAGCGCCCAGGCCCAGAGTTCAAGCCCCCATGACTGATAAATAAAAAATAAAAGAGGCTTAGGATAGGGATCTAGGCTAACTTGGGCAGAAATGTAGGACACAAGGCCAAACATAACTAAGGCAAAAGGGCTAGAGGTGTGGCTCAAATTCAAGCTTCACAACTGCACTTAGAAACTGATGTCACACTGAGACACATGATATACCCAAGAGGATATCTGCATAGAGCATAGTGAGCAAAAGCAGGTCCATGCTGGGTCACTGAGGAAACACTAGGTATACAGCATCTTTTTCCTTTGCCCTATCTACATGGGAGATGGCAAACCACAACTACTTGTTGCCTTCTGAACCCATTTAAAATGCTCATCAGCCTTGTGAATTCAGGCTTCTGCTGCCTTTGAGGTCACAGTAGAGACGGTCCATCACTAAACACAACTTTGAGTCCATTCACCGAACATAGAGGCCTGAGCAAGGCAGAAGCTGTGGTAGAGTCTGGTGACCAGCCAGAGTGAATGCCACCAACCTTGGAGGATCAGGCCAGCCTGCTGTCAGTGCCAGTGTGGGCACCTCATCTAGCCAGGGACCTGCTTTTACTCTCAACAAGACTAACACTCCCTGGCTCCCTGGAGGATGTTCTTTCTAGAATGGGTGCCTCCACAATCCCAAGAAACCACTACTCTAAGCCAGCAACACAGGCCTGAACTATAGCAGAGCCCCTGCATGGAATGAGTACAGCCACTAAAATCGGGCATTAGTAATCCTAGCAGAAACAGATCCATGCACAGCACTGAAACATTAACACTCCCCCCCCCCCCAAAAAAAAAAAAACAGAAAAAGAGCTCAGTATGTAAATTGCAGCAATTGGGTTTCTGGCTAAAGCCAGGTGTGGCAAGGCTGTGGGGGTCCTCAGCCCCATTCCTCTTGGGCTCCACTTCTCTCATGATGGTGCTGATGATCCAATGCTCAGACCAGAGGAAAACCCCTTCTGAGCTCTCAAACTCAGAAGCTGCTGGGGCAAGAATGATGGATGCTAGTGAGCTGCACCTGCCAGCACAAAAAAAGCAGGAGGGAAGAGGAGGTGACTGTTAGGGCTTGGGCAGCCCTTTGCAACCCACAACTGCAAGGGTTTGTGGAGGTGGGACCCATGGGCTTCCACAATACCTGGAGGGTACAGACAGCGGTCCGGTCCTTCGTTTCCAGGAATGCATTTCCCAGCTTGACCACAGATGTTATCCAATCCCTCAGGAGCAAGTGATGGCTGGCCTTTCTTATAGAAAGGAAGTAAGTATGCATTAAAACCTAAGTGTGAAGCAGTATCTTGGCAGGATCGTGGTCAGAGGCTAGCCCCTGGCAAAAAGTGCAAGTTGCTGTCTGAATAATAATGAAGCAACAAGGGCTAGAGCTATACCTCAAGAAGTAGGGTGCTTGTCTAGCAAGTATTAAGGCTCTAAGTTCAAACTTCGGTACCACTAAAAAACAAGCACCCCTCCAAAAAAAAGCCTAAGTGGACACAGTTTCTTCTCCAGGGTCACTGAGAGAAAATGTTTGTAAAAAAACAAAAGGAGACATACTTGACAAGGCTGTTGATTTTGAGCCTTTGGCTACCAGGCCTGGGGAACTGCCTGGAGTTTATATAGGACACGTGCTGCATGGCCTTGTCCAACTCTCCAATATCGTCTTCCTCCAAAGTCAACACCAACTGACTGGGGCTTGCTTGGATCTGAAATTATGCTGAGTGAGGGGAGAGGAGAAGGTTCCAGATGTGGAGCTGACCTCATGCATACTTTAGCAGAGAATGCCTGCAGCGATTTGAATTGATGTGAGAAAGCAAAGTGCAGATGAGACAAGTACCTCTTTTACACAAGGCTAAGATCCACGGTGCAAACGCACCCAACTCAATGACCACCTTACCCCAGCACCTCCCATGTGTGTCTCGGTAGCACGTGCGCATGCTGTGCAGGTGAATGCAGTGTTATCTGCATGTCTCAGCTGCTATCATCAGGGACCTGGAGGTCTAGCTCCTCTTTGCAGGTGTACAGTCAATCACCTTCTTATCTACCAGCTTCCCAGAATGGACTGTTAGACCAGCCAGGCTGCCTCAGAAAAACTGTCATGTGTAGGTCACCACCTTCTGAAGGGGGAGAAATGAGGGGTCATGTGCATAGCACAGATGCTCCTGTCATCTTCAAGGCAGTGTTACTGATGGTACCAGTTCAATGGTTGGACATGCAGGTTAGTTCAAACCAAATCCTGTAAGCCTTGTACTCTACATGGAAGAGGAATGAAGAAATTAAATAGTTTATGATCATGTACATGGCCTGGAATAGAGGCTTTGAGATCTTTACCTAAAGCCTAGGAGCTCAGAGATCCTATCAGAGTCCCTGGTGATAGTGGCCTTACCCTGAACCTATCACCCCAGGGCACAGCAATATTTCCTACCAGCACCACCAGCCTCTTCGACCTCTGTCACTGGTGGGCACTGAGCACACTGTGGGCTACTGTCCCTAACTCTGGAAACACATGCTTACGGGTAATGCCATGCAAGTATGGCAGGAACCCAGAGATGTGAAGTCATCACCTATACTAAAGCCTGCTCCATGCTATATCCAGGTGTCACCGGACAGAGGTGACCTTTAAATATAGGAACTCTTCACCTAGGGTCCTTGACTTTGATCGCAGAATAAGAATTTCTGGACAAGTCACAGTGGTAAGAAAACTTGGCAGTTTTATTAAGTAAACAAGCTTGGAAACACAGACAGAAAAGCAGACAAACACAAACAGACAAAAAAGCAGACAAACAGAAGGGCAGGGGCACACTCTAGCAGAATGTGGGTGCTTTCATAGGGACACAAAAATGCAGACACAGACGTGCACAAGGAGACTCCCAGAGAGACACACAGCTCCTTGAGCTGTTGGGTATTTATAGGGTAAAGGCAGGGGGTATGGCTTTAAGTTATGCAAAGCTAGGTGCTTTTGTCTTTGCTTTAACTACACCAGGTGTTATTCTATGAATTTCTGTGTAAGAATGCATCCTGCCATAAAACAGATCCTTATCCTTGAAATAAGGAGACACCCTGCTGTCTGCATTTTGGGGCATCCTGTCAGGCAGTTGTGAATTCTTGGGTGAGAAATGCATCTCTTAGGAAAGAATGTATTCAATTGCCTCTCTTTGAAGAAAAAATAGCATTTCTAAATTTCTAGATATCATATTTCTGAGTTGCCTATACCAGACCTGTTTCTATACATTATCCTGCTTCATTTCCCCAAAATGACTTTTGTTCCCTTAATCTTAAAGTACATGAAGGATTATCTCCTGTATTTGCTGTTAGGTGACTGTATCTATTTTTCCTAGTCTATCTGGCTTCACAGGGAGCTACTGCTTCACCAAGGCCCATCATCTCTCTCACATGAAGGGAAGATGCCATAAGGAAAACCAATTCCCAGAGGATGGCCCTTCAGACTACAATGGAAAGCCAAAAACTAAACATGCCTCATTCTAATAAGGGCACAAGACGTGGCAAGTCACTGCTAGGGATGAGAATCTCTAGGAAATGTCAATTTAGAACTAAGTATCAATTAGAACAGAAAATCTAGAAACCAGTCTTTTCCTGTCTAGTGGCTCAACTACAGGACTGATGAGAGATGGGCCCCTCCCATGCCCTGGAGGATGGAGGGGTGGGGTTTCAGTGGGACTAGGGTGGGGTTCAGTGAGGAACTAAGGGCCCTACAATACTAAGAGTGGATGAGTCATCGGCCCAGTCTCAGCAGGCTCAAACCACAGAAAAGGAAGTCCCAGGAGGTGATGGGTAAACAGCCTTCAATTTGCATAAACCTAATTCTACCCTTAGGCTCCCATACAGTTTAGGGTGGAATCTGAGTTCCCCTAAGCCAGGACTGACTGACCTTTCCAGGAAAACTCTCAGCCTTCTGAGAGTATATAGGGAGAAGGCATTCCACACCCAATCCTTTTGGGGTCTCACAGCTTGGATTTTTGGGCTCTCACAAGGGACAGTGCACAGGCCTAGAGTTCAAGCCCCATGACCAACAAAAACAAAACAAAACCCCCAAGATTAAAAAAAGGAGAGGCTGGGTGTTAGGTTTTTAAAAAGTGGTAGCCAAGTAAGAACAGCACCACGCACGTGGTATTCAGGTTAAGTGGTAGGCTTATTTAGTAGACCTGTTGGGACCAGGCCAGGTTGGCACTCCATGAGGCTGGGAAAGGCCTGGGAAAGACCTGAGAAAGAGAGGTGGGAAATTGAGAGAGCTGGGAAAGAGAGAGAGCTGGGAAAGAGAGAGAGCTGGGAAAAACAGCTAAGAGAGGTGGGAGAGAGCTGAGAAGAAAAGAGCTGAGAAAGAGGGTCTGGGCTTGGGCTAAGCCTTATCTAGGGTATGGGCAGAGAAAGGTGTGGCCACATCAAATTCAGATGTGACCTCTTCCAGGTGTGCCAGTTGCCTAGGTAACGCAGGTACTGGGTGGAGACTTTGCTGTGAGGAGGGTGGAGTCTTCTCACCATCCAGGAGTGGACCTTACACTGGGAAGTTGGCTTAGTGGTACAGTGCTTGCCCTGCAAGCATGAAGCCCTGGGTTTGATTCCTCAGCATCACATAAACAGAAAAAAACGGAAGTGGCACTGTGGCTCAAGTGGTAGAATGCTAGCCTTGAGCAAAAGAAGCTAAGGGACAGGGCCCTGAGTTCAAGCCTCATGACAGACAAAAAAGGGGGTGGGGCCCGGGAATGTGGCTTAGTGGTAGAGTGCTTGCCTAGCATGCATGAAGCCCTGGGTTCAATTCCTTAGTTCCCACATACACAGAAAAAGCCGGAAATGGCACTGTGACTCCAGTGGTATAATGCTAGCTTTGAGCAAAAGAAACTCAGAGATAGTGCCCAGGCCCTGAGTTCAGGGCAAAAAAATAAAAGATTTAAAAAAAAAATGTGGCACACATACACAATACTTATTCAGCTATAAACAAGAAAGATCATACGCCATTCACTGGCAAAGGGATGGAACTGATATTATAAGCTTATTCACCCCTGTTTGGGTTGACAACCCTCGCCCTGGGTCCTTCACAAGCCAGGCCCCCCCCTAGTTGTCTACTCCCCTGGTGCATCAGCAATGGGGTCTGGATACTTGTCTCGGTCTCACGCTGGTTCTATGATCACAAAGTGCCAACTATAGAATGTATTGTCTCTGCTCCAAGTTTCCCCTGGCTACATGACAGCTATATGACATATTGGTTTTGCCACGTGCTAGATATAGAATGTATTGTCTCTGTGATGCAATGTTTCCCCTGGCTGCCACACAGCTATAGAATGTTTTGCCCTAGTGGTTGGATATCTCCAGTGTCCAGCCGTGACTACAAAGATTTCCTGTTCCAGCCCCTTCTTCTGCCCTCAGACTCCTGACATTATATCTACCTCTACAACTGTGAGAGCAATTTGCTACTCTATACTGCAAGAGATAGCCTGTCAGCCTCTAGCTGACATTAAATGTTTCTTTCTTCTATCTGACTGTGTGTCCGAGTGGTTTTCTGGGTGAGCGCTTATAGCTATCAACTTGTTAATTGAACTAAATTAGGTTAATATAGGCAAAAGTTATGTGTTTTTTTGTCATGTGAAATGGAATTCTAAAAGATATACGTATGCATACCTGAACTATCTGGAGATGCCAAGGAGGAGTTGGAATAAGGAACAGGAAAGCTAGATAACAGTGATAACAGTGATACACATAATGTGTGTGTATGAAGACTGCCTACAGAAACCAACTTAAAGTAGTTGAGTAATAAAAGTGGGGGAGAAAGGGTGTGGACAAGTAAAGAGAGGACCCCAGAATAGGTTAATCTGATTAAAATAAACAAGGAATGGTAGAGAGTGAGGGTGAATTCATATACATATATAGAAATAGAACAGTGAAGCTGGGCATTGATGGCTCACACCTGTAATCCTAGCTACTCATGAGGCTGAGATCTGAGGATCATAGTTCCAAGTCAGCCCTAGCAGGAAAGTCTATGAGAATCCAATTGATTACAAAGAATACAAAACCAACTAAAACGCTGGCTGTTGAGTTGTGGCTTGGAGTAGAGCACTAGCCTGGATCAAAAAAGCTCAAAGACAACCCTCAGGCCCTGAATCTAAGGTATAAGCCAGGCATTCCCAAAAACATTGTCCAACGATGCTACAAAAGTACTTGTCGCCTGGTGCCAGTGACTCACGCCTGTAATCCTAGCTACTCAGGAGGCTGAGATCTGACGATCTCAGTTCAAAGCCAGCCCAGGCAGGAAAGTCCTTGAGACTCTTATCTCCAATAAACCACTCAGAAAACCGGAAGTGGCGCTGTGGCGCAAGTGGTAGAGTGCTAGCCTTGAGCTGAAGAGCTCAGGGACAGTGCCTAGTCAAGCCCCACACCCAGGATGGACAAAAAAAAAAAAGTACCTGTCTACTACTAGAGAGATGGAGAATGTCTTAGGGGTAAAGCATGTGTTTAGCATGTCTTAGACCCAGGGTTTGAAACTTACTACTACATATATTGTAAGAAAGCAAAGTGGCCTTATGAATGTATTAACATAATTGTGATACATGCTTAACAATATGAACTTGAAATTTTCAAAGGAAGACTTTGACATCATAGTTTATGATGTTACTTTATCAATTACTTCGTTACTGATTACTAATATAGTTGGGTTAGTAGAGATCATATATAAAACTGAATTCTAGTCAGGTGCCAGTGGCTAACACCTGTAATCCTAGTGACTCAGGAGGCTGAGATCTAAAGATTGACAGTAATGGAAACAGTGCAAGGACATGTAGCAAATGAAGAAGACATAAAAGCTTTGTAAGAACTGAGTTTTTTGAGAGCTTTTTTGATTCTTAAAGAACATAATTTAAGACAAAAAATAGATATCATTTATACCATGTAACTAACCACTTATAGTCTCCCTCTCCATGGGACAAAAATCCCAAAGAGCAGTGGGAGACAGGCACAGAGGCCTCTCCTCCCCATAGCTGTAACTGAAGGGATGTCTGCCTGCCAACAGTGGGAACAGGTACCTCTCAGCTTTCTAGGCTTCCATTTGCCTCTCACAAACAAGACAACAATCAGCTAGTATCAGTAGAACTCCTCAGTGAGGTGAGGATAACAGAAGCAGCAGCTTGCTAGGTAAACCCTGAAGAGCCTGTGTGCATGCTCAGGTTTGGCCTTTGTAATAGCTATGTAGAAAAGTAGTTTTCCACAAGTCTTTAAGTAACCAGAGAAATAAACAAGTCCTACCCCCTTGCTACACTAAGTCATTTTAAAAGTGCTATTGTTATGAAAAATTATCAGATATGCAAGGAGACAGTAAAAGGTGATGGTTATGAGAGAAGCTAGATATCAGAATAGACAAATTTCAAAATATTAAAAATATAATAATGATATACAGTAAATACAGTTTCTGTTGGAAGATGAGCCTACTGGTAAAGGTTGGGAAAATGGTGAAGATGACTGAGTGTAACATATACATATAAAAATGTATACATGCCACTAGACCACTAAGTCTAGCTCTTCAGGAGGCTAAGATCTGAAGATCGGGGATTAAAACCAGCCTGGACAGTAAAACCCACGACACTTTAATCCCTAATAAACTAATCAAAATGCTGGAAGTGAAAGTGTGGTTCAAGTGGTAGAGAGTGAGCCTTGAGGGGAAAATTTTATAAAGCTTAAAGACAATGAGAAGATAGGAAAAAAGAAAATGTATGCATTATTTATGTACTTAGCAATTCACTGTGACATACATGTTTATAATGTATTCTATTCCGTATCACCCCTATATCACACTCCCTTTATCATGTAAAAGTTTTGACATGTTTCATTGTTTTATTCTCATATATTCAAGCTATCAATATTAAATACGTTTATGCTCTTTCTCTCCAAGTACTATACAAACACTTATAAAAACAGAGCAATGAAATCTTGAAATTACTTTAGGAAGGAGAGGGGATGAGGAAGAAGGACCCATTTTGCTGAAGTCAATTGTATTTTTTTTTTTGTCAGTTGTGGGGCTTGAACTCTGGGTCTGGGAGCTGTCCCTCAGCAATTCAGCTCAAGGCTAGCACTCTACCTCTTGAGAGCCAATTCTGGTTTTCTGAGTAGTTTACTGGAGATAAGAGTTTCAAGGACTTGGGCTGGGAAGGTGGCTCAGTGGTAGAGTGCTTGCCTTGCATGCATAGGCCCTGGGTTCCATTCCTCAGCACCACATACGCAGGAAAAGCCACAAGTGGTGCTGTGGCTCAAGTGGTAGGGTGCTAGCCTTGAGCTGAAGAGCTGAGGGACAGTGCCCAGGTCCAGAGTTCAGGTCCCACAACTGGCAAAAAAAGAAAAAGAAAAAAAAAGAGTTTCAAGGACTTTCACACCTGGGCTGGTTTTGAACTGTGATCATCAGATCAACCTCCTATGTAGCTAAGATTACAGGCATGAGCCACAGGCGCCTGGCTGTAAATTGTATTCTTATATTAAAATGTCAGCATGAAACTGTACCAGTACAACTAAAATATATTTGCTTTTAAAAAAGAACAGTTTATAGACAATATCCTACTTAATGGTAAATCCACTTGTGTTTATATTGTAAGATCAGCAACAAGATAAATTAATCCACTCTCATCACTTTTAAGTTGCAGTGTACTGGATTTGTTAGCAAGGTCAATTTGAAAATAGAAACATTGCATCTATGTAGACAGGAAGGATTGTAATTATCTTTATGTGCAGATAGCATTATATTTCTACCATTACAGGACTTGAACTCAGGGACTGGGCCCCTGACAAGCTTTTTCACTGAAGGCTAGAGTTCTACCACTTGAACTGCAGCTCCACTTCTGGTTTTTGATGGTTAATTGGAGGTAAGAGTCTTACATACTTCCCTGCCCAAGCTGGCTTTCAACTGCAATCCTCAGAAGTCACCCTCCTGAGTTGCTAGGATTATAGGCAGCAGCCACTGGCTCCTAAAGCTAACATCTTTTATTCAGAAACTCACAAGAATTCACTAAAAATTAATATAATCAATAAGTGAGTTCAACAAAGGAATACGATATAATATTTGTATAAAAAATAATTGGATTTACATCTGTGAGCAAGGAACAATTAAAAATAATATAGAGTCGATTCTATTTACATTAGAATAAAAATAAAACAGAAATACAGTTATCAAACATGTAACCTTGAACTATGAAAACTACACTACACAGCTAATCTTGGAAGCACCCATTTTTATCTTATGTACTTGCCTCTCAGGAATTTACTTTCAACTTTTACAGAAATAAATTCTATTTTTTCCTTTATATTGTTATAGGTTCTCTCAAGTTGAAGTCTATACATCCAAATATGCCCTACAATCTCAATTTTCATGAAGAATAGTTCAGGTCCACAAAAGAGGCATGCAGACCTCATACACTGGAGGACTGAAATCAGGCATGAAAGTTTCCTACCCAAACCTTTCCCAATCATGTTGTATGTAAAGGACCATCAAAAATCACAATAAACTTTTAAAAGAGAAGCATAGGATCTCTGATATGAGGGAGAAAGACAAAGATTTATTCCACAATCTAATGGCTAAGGTCTGGGAAGACAAGTCTGAGGTCCCCTAGACATGTTGCCTATAGTTCCTGAAAGGAACTTAGAGGATCAGAGAAGAGGTAGGAATTCAAAACAAACTAGGGCAGGCAAAATGGGAAAATAAAAACAGACTGGTTTGGAGCAAGTGATCCAGCTTCACATCAACACAGACCTTCCCTAAACTTCACTCCTCTACTCCTCCCACATTCACCCTGATCCCTTCCCACCCCACTCCCCACCCCCATCTCTTTGAAGAGCAATGGAGGAATGGAGGTGAAGTACCATTCTCTAAGAAACCCATGTAAGGAAACTTTTCACTACTTAGCTCAAGAAATTATTAAAGAAGGGGCTGGGAAGGTGGCTCAGTGGTAGAGCACTTGCCTTGCATGCTCGAGGCCCTGGGTTCGATTCCTCAGCACCACAGTAAGAAAAAAAAAGCTGGAAGTGGTGCTGTGGCTCAAGTGGTAGAGCGCTAGCCTTGAGCTGAAGAGCTGAGGGACAGCGCCCAGGCCCAGAG
>NW_012267440.1:721647-734206 GCF_000151885.1 Dipodomys ordii
TTTTTTTTTGCTTATGTGGTGCTGAGGAATGGAACCCAGGGCCTCAGGCATGCAAGGCAAGCCCTCTACCACTGAGCCACCTTCCCATTGGTGCTGTATTTTTAGGAATGAAGGCTAACAATGTTTGAAGGAGGACACCCTATGAATAGGAATCTCCCTACAAATCTCTCTCAAAGGAGAGTTCTTGTCAACTCTGACAAGCCCTAAAGAGCAGAGGCAGAAAAACATCCAAAGGGGAAGATGTTTTTTAGCCTTCCTTGCCTTACGCAATAACTGGTTGTAGTTCTCAGAGCACAAGATTTACATGGTACACTTTCCTCCAACACTCTCAGTCACTTGGTGTGTTGGAAGGTTTAGATCAACTTTCAGAAGGGGAGATGAACTGTACTGTATTTCAATAGCAACTAGTTTTAAAGAAGATGTGATATGTTTATTTGGTTTCAATCCACCTTATCTTTTGTGAGAATATTAGTTTTTATGCATTCTGTATGTATATTAACCTAGAAATGAATTGCTTTCATAATACCTAACAATGGACTCTGGATTCGAGTATAATGGAGAGTTTAATGTTCTACTTGAGATATAAAAAATTCTTCTCCCATAAGAATGCTTTATGCCCTGGACGCCAGTGGCTCACGCCTGTAATCCTAGCTATTCAGGAGGCCGAGATCTGAGGACTGCAGTTTAAAGCCAGCCCTGGCAGGAAAGTTCGTGAAACTCTTTATTTCCAATAAACCACCAGAGAACTGGAAGTGGCGCTGTAGCTCAAGTGGTAGAGCACTAGCTTTGAGCTGAAGAGCTGAGGGACAGCACTCAGGCCTAGAGTTCAAGCCCCATGACCGACAAATAAAAAGGAATGCTTTATGCTTTTCCAGCCCATCTATAATGTTTTGAGCAGGAAAATTTGGGGCAAAATCACACAGGTTATTTTTCCTGATTACTTCATTTGCCTTCTTTCCCAGCCTTGCTTCCAGAATCTTCTGTTCATTGTCAACAGCAAGAAAGAATGCAAGGATCTCTGGTGAGTTGTTTTTATTTCTCACTTTGTTTTATATTCCATTTTATGAACAAAAGGGTGTCCAAGGTTGAAGAACAAGGAACATGTTCATAAGTCACACAAAGATGGCTTGTGGATTTAGCAGATTATAAAATACATTGAGGAGGTGACTTCTCTTGGAATATGAAGGTTTGTTAGCAACTGAGCAGAGATCAAATCCTTATGAGTAACATTAAAGTATCTTAATGTTTGACTGGCATTGCTGAAATAATGTTGTCACACATACCTTCAAATGTTCTAGAGGACTGAGTAAGTTATATATCCTTAAATTCCTCTCCAGACATATGTCTTGGAATGCTGCATTGTCTTTTTCTTACTTGAAACTTAGGCTATATTTGATGATAGAATCTATGGTCTTTCTAGAAATCCCAGTTTATTTCTGTTATCTCACTTCATTCTGTTTCCTGCTTACAAGCTTTATTACTTTCTTTCTTGCTTTTCATATCTATTTGTCTCTGTCTTTTTCTTTCTCTCAGTCTTTCTTCTCTCACTCTTTTTTCTTTTCTTCAAATGCTTTATCTAGGAACTATTTTTCTTACTGAGGAATTTTCCTTTGCTGATATGGCTTAGAGTTGACATTTTTCTTACCCATAATAGAGGAAAATTGTTGCTAGCCATAACTCAAGGCAGTTCAATGGGATTCCAAAGCCAAAGACTATTAGAAAAACACAAAGACATAAGCAGATAGGAAGATGAGGGGGAAACAAGGGGTCCCAAGGCTCACTGGTACATAGGCCCTGAATCCCCACAAGCAAACATATTTGCTTGAGTTTACAAGGGAAAATTATCATGGATACTTGTAAAAAGGAAAGCATTTCTATTAATATTACAACCAGACCCAAAACAGAGTTTTGGTGAGACACTTGTTCCCTTATTCTTTTGAGACAAGAGACTGCATCCCGGAGAAAGTCTAGACATCAAGTCCGTCTTACCTAGCCTTCAAGGTCAGTAGCATTCAAGGTTAAGTTCCCAGCCTTTCCAGCACTAAGAAAAAGGGATTGGCAATCCAGTCTCTTAATCTTCTCCAGAGTTGTCTGTTTTAACACTTCTGTGACCAGCTTGCAATGTTTTGAGTGTGGTGAGGTTGGAGTTCCAACCTCTCAAACCTTTTCTACTTTCAGCTCAAATGTCAGATTCCCTACAGAAAATTACTGCCTTCGACCCATCTATACACAGCAAAATAATTTACTTTTCCTGATTCTATTTTCTTTGTCTGGTTTGGCCTCATTTCATGCGTTACTGCAGTTTTGTATTTTCCGTCTTGCTCTATTTCAATATTTTCATTCACTGACAGTATAAGGTAGAAGCTGGTTTTGATAATAAATAATACAGTGACTAGGGTTTTCATATTTGAAGTATCACTGGTGGAAAAATCTGACAGACATTTGCTCATTAGTAGACTTTGATCTCTCAGGAACTTCATTACTAACATGTGTGGCAATATATTCTTAGGAATTTACTAGGAGAACTGATTCAGGAATATGTTTCTGGCTAAAAACAGTTTAACATGTTTTCAGACACTTTAATTTGCTTGTTATTTTACTAGGAAAAATAGATACATATGTCACTTCTATCTCTGCTAAAATTCACAGAATCCAAAATTTGATTTGAAGACAGGTCTTGCTATATAGTCCAGGCTCCTCTTGGACTTGTTAAATATCCTAGAGTGTCTGGTAATCATTCTAGAGTTTCCCAAGTTCAGGTAGTATAGGTATGTTCCAACCTGTGTGGCTACATTAACAAGTCTTATATGTACAGTTCAATAGTATTACATATGGCTTCATTGTTGTATGGCCATCCCTTCCATCCATCTACTGCATTTTTCATCTTCCATGTGTGAAGTTGTATAATCATTAAATATGCCGCCTGTTTGTCATTACCGGAGTCTCTGGAACCATCTCACTTCTTGATTCTATGGGTTTGAATCTGTTGATCCTTGGAAGCTCAGTAAGAGAAACCATACCATGGCTGTTCTTTTATGATTGGTGTATTTTATTCAGCTTATTGAATTCAAGGTTTATCCCTGCTGTAAAATGTAGTAAATTTTTCTTGCTTTTCAGCACACTTATCTATGTTTGTTTGTTTTTTTTGGGGGGGGGGTCTGGTCGTGGGACCTGAACTTTGGGCCTGGGCGCTGTCCCTCAGCTCTTCAGCTCAAGGCTAGCACTCTACCACTTGAGCTACAGCACCACTTCCAGCTTTTTTCTTTTTGCTTAATGTGGTGCTGAGGAATCGAACCCAGGGCCTCAGGCATGCAAGGCAAGCGCTCTACCACTGAACCACCTTCCCAGCCTTATCTATGGTTTTATATGCTTCTATCTTTTGCTTATTGTGAGTAGTTTCTCCAAATATTAGTTCTAGTTCCTGCGTTCTCTTCTGTTGGGTACATATCAAGAAATAGAAGTAAGTGCTGGAGCATATTCCTATTTAATTCTACATATAGTTCTTTTTAGGACTCTCCATACCATCTTTGATTGTTTTACATTCCTACCAGAAATGCATCAAGGTTCACATTTTTTCACATCCTTCCTATCAGTTGTTAGATTTTGGAATGTGTTTTGTTGTTTTTGTTTAAAATTTTGTCCATACTAATATGTATGAATTAGTTATTTGGGAGCTTGGAATGTAGCTTAGTGGTAGAGTGTTTGCTTATCATGCATGAAGCCCTGAGTTGAATTCCTAATTACCACATAAACAGAAAAACCCTGAAGTGGCATTGTGGCACAGTGATAGAGTACTGCCTTAAGCAAAAGAAGCTCAGGGACAGTGCCCAGGCCCTGAGTATAAGCCCCAGGACTGGCAAAAAAAGAAGACGACGAAGAGAAAGAGGAAGAGGAGGAGGAAAGAAGTTATTTCATTTTAATTTTTGATTTGGATTTTTCTCATGAGTATTGATATTGAACTTTTTAATATTTTAATCAACTATTTGTATGTGTTCTTTTAGAAAAACTTCTTCAATCTTTTTCCCATTTTAAAATCGTTTTGTGTGGGGGGGTATTAATTGTAGAGTTTTGTTTTATATTTTCGTATTCCAGTTAGTAATCTAATTTAGAGATATTCAAATATTTTTCTCATACCATGGTTTTTCTTCTTTTTAAATTGTGCTCTTTGATGCACAAGGGTTTAATTGCTTTAATCTTGTTTGGTTTTGCATCAGGAACTTTTGGTGTCCTATCCAAGGAGTAACTGTCAAATCTAATGTCATGAAGCTTTCCCCTCCTCCTCTCTTCTTATCCTCCTTTCCCTTTCCCTTTTTCCCCCTCTTCTCCACTCCTCTCTTGTCCCCCACTTCTTCCTTCTTTTCCCTGTCCCTTTACTTTCCTTTTCTCCCCACTCCACTCATTTTCTTTTATCTTTATATCTGAGATGAGGACTTGCTGTGTTGTCACAATTGGTGTCTAACTTAGAAACTCATGTGATACACCTACCTCAGCCTCCACTAAGCCTTTCTCGTGCTAGTAGTGGAACTTGAATGCTCAGGCTTCCTCGTTCACTGTTGGCACTATCACTTGAGCCATGCCTCCAACCTGTTGATTAGCTGCCTAATTTGAGTTGTGTACCCAGGCTGGCTTCCAGCTGTTAGCCTCCTTATTAGCTAGAGTAGGATAAAATTTTGAGCCAGAAAGAAGCACTTGTTTTTTTTTTTTTTTTGCTTTTTCTTACCTGAACATTTAACATTAACAGTTAATTGGATACCACAATAAAACAAGATATTGCTACTGGTTTATTAAAATTAATATTCATGTTTCAAGTTAAGTGTTGTATTTTATTTCTAATAATGGTAACTGTTCTTCTAAGCGTGGTAGATTTTCTTCACCTTGCAAATAGTTTAGGTTAGCACAACTCCATGGAGGATTTGTTTTATAATTAGTTTCTTGTACAGGTGATGTACAGGGTGATTATAGTTACATGAGTCAGGGAATGAAAATACATTTCCTTTCATACAGTGTCTTCGATTCTCTAATGTTCTCCTAATCCCTGCCTCCCATGTCTACTCATGAGTTGTCTACTTTCATCAGTATTACTCTGCTGCACTTTTTCACCCTTTTTTCTTTGAGTTCTATGACTTTCCCCTACCCTCCAGAAGATATAATTGTGAATATACCCTACCTAATTAAAAACACTTGTTTTTACTTCAAATGTGAAGAAAGTGGTGACCTTTAATGTTCTATAAATCACAAGGATAAGGTGCATTTCTTCAAAATCTGGTATAGTTTTCCTGTGTTTATTTTACACATTGAGAGTTCAAAATATATTATTGAATTTTAATGGATTTGTAAGCTATAGCTGCATTTCTCCTATTGACTTCCAGAAAGTTTTTCTTGAGATTTTCTCTCAGTGTGTCGGTCTTTGTAAATGTAACAACACAGTGCTTTATAAACAGCATTTAGGTCAAGATAATGCCATCTATGTGTGTGTTTCTGCTGACTTTTTGCCTGGTTGTTCTATCAGTTAGTAAGAGGACTATCAGTTTTCTAATAGTAATGGCAGATTTAACAAAATTAATATTCTATGTTCTTGTAAAACATGTCCTTGCTTTTCAGCATACAACTTTTAATTTTTTTAATTTAATTTAATTTTTTTAGTCAGTTGTGGGGCTTGAACTCTGTCCCTGCGCTCTTCAGCTCAAGGTGAGCGCTCTACTGCTTCAGCCACAGCACCACTTCTGGTTTTCTAGTGGTTTATTGGAGATAAGAGTCTCACAGACTTTCCTGCCCGGGCTGGCTTTGAACCACCATCCTCAGATCTCAGCCTCCTGAGGAGCTAGGATTACAGACGTGAGCCATCGGCTCCCGGCTAACATACAACTTTTATCTTCCAGATGTATGCTCTGTCAGTTATTATCAGTGGTCTGTATCTGTGATCATACAATTGGATGTTTATTTTCTTTCATGTTATCACTATTTGTATTTTTCATTATGATTGCTTTGATATCTTTGTATTTATTTTTATTTCTTGATATTTAGTACATGTCTCTCTGGATAGTTTACTAAGTTTTTTTTATTTTTTTTCTTCAATTTACATTTTTAGAAAAGTTCTTCTGCTCAATGAATTGTGAATTAAGGTTAATTTCTTTCAACACATTACATCTTCCATGAAGGTCTAATAAGATGTAAATCTACTCAAGAAATATTTTATTCCCCTCCCAACTATATTCTGTATTGTATGAGGTAGGTGATGTTCACAGAAGTTCATGCTAGTAGTTCTTTTTTTCTTAGCAAGAAAGTATTAGGATATCTAGGACCACACTTCAATCTTTAGAAATTTAAAAACAATAATTATTACCATAATATTTTTATTGTGGGAACTAAGACATTCCTTATAAGTGTCAATTTAGTCATTAGTGTTTTTTTGAGTATTGTTAGTCCCTTTAGCATTCACCTGGACACTGTGTTTTTCATAGATCTACTGAGTATACCACATCAGTAGATGTGATGTCCTAAACGTGTTCTGATTGCTTTGAGATCACTTTTTTTAACTTGTTAAATATTTTTATTTTTGTACTTCTTTTTTCTTTCTTTCTTTTTTGTCGGTTGTGGGGCTTGAGGGCCTGGGCACTGTCCCTCAGCTCTTCAGCTCAAGGTGAGCGCTCTACCACTTGAGCTACAGCGCCACTTCCGGCTTTTTTCTGGTGGTTTATTGGAGATAGGAGTCTCACGGTCTCTCCTGCCCTGGCTGGCTTTGAACCGCGATCCTCAGATCTCAGCCTCCTGAGTAGCTAGGATTACAGGCGTGAGCCACCAGCGCCTGGCTCTTTTTTCTTTCTTTCTTTCTTTCTTTCTTTCTTTCTTTCTTTCTTTCTTTCTTTCTTTCTTTCTTTTTTGCTTGAACTTTGGGTCTGGACACTGTCCCTGAGCTTCTTTTGCACAGGCTAGCACTCTACTACCTGAGCCACAGCATGTCTGGCATTTTCTGTGTATGTGGTACAGAGGAATTGAACCCAGGGCTTCATGCATGCTAGGCAAGCACTCTACCACTAAGCCACATTCCCAGCCCTGAGAGTACTTTTTAATTAAAAATCTAAATAGGCTTTCTAAATGAGGCAGAATATGAAAATGCAGGAAAAATTGTTTACTTCATTGTTACCCTGATATTTAGTGAATTTTATCAAAATAAGCTAGACACACTGTTTCAGAAACCTGCTTATACTTAATGTCATGCCAGTTGATTAGCTCCTTACAATTGATATCTTCCCTCTCCTGATAGCAGTAGAAATGTATTCTGATGTATTAGGATAACTTTGTATTTGTGATTACCAAGTTAATATGGGAACATATATTTCTACTTTGATTTTTCTTTCTCCCACTTTATAGATAACACAGCAAACTCCTAATTTTTTATGTAAGAAAAAAGCATTATTGTAGAAGAATGGAATACCAGACTTGGTGTTCTCATGACTCAGGGCTAATTACTTGATGGAAATGTGCTGTTACAGAAACTGGTGTCATTTGATGATGTGGCTGTGGACTTCAGCTGGGAGGAGTGGCAGGTCATGGATATTGGTCAGAGGACCCTGTATAAGGAAGTAATGCTGGAGACCTACAGCAACTTGGTGTTCTTGGGTGAGCTAAAGTCACTTTAACTTTCAAGTACTTTCTTTTTAGTAGCTATATGAATATTTACATTATTTAGGCATAACATTCCAGTCCATGGGAATTGGTAGTCCTTTCTAAGGAATATTTCAGCTTGATTATGTAATTCCTGAAGCAATTTTATTCACATTCTTCAAGAAGCTAAATCAGTAGTTTGACAAAAGCTCTAAATGATGTTTGCAAATAGGGGACTGTTTTCCCAAAGTGGAGGTGGTTATTATAGGTAGATATACAATCTAGAATAGAAGGTTTATCATCACTATTGCAAGTATGATCTGGAAATCACTAGTTTGAAGTGGGTATTTATGATCCAAACCTGGCACTGTGTGTTCATATTCACACTTGTATTCTGGAGGCTGAAATTTGAGGATTTGGATTTGAAGCCAGCAATGGCAGAAAAGTCCCCATGAGACTCCTTCTCTCCAATTGTGGGTTGGACACTAAAACTGGTAAAGTGCTACCTTGAGCAAAAGAGCTAAATTCAAACCACATAACCAGCAAAATAAATCCAAAACTGAAGAGAAGTCAACTATGGAACTGGTGAAAAATGAGAAACAAGATTTGGGAGCAATCTTTTTTTTTTTTTTTTTGTCGGTTGTGGGGCTTGAACTCTGGGCCTGGGTGCTGTCCCTCAGCCCTTCAGCTCAAGGCCAGTGCTGTACCACTTGAGCTACAGCGCCACTTCCGGTTTTCTGGTGGTTTATTGGAGATAGGGGTCTCACGGTCTCTCCTGCCCGGGCTGGCTTTGAACTGCGATCCTCAGATCTCAGACTCCTGAGTAGCTAGGATTACCAAGATTGCTCCCAGTAGGAAGCAATTTTGTAAACAATATGTCTGAGATTTTACAGCAATGATAGCACAGCATGAGCAATAGTTCCCCAGTATTTCTTATTTTAACAGGGTACTGTGGTCCTAAACCTAAATTGATTGTCAAGCTGGAGCAAGGTGGAGCAAGGAGAAGAGAAGCCTCAGACAAAAATTTCACAGGTGAGCTCAATTGTCATGCATAGTAAAGTTCGAGCCAGAGGACATTGGTTAGTTCATCTTGCTGTGTACTGAACAATAATTCTCAGTGATCCTTTGTCTGAGAGATATCTTGAATTCTTTGTGGCAGTCCTGTTAAAATTAGCAATGATCTCTTTTGGAAATCATTCTGAAAGAAAAAAAGAAAATGAGCCATGCGAATCATAATTTCATTTTCTTTACAACTAGGACTGTGCTGGTACGAGGAACTATGTAGTACATCATGGCTGATAATCTCCAATAAGGAAAATAGATTATCAGTGGTGGTGGCCAGAGGCTAGGGTTCAGAACTGAAGCTAATACTCTAGGAAGGATGACTAGATGGTTAGCTCGAGTATGTTTAGTTTTCCATGGTTCTGAGGAGCAGGAATGTCATAAAAGGAATTATGGTGAGACTTTATATAAAATGGAGAGGAAAGAAGTTTAAAATTCTCCTAGATAACTAAAGTGATTCTTGGTGGTATTTTACAACTGAACAGATGTAGGTATAAAACTTTACTCTCAAAAACCATTTCTGCTCAGGGCAAGACAAAGGGATGGGCAATATACTCTAATGGTCTCCTCATCTAGAAAATATTCCAGTTCCTCACCTAATATTTGAAAAGCAATATGGCACAATATACAAATTATCTCAAGAAAATAAAAGAAAACAAAGCAGCTCTTCCCCTATGAGCAAAGAAAATAGTATTTTGAAAAAAAACAACACCAAAAATACTAAAGCCAGATGGTAGTTACTCAGCTTAAAGCTGTAGCAATATGTAGTTGAGTAATTTGAGTAAATATTGCCTCTGATACAAACACAGAAATGCAGAAAAACACTATTTTTCCTTGTAAAATATCAGTATTACTTTCTTAATACACTAGGGAGAAAAACATATATTTCTCATGAATCATTTCCTTCTTTGATATTTCAAAATCCCTAACATTTAGGATGGAAGAAAAAAATGTTTTTACCTTTATACTAAGGAATATTTAGATCTCATTTATGTTTTTGTCTTTTGTTCTATAACTCATTTTAGATGTACAAGAAATGGAGGATGTGATTGAGACCTGCCAAGAAAGTCCAGATGAATGTCTGTGTGAAGTAGCAGTCATGAATAGTAACACAGTGGAGGAAAGAGTGAGATTAGTAACAACTTTTAACTTGAGCTCAACACATAAACCAGAGCTAATGAGGAATAATGGGAACTCCTTAAGGATGAGGACTGAAGAGTTCACTGAGTGTCAGAACATGCTTTTCGATAGTGAGCCTCATGAGATACATGCTGCATATAGGACTGGTGTGTCTCCTGTAGTTGAACAATCCCTCAAATATTCAGAGCATTTGACTCAAAATGATGAGAGTACAAGTGAGCAGCAGTATTTTGAATATGGTGAAGAAGGGAAGGTATTAAACTCAGAGACCATATTCTTTAGACATAATTGGGTCTGTATGGGAGAGACCTCCTATAACCACAGTGAATATAGAGAAGACTATGATAAGTCTACTGTCCTTGCCGAAGAAATTCTTCAGGGATGGAGGAAAACACCTGAGTGTACTGCGTGTGGAAAAACATTCTACTTAAGACCTACAGTCACTACACATCAGAACGCATACACAGGAGAAAATCCCTTTACATGTAGTGAATGTGAAGAAAAGTTAAGTACAGAAATATACATTATAAAACCTCAAAGCAAATACCCAAAGAAGTCCGATGAGTATATCCCACGTGAAAAATCCCAGAAGTCAGCTCTTGGCACTAATAAGAGAACTCACACAGAAGACAAACCCAAACGTGGAAAGTCTTTCACGCAGAAGGAATTTCTTAGTAATCCTCAGAGAACAAGCACAGGAAAGAAACCTTATGAATGTAACAGGTGTGGAAAGTCTTTTAGCCAGAAGAAATACCTTACTGTTCATCATAGAACACACACAGGAGAGAAACCTTTTAAATGTTCCAAGTGTGAAAAGTCTTTCGTACAGAAGGCACTCCTTACTATCCATCAGAGAACACACACAGGAGAGAAACCTTATGGATGTAACAAATGTGGAAAGTCCTTCACCCGGAAATCAGATTTCAACAGGCACAAAATAATTCACACAGGCGATAAACCTTATGAATGCAAAAAATGTGGAAAGTCTTTCAAGCGGAGGTCATACCTCGGCACGCATAACAACACTCACACAGGTGAGAAACCTTATAAATGTAACAAATGTGGAAAGTCCTTCACCCAGAGTTCACACCTCAGCAGGCATAAGATAATTCACACAGGTGAAAAACCTTATGAATGTAACAAATGTGGAAAGTCTTTCAGACGGAAGTCACATGTCACTTCGCATCAGAGAACACACACAGGAGAGAAACCTTATGAATGCAACAAATGTGGAAAGACCTTCCTGTTGAGATCATATCTCAGGAGGCATAATAGAATCCACATGGGAGAAACCTTAGGAATGTAATAAATGTGTAAAGTCTTTCGCCTGGAAGGTATACCTCAGTGTTCATCAGAGAACTGACACATGTAGGAGAAAATATTAATGCATATAATAAATGTGCAATGGGCTGGGCAGGTGGCTCAGTAGTAGAGTGCTTGCCTTGCGTGCCTGAGGCCCTGGGTTTGATTCCTCAGCACCACATAAGCAGAAAAAGCTGCAAGTGGCACTGTGGCTCAAGTGGTAGAGTACTCACCATGAGATGAAGAGCTGAGGAACAGTGCCCAGTGTTCAGACCCCACAACCGACAAAAAATAAAAATAAATGAGTAAATAAATGTGGAGTGACTTTTTTAATCAGAAGTGAAGTCGTCAATGCATCTGGGAACATACACAGGAGAGAATCTGAGTATAATAAATGTAGAAAAACATTTAGCTAGAAGTCATAGCTTTACAGGTTTCAGAGACCCAAACACATGACAGAATCTCTGTAAATGTGAACATAAGAGGGAATCTTTCAAGCAGAAATTAAACTTAAGCAAGCATTAGAACACTCACACAGGAAAGAAATGCAGTGGAGGAAAGTTTGTCATACACCTCTATAAATTATGGTGAAGTCTTTCATGGCAGAGGTAAGCTAGGTGTAGTGGGAAACCGGTCTTTACTTTTGGGCCAGTACTGAGACAGTATTTCTCATCTTCTCATTGTGTTGAGTGAGGATGATGTACCTGAATATTATTCAAAGCTTTTAGATACAAGTGATGGGCATTAATTACTTCCAGGCTTAACAAGTAATGAAGACAGGGAAGTTATTGACATGTGTCCTTTTTACTAAAGAATGGTTTTCCATGGACTGGGAAGGTGGCTCGGTGGTAGAGTGCTCGCCTCACATGCATGAGGCCCTGGGTTTGATTCCTCAGCACCACATAAGCAGAAAAAGCTGGAAGTGTTGCTTTGGCTCAAGTGGTAGGGCACTAACCTTGATTTGAAGAGCTGAGTGACAACACCCCGTTATTCAGGCCCCATGACTGGCAAAAAAAAAAAAAGAATGAGTTTTCAAGGAAATTTTATAAAATTTCAGAAATAAGAGCTCCAAGGTGATTTGGGGAACAGTAGATGGGAAAAGATAGTAATGATTTCAGCCAAGGATATTAAAGTGTTGATGTCTCCCACTATATGTGTGGTCTATGCGTTATAAGACAAATGACATTTCCCTTTCACTTTTTGAATTGAAGGTACCACTACTTGTGTATTACAAAATTTGCACAGGATTAAAATCTGCCAATCACCTCTTGAAACATTCAAACATTCAGAGAACATGGAGGGACATACACGTGGGGGTACATTTTCTTTGTGTGTGGGTCCAAGTCATGCAGCTTGAAATCCTTGCCTACACCCTGCCCATACACAGTTTTGCTCAAGGCTGATGCTCTACCACTTGAGACACAGCTTAATTTCTTTTTTTTTTTGTCGG
>NW_012267440.1:735761-739290 GCF_000151885.1 Dipodomys ordii
AAAAGCCGGAAGTGGCGCTGTAGCTCAAGTGGTGGAGTGCTAGTCTTGAGCTGAAGAGCTGAAGGACAGCACCCAGGCCCAGAGTTCAGGCTCCACGACCAGACCAAAAAAAAAAAAAAAAAGAAAATGGGATACATACACAATGGAATTCTATGCCTCCATCAGAAAGAATGACATTGCCCCATTTGTTAGGAAATGGAAAGAGTTGGAAAAAACTATATTAAGTAATCCAGGCCCAAAGAAACATAGGTCCCATGGTTTCCCTTATTTGCAATAACTAGTATATGTCTGAGACAAGCAGAAAAGGTCGGATAAGTTGATGTTAGGTGAAATGAACCCCAAGATAAGTATTCAAATGTTTTTTCTTTCATGCGATTGTTTCTAATGTATTTATAAGATGATTTTTGTTGCTTTGTATGTCCCTCCCCCACAGTATAACCCCTGCTCTCACTGTATTTGATATTGGTATAATTTGTGGGGGGAATGGCAAAAAAAATTCTTTAAATAGGGCTACACGTGGACCCATTAAAACAATGATATGTACAAATCGTTATGTTGAGAAATGAACTTTACAACTTTGGCAGAGGGGGAGGGGAAGAAGGGAAGGGAGGGGAAGATGGGAAGGGGAAACAAAGGAGAAGGCAACAATGCTTGATAAGAAATGTACTCATTACCTTGCCCATGTAATTGTCACCCCTCTGTACAGTATTTTCACAATAAAAATAAAATCAGGCCAAGAAACACACACACACACACTCAAAAGAGTTAGCTGGGTGCCGGTGGCTCAGGCCTGTAATCCTAGCTACTTAGGAGGCTGAGATCTGAGGATCATGGTTCAGAGCCAGCCCAGGCAGGAAAGTCCAGGAGACTCTTAATCTCCGATAAACCACTAGAAAACCGGAAGTGGAACTGTGGCTCAAGTGGTAGAGCTCTCGCCTTGAGCTGAAGAGCACAAGGACGCTGTCCAAGCCCAGAATTCAAGCCCAATAACCATCAAATAAATAAAAGTAACTTCTCACAGAGGTTTAAAGGAGGCTACCTGATCATAAGACAATTAGTAATAATTTTTTCACAAATTTGATTACAAATTATATTGCACTCATTTTGAAGTACAAAGTGTTGGTTGGTTCAATGTTTTCATTGTGCAGTGATTACATGTCCAACAACTGAATCCCATATATTTGTAATGAGAAGGCTATCATTTGACATCTCATGGATGGTCATGGAAGGTATTCCATTGAGTGAAAAAACCAGGCACAGAAAGACATTGAGCAATCTCACACAAATATGGAAGCTAACAAAAATAGAACCAGTAGTCCCAGAAGTGGAGAGTAGAATATTTGTTAAGAGAGACATGGAGAGATCGGTCTATGTCTTCAGGATTCTCTGTTCAAGATTTTGGTCATCTTAATCATTTGGTTTAATTGACCTGAGTCATAATGTGCTTTTGAAGACTTTCCAGTAGGCCATGTGTTTAAGCATCACAGAATGGTTATGTGGGCAAATGTCTTCACTAAGAGGAGTTCACATAGAACAGATCAGACAGAGAGACTGGTGACAGAAATCAAAGGGTTGCATCCTGATGTTCTGAATTCAATTTGAATGTGGAATCTATATTATGTATAGATTACTCTGTGCCAATATTCCATGTTTGGAGATGTGGAAATGTTATTCCAATTGGCTAACCATGAAAAAAAACAGGTGAGCCTTAACTCTACTTCCCTTATGTGATTAACAAATTTGCAGCTCATAGATAATATGTACTGTTTCCTGTGATCTCAACCCAGCCTTGAGGGAAGGGCAGAGCAAAAATTGAGAGTAGAGATTTTGAATATTTCCTCACGTTCCCCCTACTTTTGAATAATGGTAATGAGAAAAGAATGTAATTGGGTGCTGGACACAGAGCTCCGTCAACTCTTGATTTCTCTGCATGATGTCATGGAATCCAGAGCCAAGAACAAAGTCTTAATCCCTTCCCCAAATCCTCCAACAAAGAGATTCTGACAAGACTGATTCTCTAGGAAGTAGCCTCTGCCATGGGAAAATTCAAATCATGAACCTGGGCCTATGGAGTCTATATTTCAATTGCTTACCAAACATAGGACAGCTTCTAATAAATAGACTTTCTCTGAAGGACATGAGGAAGAGCACACTTGTAACAATCCTCTGTCCACATCTTCTCATCGGCAAAGGCCTCTAGCCAGCCTTTATGATCAGTAGGTGCCCCCACCTATGAGCAGTGTTCTGCTTCTTTCTCAAGTTGGCTCAGAGCTCAGAACATCCCCAACCAATTGTCACTTAATGTCTGTGCCAAGAATGAACTTTTCTTTGATCAGCCCTGAGGAGCAGTTAAAACTAATTAATGGAGGCCTTATGTCCTACTGAACATTGATCTGAGTCAAAGAACAAGCAAAGAGACAAGGTCAATTGAGAACAGGTATATTCCTTCTCAAGTTCTCCTCACCAACCTGTTACTCAGTCAGTATTCCCCTCACTAGGTACTTCAGAGCAAGGGACCAGAAACTGAGGTCCCTTGTAGATACCCAGTCACTGCCACAATCCCTAACTTGCATATAACACTAACTGAGCACTATCCAAGCTGTTTTCCTTCATCACCTAGTATACAATCCACTGTTATAATAACACTACTTAGGATCACTTTCCCGGGAGCTTCCAAGTAACAGGGATTAAGTTTTCAGTGCTCTCTCAGTCACTGTACCCTGAAAACCCACTTAAAATTTCTGGAAGTCTGGCACCAGTAGCTCGTGCCGGTAATCCTAGCTACTCAGGAGGCTGAGATCAGAGGATCATGGTTCAAAGCCAGCCCAAGCAGGAAAGTCTGTGAGACTCTTATCTCCAATTAACCACCAGAAAACTGGAAGTGGTGCTATCTATGGCTCAAGTGGTAGAGAGATCACTTTGAGCTGAAGAGCTGGGGGACAGCGCCCAGGGCCAGAGTTCAAGCCCCACGGCCAACAAAAAAATAAAATTCTGGATTTCCATGTCTAACACTCTATTTGGACATCTGAAGAAGATGATAGATTTCTGTTTCATTAAATTCTATTACTATATTTACCTTTTTTTTTTGTTGGTGCTGGTAGTTAACCTTAAGCTCATGGCACTTTAGTGTCCTTTGGCTTTTATGCTCAAGTGTGGCACTCTAGTCCTTGTGTCACATCTCAAATACTGACATTGTTCTATTTACAATCATGATTCCCCTCATCTAAGGAAGGAAGTAAAGGTTCGCTCTCTGTTATTGTTTCTCTTCCAAGATGTTTACTAAAACTACAGTAGAAAAACTACAGTATTTTTAAATTAGGAAAATACTTTAAAAATCTGTTTCATAGTAGAATCTATAATAAAAAAATTGTATAACTTAATGGAATTTTGTTACACATTTAAAGATAAGTAAAGATGGGGCTGGGAAGGTGTCTCAGTGGTAGAGCACTTACCTTGCATGCCTGAGGCCCTGGGTTCGATTCCTCAGCACCACATAAGCAAAAAGAAAAAAAGCCAGAAGTGGCGCTGT
>NW_012267440.1:739340-742281 GCF_000151885.1 Dipodomys ordii
AAAAAAGCCAGAAGTGGCGCTGTGGCTCAAGTGGTAGAGCGCTAGCCTTGAGCTGAAGAGCTGAGGGATAGCGCCCAGGCCCAGAGTCCAGGACCCAAGACCGGACCCCCCCCCAAAAAAAGTACTTGTTTACTACTAGAGAAATGGGGGATGGTGGTTCAGGGGTAAAGCATATGCTACTCATGTATGAGGCCCAGGGTTTGACCCTTACTACCACAATCATCAAAGGATTGGAAAGTGGCCTTATGAATGTATAAACATAATAGTGATACTGTAATGGGGAAACTGAGTCATAGCATCCCTGTGTCTGGCCAGTGGCTGGGGCTGTTGATTTCATAGACAGCCTTTAGACTAGCCAGGAGATAGGAAATTGTCCACTCAGCTCCAAGGCCTATAAGCCATCCTTTGAATTATGGATGTTTAGCTCCATGGGTAGGGACAGGAAGGCCCAACCTTGGGGAACTAACTGTAGATACATCAAGTATCCCCAGGGGAACACTGCTTCTTATGCTGTTTTGTTTTGTTTTTGTCAGTCATGGGGCTTGAACTCTGGGCCTGAGCACTGTCCCTCAGCTCTTCAGCTCAAAGCTAGTGCTCTACCGCTTGAGCTACAGTGCCACTTCCAGCTTTTTCTGCTTTATGTGGTGCTGAGGAATCAAACTCAGGGCCTCATACATGCAAAGCAAGCACTCTACCACTGAACCACCTTCCCAGTCCCTGGATGAAACTTCTTTTTCCTAGAGAAAAGATTTCTTCAGTTCGGTCCTGAGGGCTCATGCTTTTATTCCTACCTTCCCTGGAGGTCAAGATCCGAGAATCACAGTTTGAAACCAGGCCTGGCAGGAAAGTCAACAGAAATACCTACAATTCACCAGGAAAAATAAATGAAGTGAAGCTGTGGCTAAAGTGGTCCAGTGATAGCACTGATTAAACAATGATAAAAGGTCAAGGATGACACTCAGGTCCTGAGTTCCAGACCTTGGATACACACACACACACACACACACACACACACACACACACTCAAAAAGGTTTTCATGAAAGTGTGAAAGTAGAGGTTTTAATTCAAGCAAAAAGTTCAGGCCTTATCAGAAATGACTGGATCATATAGGATTTGGAGTTCTGGTTTTGTTCCTGAAGCAACACAGACATGTTTCTAAACTCCTGTAAGATATAATGGCATCCATCTTGGTTCTAAGAATTCTAAATTTAGGTCAATCTTTCTGTATCTGTGTAAAATGAAAAGACAGTATATTAAGGGTTTTATTAAAACATGCTATAAAATAGCAGAGCTTTTGCAACATTTTCTAAACAGTTACAGAATTTCCTTTTGTAAAAGCCATTTTTCTTGAGCCCTCTAAAAGAATAATTTTCATATTCACCAAAAATTAAGCATTCATCTTCTTTTGAATAGCCTGCTTTCTTTCTTTCTTTCCTCCCTCCTTCCTTTCTTCCTTCCTTTCTTCCTCTCAGGGCCTGGGATCTTCCCCCAGCTTTTTTTTTTTTTTTTTTACCAAGGTTGGCACTCTATAACTTCAGATACAGCTAAGAACTAAATATGTTGAAAAAAACCTGTACAATTATAAGATTTGTAGCCATTTAAATTAGACTTCAAAGTAAAGGAGAAATAAAGACTTTCTAAAATGTGGAAAAATACTGAGCAACCTGAGATCTGAGGATTGCGGTTCAAAATCAGCCATTGTAGTAATGTCGGGCAGTATTTCAGACTTATCTTTAATTACTAAACTGGCAAAACTGGAGCTGTGCCTTCAGAGGTAGAGCACCAACACTGACTGAAAAACCTCAAGGAAATCCCTGAACCTCTGAACTCACTAGCTCGCAAAAAAGCAAAAATGAAGTACTTTGCCATCAGGTGTACCTTGAATAAGTGAGATATTATGGTTCTGGCCTATAATTCTAGCTACATAGGCTTAAGTAAGAGGATCACAATCTCTGAAACATCCTTGAGATTTATATTTTGTTACCTACTTTGCAAAAATGTCTAAAATAAATAAAAACATTTAGGGACTATGCATATGGTTCAACTTTAGGGCATCTCTGTATCAAGTACAAAGCTACAGATTCTTTTTTTTTGGGGGGGGGCCCGGTTGTGGGGCCTGAACTCTGGGCCTGGGTGCTGTCCCTCAGTTCTTCAGCTCAAGGCTAGCACTCTACCACTTGAGCCACAGCACCACTTTTGGCTTTTTTCTTTTTTTGCTTATGTGGTGCTGAGGAATCGAACCCAGGGCCTCATGCATGCAAGGCAAGGGCTCTACCACTGAGCCACCTTCCCAGCCCAGCTACAGATTCTTCACCAGTAGTGTCACCTGGGTCCTAAAGAGAAAACACATTGAGAAGTAGTTCAGAGAGAACTCAAATGACAAGAGTGAGACACTTAAGCCTATAGCAAAATGGAACAGATACAACCTCAGTATGTAAGTGAAAATAAAAGCTTCTCTTTGCTTATTCTTACCTACCTTAAGGAATCTATTGTGTTCAAAATAATAAGGGCAGAAATCTCTCTCTCTCTCTCTCTTCCATCATGGAGCCTGAACTCTGGGCCTGGGCAAAATCCCGCAGCTCTTCAGCTCAAGGCTAGCGCTCTACCACTGGAGCCATAGCACCACTTCTGGCTTTTTCTGCTTATGTGGTGCTGAGGAATCAAACCCAGGGCCTCATGCATGTGAGGCAAGCACTCTACCACTGAGCCACCTTCCCAGCCCAGAAATATATCTCTTGATGCTAGTTTATGGATAGGTAAAATGTATAATAGCAAATTTATAAGGGACAGGAGAGGAATTGAGTCTCCATTCTGTGGGGCCCTTCCACTCCCTTGAGAGGAGGACAGGGCTGGGAAGGTGGCTCAGTGGTAGAGCGCTTGCCTTGCATGCCTGAGGCCCTGGGTTCGATTCCTCAGCACCACATAAGCAAAAAGAAAAAA
>NW_012267440.1:743371-750300 GCF_000151885.1 Dipodomys ordii
AGCGCCACTTCCGGTTTTCTGGTGGTTTATTGGAGATAGGAGTCTCACGGTCTCTCTTGCCTGGGCTGGCTTTGAACCACGATCCTCAGATCTCAGCCTCCAGAGTAGCTAGGATTACAGGCGTGAGCCACCAGCGCCCGGCTGGCCACTCTCATTTCTAATGATGTTTGTAGTAGTAAGTTTCAAATCCTGAGTCTCATACATGAGGAGCACATGCTTCACTATTGAGCCATCTTCCGTTCATTTCTCTAGTAATAGATAGGTACTTTTATGTTATGTTTAAACAATGATCTTGAAATTAGGGCTGGTGGGCTTTCCCTGAGCCTTTTGTTCAAGGCTAGTGCTCTAACCTCCAAGCCACAGCTCAACTTCCAGCTTCTTCTTCTTTTTTTTTTTTTTTTGTTTGGTGATGAACTGGAGATAAGACTCTCTAGTACTTTTCTTTTTTTCTTTTTTTTGGGTCTGGTCGTGGGGCCTGAATTCTGGGTCTGAGCGCTGTCCCTCAGCTCTTCAGCTCAAGGCTAGTGCTCTACCACTTAAGCCACCGCGCCACTTCCGGCTTTTTTATTTTTGCTTATGTGGTGCTGAGGAATGGAACCCAGGGCCTCAGGCATGCAAGGCAAGCGCTCTACCACTGAGCCAACTTCCCAGCCCTCTAGTACTTTTCTTACTGGGCTGGGCTTCCTTGGTCATCAGATCTAAGCCTTCTGAATAGTTATTATAGGCATCAGCCACCAGGCTAGTTTAAATTATTTTTTTTTAGTTTACAATTGTTTGACTATGTTATTTCCTTATATTTAATTAGCATGTATTAGTTGAACAAGGAGGTTTATTGTGATATTTCTCTATATACATATGAAATAACCCCTACTCTCATCCTTTCCTTACCCCCTTTCTTAAAACAATGTTAGTGGGGCTGGGAATGTGGCTTAGTGGTAGAGTGCTTACCTAGTATCCATGAAGCCCTGGGTTCAATTCCTCAGTACCACATAAACAGAAAAAAAAAAGCCAGAAGTGGTGCTATGGCTCAAGTAGTAGAGTACCAGCCTTCAACATGGTTCAGGAACAATGCCCACACCCAGAGTTCTAGCAAACAACAATAACTATAACAACAACAAAAACAAACCAATGTCAGGATATATTTATGTATGTGTGTGTGTGTGTGTGTGTGTGTGTGTGTAGACATACACCCAAAGTTATTTCACCATATTCACTTTCCTTAACCCTATCTGTTCACTTTCCCTGCTTCCACTGGTCCCTACATCCTCAACAGAACCTATTTTATGTTCCTGTTAATTGTTTTTGTCTTAAAAATTGACTGTGAAGGCAATGTACAGAGGGGGGGGTGTCACAGTTAAAAAAGTCACATATTGAGTACATTTCTTTATGAACAGTGCAAAGTCGTTTAACTTTGATATTTCACAATGCTTATATTTAATCAGATGAACCAATTCAGGTGTCCTCTCTTTGCTAGTCCATACCCTCCACGATTTCTATTACTAAACAGCTTTCAGTGAGTTTCTGTATGTAGTCTTCATACATACATACCATGTATATCAGTGTTATTCAGTGTCTGTCATTCTTGTTCCCTGTACCACATCTTTCTTGCTATCTCCAAGTAGATCAACTATTACAATTTGATTTAAGGATTATAATTATACCTATATACATATGTAGGTAAGCATATGTATATCTTTTAAGGCTCAATTCTATATATGATAGAAAACTTAACTTTTACCTAAATGAACCTAATTTACTTCAATTTGAAGAAGCTGGTATCCATTTCCATCTTTCTGACAAATTGAATGATTTCATTCTTGTTCATAACAAAATAAGGGTATACTGTGTATATGTATGCCACATTTAATATTCTTTCTTTTATTTAAAGAGTTGTACAAAAGATTTGTTAGTTAACAAATCATGAATACAATATATCTTGGCCAATGTCACACATTTCAATATTCTAACACATCCTTTCCCTCCCCCCCCTCCTCTCACTTTTCTTCACTAGTAAGATATACATTGCATTCCTGACTGCATTCTCCGCCCCCCCTTGTATTCTTCATTTGTCCCCCACTTTCTCCTGGACACCACTTCACCCCTTTCAAGTACCCACTTCCTGGTGGTTTTGCCAATTTAATTCTCAACCCCCTGTAAAGTCACTCTGTTTATTTTTCCATTTAGTCCTTCAGTCTACCAGGATGAGAAGTACCATCAACCCAAATACCAAAATGGAGGTTGAGTTGTGGCTTTTTACAATAAAATGACTTGACACAGCAAATGATAACCTAATCAGTAAGTGTGAAACTCCTCAAATGGTGTGTGATGACAGGACTCCATCATATTTTCCTGACATTCAGGAGTAAATATCTACTCCTTCAATCATGGAACAAACATACACTGATTGCTTGGATTTTCATGAAATATTCTAAAGCTCTTACTTATTTCCAATTTCTTTCAAATTTTCATACCCTTTTTGTCATTAGCACACTGTGTAGATTACAGTTCACTCAGGCAAGTTAACTGATTTTATAACTCACTAACACTGAGACTAAGACATATTTCTTTTTTTTTTGGGTCTGGTCTTGGGGCCTGAACTCAGCTCTTCAGCTCAAAGCTAGCACTCTACCACTTGAGCCACAGCGCCAATTCTGGCATTTTTCTTTTTGCTTATGTGGTGCTGAGGAATGGAACCCAGGGCCTCAGGCATACAAGGTAAGCGCTCTACCATTGAGCCATCTTCCAAGCCCCTAAGACATATTTCAAAACAATTCAAGCCTTGATTTCTGTTCTATACAATGGGAGAAATAATTGCATGCCTCTTTAATCTGGATATTGATAGTTCTGACATCATATTATTGTGAGCAGAGGGAATAAGAGAGCTACAAACTGCCTAGAATGTGTCATGTCTAGCCCCATTTTCTTTATCTACTCATCAACTGTAGTTCTTTTAGACTGTTCCCATAGCTTGGCTATTAGAAATAGTGCCACAATACAGATAGGTGTGAACATGATTCTATTCTAGACTGACATAAATTCCTTCAGAGGTATGTCAATGGGTAGTATTGCTGGATCCTATGGTACTTCTATATTCTGTTTTGAAAGTACTTTTTTTTTTTTTTGGGTCCGGTCGTGGGGCCTGAACTCTGGGCCTGGGGGCTGTCCCTCAGCTCTTCAGCTCAAGGCTAGCGCTCTACCACTTGAGCCACAGCGCCACTTCCGGCTTTTTTCTTTTTGCTTATGTGGTGCTGCGGAATCTAACCCAGGGCCTTGAGCATGCAAGACAAGCGCTCTACCACTGAGCCACCTTCCCAGCCCATCCCGCAGCTCTTCAGATCAAAGCTAGCGCTCTACCACTTGAGCCCACAGCGACACTTCTGGCTTTTTCTGCTTATGTGGTGCTGAGGAATCAAACCCAGAGCCTCATGCATGTAAGGCAAGCATTGTACCACTGAGCCATCTTTCCAGCCTGTTTGCACTAATTTATACTCACACAAACTCGTATAAGGCTCCTTTTCCTGACATCCTCACTAGAAATTGTTCTTGTTTGTGTACTTACTGTCACTGTAACTCAAGGGAGATGAAATCTCAATGTCATTTCTTTTTTTTGGGGGGGAGGGTCCGGTCATGGGGCCTGAACTCTGGCCTGTGCTGTCCCTCAGCTCTTCAGCTCAAGGCTAGCACTCTACCACTTGAACTACAGCACCACTTCCGGCTTTTTTCTTTTTGCTTATGTGGTGCTGAGGAATCAAACCCAGGGCCTTGAGCATACAAGGCAAGCGCTCTACTACTGAGCCACCTTCCCAGCCCCTCAATGTCATTTCTATTAGCATTTCCTTTATGGCCAATGATGCTGAGTATTGGTCCATCTACAGATATTCTCATTTGTTTCTTTTGGAACTCAGTCCTTGTTTTTGTTGGTCATGAGGCCTGAACTCAGCATGAGCTCTGTTCCTGTGCTCTTCAGCTCAAGGCTAGCACTCTACCACTTGAGCCACAGAGCCACCTCCAGTTTTCTGGTGGTTAATTGGACATTAGGGGTTCAAGAGCTTTCCTGCCTGGGCTGGCTTTGAACCTTGAACCTCAGATCTTAGCCTCCTGAGTAGCTAGGATTACAGGCATGAGCCATGGGTGCCCATCTAGTTCAGTCTTTTGTCTCTTCAGTTCATTTGCCTATTTATTAATTGGATCATTGGTTCTATCCAAGTTTTGATATTTGAGCTTTCGTTGTATCTTGATTATCTTTCTATTTTCAGATATACTACTGTTAAAGATGTTTTCCCATTCTGTAGTCTATTAGGCCATGTTTTAATCTACATTTAGTAAATCTGTAATAACATCATCCAAATAATTAAAGACCTTACCTTGTTATTTACTACATAAATGCTGGATTATTTCCATGATACAAAAATCTGTGCACACTATCTTCTCCATATACCCAGTTTTTAGATTTGATTGGCTCCACTTCTAGTTTCCTTATTATTGTTTTTTCCAGTACCTGAGATTAAATGCAGGTTTTGTGCTTGTTCAGTTTCCTTGCTCACAGCTGGCTCTCTACCCTTTAAACCATGCCTCCAATTCAGCTTTTTGCTGATTAATTCAAGATAAAGTCTTGTAGTCTTTTCTTTCTGGGCTGGCTCTATTACTTGATAATCAGATCTCAATTTCATGAGTCTCTAGGCTTAGAGGCAAAAGCCACCAGTACGTATATGTTTCTTTCCTTTTATATCTGTTGCAGTTCAAAATAAGATGAATTTTCAAGTGCTCAGTTTTATAAAAGTATGTCTACTTCTATTTGGACCTATATGTATACAGAGAGAGAGAGACAGAGACAGAGGAAGAAGGAGAAGGAGGAGTAGGAAGAAGAGGAAGAAGAGAAAGAAGAGGAAGAGGAGGAGGAGGAGGAGGAAGAAGAGGAAGAAGAGAAAGAAGAGGAAGAGGAGGAGGAGGAGAAGGAAACTAAAGGCATTCTTTGGCTAACCATGACTGTGAACATTCTTTACAATAACCTAGTAGTATTTTATGTACACATAAAATGTATATGTATGCAGACATGATTGTATATGTGGCTATATATACACACATAGACACATCCATTTATGTACATTCACTCACACACATAAATTAGATAGATAGATAGATAGATAGATAGATACACACACGTTTTGAGGCAGTGCCTTACAGTGTAGCCCTGGCTTGCTCTCAAACTAGTAAACTTCCTGTCTCCTCCGCCTAAGTTTTAAATTATAAGCCTAGCTTAGTAATATTACTTGAAATGAGTATATTACTGTCCTCAAATCAAATGAGCTTTTAGTTATTAAGGAAGTATTTAGTGGAAGTAAACAATAAAATACCTCCACATCCTTACTACAGAAACTTCATTTCTTCAGTTAAGAGGATTCCTTAAAAGTGTGCATTTTTGCACAAACATGCACTTAGTATGGCTTGTATTAATTTCCGTATATCACAGCCAATACGCCAATATAAGGGTTTGAACTCATTGCCTGAGTGCTGTCCCTGAACTACTTTGCTTAAGGCCTTACCACTTGAGCCACATCTCTACTACTTTGGGATTTCTGGTGACTAATTAGAGATAAGAGTCCCATGGCGTTTTCTGCCTAGGCTGCTTTCAAAGCTCAATCCTCAGAACTCAGGTTTCTAGGCGTGAACCACCTGGGCTTAGCAGCTTTAGATATTTTTTATTTATATGTATCAGGTTATTTCTGGTACTTAAAATAATTTGTTTGTCTTTGTGCTGGTCCTGTGGCTTGAACTAAAGGCTTAGGTGATGTCCCTGAGCTTTTTTGCTCAAGACCAGCATAGCACTTGAGCCACATCAGGCTTTTTAGTGGTGAGTTGGGGGATCATAATCTCAATGACTTCCTTGATAGTTCAGGTGTAAACCACAGGTGTCTGGCTGAATACTAAGTCCCAAGACCTTCTTGAATACTTCATAATGACCAACACTTTTCCATTTTGTAGGTTTCAGACACGTTTTGGGTTGTAAGGGAGGAACAAGCTGAGTAGGAGAAACAGGAATACTTGCTCAGAGTGCTAATGTGTCAGAGAAACTATTCAGTGAGGTGAACTGTGCTTTTATTTATTTATTTTTGGGTCAGGTTGTGGGGCCTGAACTCTGGGCCTGGGCGCTGTCCCTCAGCTCTTCAGCTCAAGGCTAGCACTCTACCACTTGAGCCACAGCACCACTTCCAGCTTTTTTTTGCTTATGTGGTGCTGAGGAATCGAACCCAGGGCCTCAGGCATGCAAGGCAAGCGCTCTACCAGAGCCAACTTTCCAGCCCTCTCATGATTTCTTTAACCCTCGTTCCTTTATATTTCAAAGGCATTACCTCATACTGTAATTTTAACTCCACTAATTTCTATGCTTTTAACCTATCTCCCCTCCCTCCACTGTTTCTTTTTCAATACTGAATTTAAAAATTCATTCCATTTTTATTCCTTTTCTTTTCTATTTTATCTCACATTTAATATCAGGGATTTAAATTCTAGTGTTCTAATTCCTTTTCTCCTTTCTGTAGCTGTCAGCTTTTTTTTTTTAAACCTCTTCTTTTAAACCTCATCTGTTTTATTGATTTTTCCTGTGTTCTAACTTGTTCCTGTTTTAGTCTACTTAGGATTTTAGGTCTGCTCTATCATTTTGAAAGGAAAAAAAAATTACCCTTCTTTTTCTTTCCTCCCCCCCCCCCACAATAAGCTTGATGCTCTACAGATCCACCAACCAACCAACCAACCAACCGCGCAGATATGCAAATAACCTCCAGGTGAAACACTGAGGCTGGGGCCGGCAGGGACAGGTGCTGAGCGTGCCCCCTCCCAGCTGCCCTGGCTTCACAGGTGGGGGTGGGACACAGGGCCGGAGCTCATCCCTGCTTTGTCCCTGGGGTAGGAGACCCCTGTGCTCTTGCATT
>NW_012267440.1:752015-767392 GCF_000151885.1 Dipodomys ordii
CCGGCTTTTTTCTTTTTGCTTATGTGGTGCTGAGGAATCGAACCCAGGGCCTCTGGCATGCAAGGCATGCGCTCTACCACTGAGCCACCTTCCCAACCCCCATCCCATTGATTTCTGTAACCCTCTTCTAATTAACCTTTTCCCCCCATTTTTCATATCTCTAATTTTTTACATTACATCCAGAATTAAGTTTAAGAAAACCATATTTTAATTGTGTTTTGATACAATTATCTGACGAAATCTGGGCAAAGGGACAAAGGGATAGTAGTGGTTGTATAGAGATATCCATTCTGCTGAGAACTGCAATTTCAGCCTCCAGGCCCTTCACATCATGCACTGATGTTTTATTATAACTCACTCAGAATGTATAAGAGTGAGTTAATCACAAGTGGCTCATCACCAGGTGATTACTTAAATATTAAATAAGCATTGAAATCATTTTGGGGTTACTCATTCAAAACCAAATGCTTAAGACACTTGTCTTTATTTACCCACCTAAGAAACCAGAAGTGGAACTATGGCTCAAGAGGTATAGCATTATCCTTGAACAAAAATGCTTAAGGAGAGTGTGTAGGCTCCAAGTTCAAGCTGCAGGACTTGTACCCATACAAAAAACAAATATATCCCCAGGGGCTGGGAAGGTGGCTCAGTGGTAGAGCACTTGCCTTGCATGCATGAGGCCCTGGTTTCCATTCCTCAGCACGACATAAGCAGAAAAAGCCGGAAGTGGTGCTGTGGCTTAAGTGGTAAAGCACTAGCCTTAAGCTGAAGAGCTGAGAGACAGCGCCCAGGCCCAGAGTTCAGGCCCCACGACCGGATCCCCCCCCAAAATATATATCCCCAAATATGTGTCCTTCCATGTTCTACGAATGTTTCATGAGCTAATTTGGGGACAAAAGACAATGAGACAGATTTTCCTACTGTGCACATTTTATAATAAACAAGGAGTAGTATCTTCCATTCAAAAATGGAATTAGAAACAGTCATTTGTATTATACTTCAGGGTCTGCACATTTAATGGGTAACTTTAGGGGGACAGTGAAAAATATCAATGATTTCAAGTCTTTGGCTCAAATCATGGCATTCTGTTTCTATCTATCACTCCCAAAACCACTTTGGAGATGACTTGAGTAGTGTCTCAAAGGTCTGGAGCTCTAATTTCTGAGATGAGTTTATATAGTTACCTTGATGAACCATTCCTTACTATGAAAGACACAAGTCAATTTCACTCTCTTCATTATTTGTCAAGCCTGGAAGTAATTAATGACCATCACTTGTGTTCAAATCATTTGGATAATATTCAGGGACATCATCTTCACTCAACACAATGAGAGGATGTGAAGTATTGGTTCAGCAAGTACCCAAGTATAAAGAATTGTCTCCCATTACACCTAGCTTACCTCTGCCATGAAGGATTCCTCTCTATATTTTACAGAGGTTTCTGACAAAGATTTTCCTACATTGGGTTTCTTTCCTTTGTGAGTGCTCCAATGCTTGTTGAAAGTTGTATTCTGGTTGAAAGACTTCTGATGTTTACATTTACAGAGATTCTGTCATGTCTCTTGGTCTCTAATACCTGTTATGTGACTTCTGCTTAAACATTTATCTACATCTATTATACTCAGATTGTCTCTCCTGTGTATGTTCTCAGATGCAGTGAGGACTGACTTCTGATTAAAAGTGATTGCACATTTGTTATATTCTTTTTTCCTATTGAGTTAGTTCTGAAGTATGCCTTCCAGGTGAAAGACTTTCCATATTTGTAATATGTACAAGTATTCTCTTCCTGTGTGTGTTCTATGAACAGTGAGGCATGCCTACTTGGTGAAGGACTTTCCGCATTTGTTACATTCACAACATCTCTCTCCTGTGTGTGCTTTCTGATGTAAACTGAGGTATGATTTCTTGAAAACTTCCCACATTTGTTTCATTCATGTCTGTCCTGTTGGTTTTCAAGACTGAACTCTGAGCTGTGCCTTCCAGGTGAAAGACTGCACATTTGCTACATTCATAAGGCTTATAAAATGTGTACATTCTCTCATGTAAACTGAGTTTTCTTCCAGGTGAAAGACTATCCACATTTATTATATCCCTAAGGTTTCTCATTTGCATAAACCCAAATTTGTGAGTGGAGGTATGAATTCTGGGCAAAAGACTTTCCACATTTCTTACATTCATAAGGTTTTTCTCCTGTGTGTGTTCTCTGATGTATGTTGAAATCGGAATTCAAACTGAAGGACGTTCAACATTTGTTATATTTATACAGTTCATCACATGTGTGAATTCTATTATGCCTGCAGAGGTATGACCTCTGCTTGAAGGTCTTTCCACATTTGTTGCATTCATAAAGTTTCTCTCGGGCTGGGAAGGTGGCTTAGTGGTAGAGTGCTTGCCTAGCATGCATGAAGCCCTGGTTTTGATTCCTCAGTACCACGAAAACAGAAAAAGCCAGAAGTGACACTGTGGCTAAAGTGGTAGAGCGCTAGCCTTGAGAACAAGAAACTCAAGCCTTGAGTTCAAGCCCAGGAATGACAAAACAAAAACAAAAACACTTTCTAGCTGGGCGCTGGTGGCTCATGCCTGTAATCCTAGCTACTAAGGAGGCTGAGATCTGAGGATCTCAGTTCAAAGCCAGCCTGGGCAGCAAAGTCCGTGAGACTCTTATCTCCAGTAAACCACTCAGAAAACTAGAAATGGTACTGTGTCTCTAGTGGAAGAGTGCAAGCCTGGAGCTGCAAAGCTGAGGGACAGCACCCAGGCCCAGAGTTCAAGCCCCATGACTGACAAAAAAAAAGTTTCCTGTGTGTGTTTTCTGATGCCATTTGAGGAATGACTTCTGTCTAAAAAAAATTTCCACGTCTTACATTCATAAGGTTTCTCTCCTGTGTGTATTCTCTGATGCAAAGTGAGCTGTAATTTCTGTCTGAAAGACCTTCCACATTTGTTACATTCATAAGGTTCCTCTCCTGTGTGAACTATCTTATGTTTGTTGAAATCTGATTTCCAGGTGAAGGACTTTCCACATTTGTTACATTCATAAGGTTTCTCACCTGTGTGAATTGTCTTCTGGCTGCTGAGGTTTGAAGTCTTGGTGAAGGACTTTCCACATTTCTTACATTCATAATGTTTCTCTCCTGAATGTATTCTCTGATGCAAAGTGAACCTTGGCTTCAGTCTGAAACACATTCCACATTTGTTGCATTCATAAGATTTCTTTTCTATGTGAGTTATCTGATGGCTGCTGAGAACTGACTTCTGGGTGGAAAATTTCCTGCATTCCTCATATGCATAGGGGTTCTCTTCTGGTGGTGTTTGAAGTGGGAATGTCAAGTCTGATTTGTGAGAGATCGATTTTGCACATTTGTTATTCCCATCGGACTTTTTCTGATATTTTCTCTGAGGTTTTGTAAGGTATATTTGCTTATTGAAAGATTCCTTGGGGCTGGGAAGTGGCTCAGTGGTAGAGCACTTGCCTTGCATGCATGAGGCCCTGGGTTCGATTCCTCAGCACCACATAAGCAAAAAAGAAAAAAGCCGGAAGTGGTGCTGTGGCTCAAGTGGTAGAGCACTAGTCTTGAGCTGAAGAGCTGAGGGACAGCACCCAGGCCCAGAGTACAGGCCCCATGACCAGACCCCCGCTGCCCCCCAAAAAAGAAAGATTCCTTACATTTACTACATGCAAAAGGATTCTGTCCTGTATGCATTTTCTGATGTGTAGTGAGTGTAGGTCTTAAGTAGAATGTTTTTCCATATACAGTACATTCAGCTGTTTCTCTTCCTTCCTGAAGTTTTTCTTGGGCAAGGAGAGCAGATTTATCATAGTCCTCCCAATATTAATTATAGTTATAGGAGGGCTCTCCTGCACAGACACAATTATGTCTAAAGAATATAGTCACTGAGTTTAATATCATCCTCTCACCACCATATTTTAAATACTACAGTTCATTTGGATTTTCATAATTTCGACTAAGACTCTCTGAATATCTGATGGATTGTTCAACTATAGGAGACAGACCGGATGTATATGCAGCATGCATCTCATCAGGCTCACTATAGGGAAGCATGTTCTGACATTCAATAAACTCCTCAATCCTCATCTCTATGGAGTTCCCATTATTCCTAATCAGGTTTGGCTTATAAATTGAGCTCAAATTAAAAGTTGTTATTAATCTCACTCTATCCTCTGCTGTTACTATTTATGACTGTTACTTCACACAGACATTCATCTGGGCTTTGCTGGCAGATCTTCTTCACATCCTCCATTTCTTGGACATCTAAAAAATTTCATAGAAAAAAGACAAAAACATAAATGAGATCCAAAGAGTCCTTAATATAAAAGTAAAGACATTTTTTTCTCATTGTGTTACAGATTTTACAATATCAAGGTAGGAATTGGCTTGTGAGAAATATATGTTTTTCTCCCTAAGGTATTAATTAAGAAAGCAATACAGATTTTTACAGTGGAAATATTGTTTTTCTGTGTTTTTTTCCTTTTTGTATCAGAGAAAATAATTACTCAAATGACTCAACTACATACTGCTAGAATTTTAAGCTAAGTACATACTATCTGCTTTTAGTATTCTTAGGGTTGTTTTTTTTTCTCAAATATGGTTTTGTTTGGTCAAAGAAAAATAGCTGCTTTGTTTTCTTTTATTTTCTTGAAATAATTGTGCTGCTTTGCTTCTCAACCATTAGATGAGTAACAGGAATATTTTCTTGGATTGGGGACCATAAGAGTGTTTTATACATTCCTTTACCTTTCACCTAAGCAGGAATGGTTCCTGAGACTAAGGATTTATACCTATATCTCTTCAGTTCTAATTTCTCCCTAAGAATTATTTGAGGTATCTGTGGGAATTTTAAAATGCATTTCTCTTCATCTTAGACTCATCAAAATTCCTCTTCTGAAACTCCTGCCCCTCAGAACCATGGAAAGCCAAAGATACTCCAGCTCACTACTTAATCATCCTCTCTAGATTAAAAACTTTGCTTTGGAATAAGTCTCTGCTTACCAACAATAAGCTATTTTCTTTATCAGAGAATAACAGCCCTGGCATACTCCATATTTCCTCATACCTGTAAATTACTAGTTTGAAAGAAAATGAGATCTCATTTTCTACATTTTCTAATTTTCTTGTTTTGTTTCAGAATGATTTCCACAAAGCAAAAGAGAAGTGCTAACTTTAATTCTACTGCCACACAGAGTTCAGTATGTCTCCATATGAATTCTGGATTCACAAGTCTTTGAGACAAAAGATCACCTAGTTCTCTGTCACTCACAGGACACAGGGGAATGAGGAATATTAATGCTCAGTACAGTGCAAGATGAACTTACCAGCTGGGCTCTGGATCTAACATCACTATGCAAGATGCTTTAACTCACTTGTAAAATACATGTCTGAGGCCTCTTCTATCCATTGTTCTACACTGTTCTCCAGCTTGACAAGCAACTCAAGTTTAGGAGTGCCCTACTAATGAGAAATAGTAAGAAGGGGCTGGGAAGGTGGCTCAGGGGTAGAGCGCTTGCCTTGCATGCCTGAGGCCCTGCGTTCGATTCCTCAGCACCACATAAGCAGGAAAAAAAAAGCCAGAAGTGGCACTGTGGCTCAAGTGGTAGAGTGCTTGCCTTGAGCTGAAGAGCTGAGGAACAGTGCCCAGGCCCAGAGTTCAGGCCCCAAAACTGGACCCCAAAAAATGAAATAGTAGAGAACTATAGTTCATGCTGGGCATTATTGCTGTAAGATCCCAGAAATCCTGTTCACAAGGTTGCTCCTAAATCTTGTTTCTCATTTGTCACTGGCTCCATGATTGACTTTCCCCCAGCTTTGAATTTATTTTGCTGGCTTGTGGCTTGAACTCATCTCTTTTGCTCAAGGCTAGCATTCTAACAGTTTGAGACTCAGCTCCACTTCCAGTTTTTTGAATGGTTAATTGGAGATAAGAGTCTCCTGGGTAGTTTCGAGCCATTGCTGGCTTCAAACCAAAATCCTCAGATTTCAGCCACCTGAATAGCTAGGATTACAGGTATGAAAAATTTTACCCAGTGCCAGGTTTGGATTATAAATATCCATGTTCAACAAGTGATTTCCAGATCATACTTAAAAGAGTTATATATATCAATTCTAGATTGTATATCCACCTACAATAATCACCTCAAGTTTCAGAAGATGGTCTCCTGTTAGTGCAGCATAGTTTAGATCTTTAGGCAAACTGGTGATTTGGCTTCTTAAAGAATGAGAATAGGGCTTGGAAGGTGGCTTAGAAGTAGAGTGCTTACCTTGCATGCATGAGGCCCTGGGTTCGATTCCTCAGCATCATATAAGCAGAAAAAGCTGCATCTGGCACTATGGCTCAAGTGGTAGAGCACTAGACTTGAGCTGAAGAGTTGAGGGACAGTGCCCAGGCCCACGACTGCCAAAAAAAACAAAAAAGAAAGAAAAGAAAAAAAAAAGAATGAGAATAATCTATCCTGAGGAGTTATATGATCAAGTTGAAGCTTTCCTCATAAAAAAATGACACTTCTCAAGTGTCTTATGCCTAAATAGCATTACAAGTTTGGTAAATATTCACATATCTACTAAACACAAATAACTTGACATTACAAATTAATGTGACTTTTGCTCACCCAAGAACACCAGGTTGGTGTAGGTCTCAAGCATTACATCTCTATACAGGGTCTTCTGAGAGATATGCAGGTCCTGCCTCTCCTCCCAGCCAAAGTCCACAGCCACAGCACCAAATGACACCAGCTTCTGTAAGGAACATTTCCATTAAGCAATTAGGCCCTGAGTCAAGAGAACACTAAGTCTGGAAATTCATTTTTCTACATGTAGGCTTTGTTTTACATTAAATGTTTGGAGCTTGCTCTGCGCCCAGGCCCAGAGTTCAGGCCCCCATGACCAGACCCCCCCCCCCAAAAAAAAAGAAAGTGGCTAATGATTCACTTGGCACTTATAAGATTTGACTTAGCTCCCACAATAAAAATATCCCATGTTAATCATGTTTTTGTTATTAAATTTCTAAGGATTGAAGTGTGGACAAAGATACCGTGATACTTTCTTCATAAGTAAACAAAGAAGTCACATGAACTTTTGTGAATATCACCTATCTCGTACAATACAGGATTTAGGTCAGAGTGGAATAAAGTATTTCTTGACCAGATTTTCATTTTAATAGGTTTTCATAGAAGGATGGAGGTAAATAGATATGGTCTGAAAGAGCACTCACAATACCAAAAAAAAGGAGAAAGAAAAAGTGAAATATGACCCCCACAAGCAGGACAGAGAAAAACAAGAATAAAGAAGGATGAAGCCGGGCAGCTGTGGCTCACGCCTGTAATCCTAGCTACTCAGAAGGCTGAGATCTGAGGATCACAGTTCAAAGCCAGCCCAGGCTGGAAAGTCTGTGAGACTCTTATCTCCAATTAACCACTCAGAAAACTGAAGTGGCACTGTGGCTCAAGTAGTAGAGTGCTAGCCTTGAGCTGAAGGACAGCATTCAGGCCGAGTTTAATCCCCATGACCAAAAAAAGAAAAAAAAAAAAGGATGTGATCTAAAAAAAAATAGAACAAAAAAATTTTGGGAGGGGTCCAGTCAAGGGCCTGAACTCTGGGCCTGGGTGCTGTCCCTCAGCTCTTCAGCTCAAGGCTAGCACTCTACCACTTGAGCCACAGCACCACTTAGAACAAATTTTTAAAAGTTAGAATGACATATGGTACCAATTTGTTATGCAGAGGCTCGAAGGAGAGAGTTTCGACTCCCAAATGGAACCCCAGTACAAATGAAGAATGGTCAACAATTACTTCAATGTGGCTATGTCTGACAGTACCAGCGGTGAATGCTGAATAAAACACAAAAAAGAAAATATATCTGTAAAGTGTTGAAAGAAAATAAACTTCAATTCACAATACATTGGTCAGAGGAACTTTTTTAAAAATGTAGCTTGAAGATATTTTCAGGCAAAGAATTCATTAATAACACATCTGCATTTTAAGATATTATCCTGCTTCAAGGGAATAACAAAAGATGCCAACATAGATATACACAAGGTCATTAAAATGGTAAATGGGTAGATAAGTATGAAGAAATATATAGAACTTATATTTTATGTAATTTCTCTAAAATGATTTGTGGGAGGAAAACATATAGCACCACATTAATGATTCCTAATGTATAAAGATTCAATAGGTAAACAAAGCGTGTATTATGAATAAAGTAGGTGGACTGGGCATATGGATCAATTAATATTGTTCTTGCCGGGGCTGGGAAGGTGGCTCAGTGGTAGAGCGCTTGCCTTGCATGCCAGAGGCCCTGGGTTCGATTCCTCAGCACCACATAAGCAAAAAGAAAAAAGCCGGAAGTGGCATTGTGGCTCAAGTAGTAGAGCGCTAGCCTTAAGCTGAAGAGCTGAAGAGCTGAGGGACAGCCCCCAGGTCCAGAGTTCAGGCCCCACAACCGGATCCAAAAAAAAAAAATTGTTCCTGCCTGGCAAATATGAGGGCCTGACTTCCAAGAATTAATTCCATCAAAAAAATTAAAAGGGCAACAGATTTAGATTATAAATGGAATTATTTCATTGAATAGAAACTATATTATATCGTGGTGCATGCTGGTACTGTGAGAATATTGTAAACTCTTAGAATATCTAGTAATAATACAATGAAGTACATCCAACATGTTAATTTCCTATGTCTGCCATAACCAAGTATCAGACTGGGTGAGAAACTTATTGTCTTGTAGTTCTATAGTATAACAATGATTTTTGTGCATGTTTTACTTCTTCTGAAGCTCTATGCTTCAGCCTGAGGATGGCCTTTGGTCTGAACATAAAATATCTGGTTATTTCTTTATGAGGAAAACAGTCAAACAACCAGACCAGATTATATCTATTACATAATAGCATTTTCAAAGGAAATATTAAGTCTTGAATATTTGTGAGTTGCACAGATTCATTGAATCAGAGAACCAAAATAGTTGAAAAAGTATGGCACCGTATTAAATGTGCAGTCTTTGAAAAAACTGTCATTATCTTATGAACAATGCAGTATTATAACTATATACATAGGATTTAAATTGTAATAGGTATTAGAGTTGATTTACAGTATATAGAAGAATGCCTGCAGTTTATGTTAGACATGATGTACAGTGTACAGAAATACGTGTTCAAAAAAAGAAGGATGTGTGCAGGTTATATGGAAACAAAATAGGAAATAAAAAGAAAGAAAAAACTCAAAAAATAAGCTATCCAAAGAGACATACACTAAATACAGAGAAATAAAAATAGTTAAATAAATACAAAAATACCATAAGCAAAAATCAATGATGAAAAACAGTGATAATATGAAGGGAAATAAACGTCAACACAAATTGATGACCACAGTTACAGACCAGTGATAATAACAGACAAACCATACATATGAATAATAAAAGTGTATGTGGAAAGGCAAAGAATCCATGTTTTGTTTTTGTTTTGTTGGTTGTGGGGCTTGAACACTAGGCTTGTGTGCTATCCCTCAGCTTTTCAGCTCAAGGCGAGCACTCTACCACTTGAGCCACAGTGCCACTTCCAGTTTTCTAGTGGTTTATTGGAGATAAGAGTCTCACAGACTTTGCTGCCTAGGCTTGCTTTGAACCATGATCCTCAGATCTCAGCCTCCCGAGTAGCTAGGATTACAGGCGTGAGACACCAGCTCCCAGCTCAAATACATGTTTAAAATACCAGAGAATTATAATTTCTTCAATCTCCCATTAATATTGGAATTCTAACACTCTTCTTACTGATAGAACAACCAGACAAATACTCCGCAGGAACACACATATGAATGGCACTATCTTTACCTAAATGTGTTTTATAGAGCATTGCGGTATTACATTTACCAAGACAGACATACTGAGAAAAAAATCTCAAGACAAATTTTTTAGAAATCAATATGAGAAATAAAGCCATGTTATAAATATATTAAAATTAAATAATATATTCATTATCATCAGTGAGAGAAATAAACAGGGAAATTTATAGAATATTAAAGGTAGCCACTTTCTTCACCTTTGAAGTAGAAACAAATGCTTTAAATTCTGTAAGGTGTATTCACATGTGTATCTTTTGGAGGGTGGGGGAAAGCCATAGAAGTCAAAGGAAATAGGGTGAAAACCTCCATCAGTGGAGGTCATTAGATACTGATGAAATTAAACTATACAACTTGTGAGTAGAGATGGAGGAATTGGGACAGAAATAAGCTCCTTGGTCTCCCTCCCTCTCTTTCCCTCCCTCCCTCTCTCTCTCTCTTTCTCTCTCTCTCTCTTGTCTTGAACTCTGAGCCTGAGCAATGTCCCTGATCTCTTCAGCTCATGGCTAGTGCTCTATTACTTGAGCCACAGTGCCACTTCCAGTTTTCTGGTCATTAAGATACTTCCCAGGTTGGCTTTGGACCGTGATCCTTAGATCTCAGCCTGTGAGTAGCTAGGATTACAAGGATGAGCCACTGGCTCCTGGCTGTTGGTCTATTTCTTAAATGTGTTGCTTTGTCCTCTAGCGCTAGAATAGTATGTGGCATTGAATGGAAGATTTATCCATATTTGATGACTAATGTTAGAAATGATATTGCTTAAGTGGAAACTTAGGGTGTCTAGTGGAAATGGAGACAGAAGAACTGGAAGAATTATTTTCTGATGTCCCAATGGAATAGTCTTGTTTTATGTTCAAGATTTTTTTTCAATTCCAGTTAAAAATAGTTCTTTGCAAACTGTTCAGATCACTTAATGGAGCAAGATCAAGAAACCAAAAGCACATCCCAGCACCGACGTAGTTTGATGATAACAGTGGCATCTCAGATTAGAGAATAAGCAGGGCCTGCAATGGGTGATGTTAGCACCCCAATCTGTCTTTAACCTCAGTCTGACTCATCCTCATTCTTTAAATGACTATTAATTCCAAGCCAAAATCCCTACAACTTCATTCAAAGACGCTTTATTTCATATCTCTATTGTGTATACACCCCATGTTTACCAGGCATCTTGAAAATTCAGTCTAGTTGCAGACCTTTTAATTCCATATATGCTGAGCTTTATTTCCTTTCTACTTATTTGTAATCAGATCTTAGAAAGTTAAGTGCACTTCTATTCATAATCTTAGTATCTTGTAACATTAAGATTAGTCTAATTAAGCTGGAGACCAGTAGCTCTTGCCTGTAATCCTAGCTACTAAGGATGCTGAGATCTGAAGATCTCAGTTCAAAGCCAGCCTCAGCAGGGAAGTCTGTGAGACTTATCTCCAATAAACCACCAGAAAACCAGAAGTGGCACTGTGGCTCAAGTGGTAGAGTACTAGCTTTGAGCTGAAGAGCTCAGGGACAGTGTCGAGGCCCAGAGTTCAAGACCCATGACCAAAAAAGAAAGAAAGAAAAAGAAAAAAAAAGAGTAGTATAATTACAGAAATTGAATTTGGGGGAGGAGGCTGTTAGGCAGCTAGCAAAATTAAAGATAACTTTGGAGTACATATAACGTCTGTCTCATTGACTGGCATGGGGGGAAGGACTGCTGTGGGGCTCTCCAGGGTGTGTCTATTGTTGAACATGGCTACTTGGTGACACCATGTGCTCTGAGCTAATGAATTCAAACAGATATGTGAGAACTTAGAAAAGAGCAAATTAACAAGGGACTGCATGTGTATGCATGCATGTGCTTATGGGCACACACACACACACACAGCTCCTTAGTAAGGGATTTAAAAAAGATGTCATCTTCTAAAGGAAAGGCTAGAGGGAGAAGACAGTAAGGGATTGAAGAGTTCCTGTGACTCTGCCTGCTTATAAGCTACACAAAGCCATGTCTTCTTTTCTTTCTGCTGGGAGATTTAACCATGAAGAATGTGGCAAAGAGGTTATCTGATTGTGTTCCTTCCCATGGCAAGATACCTTCATAAAGAATGTGCTCAAGCCAGGTGCCAGTGGCTGTTTCTACCCAGGATGCTGAGATCTGAGGATCATGACTCAAAGCCAACCCAAGCAGCAAAATCCATGAAATCCTTATCTCTGAATAATTACCATTGGTAGCCTAGAACAAAAAGCTTAAGAACTGAAAATGAAAACATAATGAAACAAAAAAGGCATGGCTTATCTTTTTAATAGTAAAGGAGAAATCAAACACAATGGGGGTATACCTGCAGTCCTACCTATTTGGGAGGCTGAGGAAGACCACTTGCGCTCGGGAGATTGAAATCAACCTGGATGACATAATGACACTCTTACCTCAAGGTAATAGTAATAGTAGTAGTAGTAGTAGCAGCAGCAGCAGCAGCAGTAGTGGTAGTACTAGTTGCAGTAGTAGTAGTAAATAAAGTATGACATGAGACAAGTTTTTAAATACAATACCCACAGGAGAAAAACAGGTTATATAAATATGTAAATTAAGTTATGTGCAAGGAAAGCCAACAAGAAAATCATAAAGACAAACAACATGTAGCCTGCGGGAGGTACTGGGAATAGTGTGACTTATGGAAAACTGGAAAGTTCTTAGTCAATCAGACATTAGTCACACAAAAGGGAAAGCATAGGCGGTTGAATCAGAAAACCTAGGTGACAATTAAAATTTTCCCTCTTACTCATTTTGTGACCATGACCACACTATGTAATTTCATAAAGTGAAAATAAAATTTAAAAAGCAGCATGAAGCTAGGTCCTGGTGGCTCACACCTGTAATCCTGATTACTCATAAAGCTGAGACGTGAGGATCAACATTCAAAGCCAGTCTAGGCAACAAAGATGCTTATCTCCCATTCACCAGGAAAAGACCAGAAGTGGAGCTACGGCTCATTAGGCTTCAGGAAAAAAGCTAGGGGACAGCACACCTGCCCTCAGTTCAAGCCTCAGGATTAGCACAAAAAGTAAAATAAAAGCAATATGAAAAGCACAATCCATATATTGATTAACATAGGCTGTAATGCATTGTTGTAATGGCATGACTTGTATCTCCCCATAAATTCATATATTGAAATCCTAATATCAATATCTCAGAATATGACATTGTTTGGAAATACTATCATTGCAGATGTAATGAAGATGAGATCACTAAAGTGGATTTAAAAAATTCCTGAAGGAATGCTGGGGAAGGGGAATATACTCAGGGAAGATAGTATGTGGACAGAGAAAGTAGACAGCAATGGAGAAGTGATGCTGTCTCCAGGTTCCCAGTGAGTCCCTGAAATGATTATAAGTAGCTGCATGAGTTCCAGAAGGATCATAAGCAGAGGAACAGGAGGTGATTTGGGACTCCATGAAAGCCTGATTTTGTAAGAGAGCCTTGAGTTGCAGTGAACAAGCTCCTCTTCCTGCCCTAATCGGACTGACTACCCATCTAGCTTACTTTTTCCTGTGAAGAAAGCCTCAGCTGTTGAGTGGTGAGAAGAGCCCACAGCTGACTGAGGATCCATGGAAAAAGGAAGTTGCTCAGTGGGCATCATCGGTGCCCATGCAGGTAGTGGGAGCAGTGGTTCCCAATCTACATCAGCCATGCTTTATGGCCTGCATGCAGAGCCCAAAAAGAAGAGCCCATAGGAAGAATTTGTGTGTGTACGTATGTGTGTGTGCCAATGCTGAGGCTTGAACTCAAGGTCTATGCCCTCTCCTTGGGCTTTTGTGCTCAAGGCTAGTGTTATGCCATTTGAGCTATACCTCCACTTCTGGCTTTTTGGGGGGTGGTTAACTGGAAATAAAGGCTTCACAGACATTCCTGCCTAGGCTGGCTTTCACCTTGATTCTCAGATCTCAGCCTCCTGAGTAGGAAGTTTTACAGGTGTGAGCCACTGGCACCTGGCATAGGAAAGAATTTTAATCAATACAGGAAATAGGCTTTTAACCTGCTTCTTCCTGCCAATGGTGGCTTAGACCACAGATATCCTTGTCAGCTGTCCCTGAGAAGACTGATGCTTTTTTGTGTTTTCAAATCTACATGAAAGGCTGGAGGGAACGGTGTATTGCATTAATCACATAGGAATTCTTTTTTTGTTTTTTTTGTATTTTGTGAAACAGGGTCGCACTTTGTATTCTAAGCTGGCTTCAAACTAAGCTATGTAGTCCAGGCTGACTTCAAACACTTGATGCTCTTGCTTCAGCCTCTTGAGTATTGGGCTTACTGGTATGTACTGTCACTTCTGCACGATGCAATTTTTTTTTCTGGTCGCAGGGCTTGAACTCTTGACCTGGGTGCTGTCCATAAATTTTTGTGTTCAAGTCTAGCACTTTACAACTTGAGTCACAACTCCACTTCTGGTTTTTGTGTGGTTCCTTGGAGATATGAGTTTCACAGGGACTTTCCTACACAGGCTGGATCTGAACTGTGATCCTCAGATCTTAGCTTCCTGAGTAGCTAGGATTACAGACATGAAACTCTGGTGCCCAACTAATGCAAGAATTCTTGATACAGAGTAAGTGAGGAAAAATGACTGCTGTTCTCTGAGGTAGAGCCTGTCACAGTGACTCACACAGTAGCTAAGATTACAGACATGAGCAATGGGTACCTGACATAAAATGTACATGCTTGTGTTGTTTTGGTAAAATGCACCTTTCTCTTTGGGCACTGGTGGCTTAGACCTGTTTCCTAACTACTCAACTAATCACCAAGAGGCCAGCAATGGAGCTGTGGTTCAAGTGGTAGAGCATTAGCCTTGGGCAAAAAATTTTTAAAAAGCTTAAGGACAGTACCCAGGCCCTGAGTTCAAACCCAGGACCAGCAGACACACACACACACACATACACACACACTCACACATACACACATAACAGCAACACTGCAAAATGTACTCAGAACATTACCATTCCGCACACAGAACAACGAGGGCTCAAAAGAAAACAAAAAGTGGGTGATGGTACCTCACACCTGTAATCCTAGCTACTTAAGAAGTGGGTATGACCCCACAAACACAGGCTCCAAGCCTGAGCTGTCCTCCACAAGTAAGCCAGCCTTTCTGAGGATTAATCCCTGTTGGAACTCAGCATAGCATGATTGCGACCACAGGAAAAATGTCTGAAATGAAACTGAAGCCTTTGAAAGTGGCATTGATATAAAACCTGGCACACTCCAACCAGAGTAGTAAAAGCACCACACCAACATCTAGTCTGGGCTACTTCAACAAGTCTGAACAGCCAGTCCAGCAAAATGAGCAACATTGTCTATCAGAAACAGTTCTAGTCAGTCCCTGCGGCTGTGAGAATGACACAGCCATTTCCTAAACAGTCTGCTCCCCAGGCAAAGCAGAGAGCAGATGTTCTTCAGTCTAACAGCAGTTCTTCGCTAAACAGCAACAAAGCAAACACATAGGAGGCACTCAGAAATTGGACAGTGATTCAAGTAAAACTCCTCAAACACGGACCAACCCTCCTGGT
>NW_012267441.1:0-963 GCF_000151885.1 Dipodomys ordii
GTGACAGTTAGGATTAGGTTTAGGAATATTGTGAGATTTAGGGTTAGGTTTAGGGTTAGGGAAAAGTTTACAGTGAGGGTTAGGGTTAGAGTTAGGGTTAGGGTGAATGTTAGGGTTAGGGGTAGGCTGAGGGATAGGTTTTTTTGTGAGGTTTATGGTCAGGATTAGGGTTAGGTTTAAGGTTAGGGTTAATGTTAGGGTGAGGCTTAGGGTGAGGGTGAGGGTTAGGGTTAGCCTTAGTGTTAGGGTAAGGGTTACGGTGAGTGATAGAGTTAGGGCTAGGGTGAGGGTAAGGTTTAGAGTGTGGGTTAGAGTAAGGGTGAGTGTTATGGTTAGGGTTAGGGTGAGGAATAGGTTGAAGGTTAGGGTTAGGGTAGGGTAAGGGTTAGGTTGACGGTTTTGGTTAGTGTTAGGGTTAGTGTGAGGGTTAGGTTGAGGGTGATGTTTAGGGTTAGGGTTAGTGTTAGGGGGAGGTCTAGGGTGAAGGTGAGGGTTAGGCTGAGTGGTAGGGTTAGGGTTACGGTTAGGGTAGGTTTAGGGTTAGGGTTAGGGTTAGGGTTAAGGTTAGGGTTAGGGTTAGGTTGTGGGTAAGTGTTAGAGTGAGGGTTAGGATGAGGGTAGGGTTAGTTTGAGGATTAGACTTAGGGTTAGGGTTAGGGTGGGGGTATGGATTAGAGTGAGGTTTAGGGTGAGGGTGAGGGGTAGCGTTAGGATGAGGGTTAGGGTTAGTGTGAGGGTTAGAGTTTCGGTTAGGGTTAGGGTGAGGGTAAGGCTTAGGGTTAGGTTTAGGGTGACGGTGAGGGTTACTGTGAGGGTTATTGTTAGGTTTAAGGTAAGCTTTATGGTGAGGTCTAATGTGAGGTTGAGGGTTAGTGTGAGGGTGAGGGTGGGAGTGAGTGTTTCAGTTAGGTAAGGGTTAAGATTAGGGTTAGGATGACGATTAGGGTGAGGGTCAGGGATAGG
>NW_012267441.1:7659-8617 GCF_000151885.1 Dipodomys ordii
GTGAGGGTGAGTGTTAGGGTTGGGGTTAGGGTGAGGGTTATTGTTAGTGTGATTGTTAGGATGAGGGTGACTGTAACGGTTAGTGTGATGATTAGGGTGCAGTGAGGATTAGGGTTAGGGATAGGGTTAGTTTGAGAGTTTGGGTTAGGGTGAGGTTTAGGTTTCATCTTAGGGTTAGATTTAGGTTTAGGATGAGGGTTAGGGTTGGTGAGAGGGTAAGGGTGAGGATGAGGGTTAGAGTTAGCGTTAGGTTTAGGATGAGGGTGAGGGATAGGGTTAGTTTAGGCTGAGGGTGAGGGTGAGGTTTAGGGTTGGTGTTAGTGTTAGTGTTAGGGTTAGGGTTAGGGTTAGCGTGAGCGTTAGGTTTTGGGTAAGTGTTACTTGAGGGTTAGAATGAGGGTGAGGTTAGGGTTAGGGTGAGGGTAAGTGTTAGTATGAGGGTTAGGGTGAGGGTGAGGGTTAGGGTTAGCATTAGGATTAGGATGAGCGATAGGGATAGGGTTAGGGTTAGGGTTAGGGTGAGGTTAGGGTGAGGCTGAGGGTGAGGTTGAGGGTTAGGATTAGGGTAAGCATGAGGGTGAGGGTGTGGGTGAGGGTTAGGGTTAGGATTAGTGTTAGCTTTAGGGTTAGGCTGAGGGTGAGTTTGAGGGTGAAGGTGAGGGTTAGGTTTCGGTTTAAGGTGAGGGTTAGGGTTAGTGTGAGGGTAAGGGTGAGCGGGAGGGTTAGGGTTACGGTTAGGCTGAGAGTTAGTGTGAGGGCTAGGGTTAGGGTTAGGGTTAAGGTTAGGGTTAAGGTTAAGGTTAGGGTTAGGTTGTGGGTAAGTGTTAGAGTTAGGGTTTGGATGGGGTAGGGTTTGTTTGAGGGTTAGATTTAGCGTTAGGGTTAGGGTGAGGGTAAGGTTTAGGGTGAGGTTTATTGTGAGGGTGAGGGTTAGGGTTAGGATGAGGGTTAGGGTTAG
>NW_012267441.1:16291-17750 GCF_000151885.1 Dipodomys ordii
AGGGTGAGGGTGAGGGTAAGCTTTAGGGTTAGGGTGAAGGCTGGGGTTAGGGTGAGGGTTAATGTTAATGAGACGGTGAGGGTACGGGTTAGGTTGAGGGCTACGGTTAGGGTTAGGGTAAGGTTTAGGTTTAGGGTGATGGTGAGGGTGAGGGTTCGGTTAAGGATTAGGCTTAGGTGTAGTGTTAAGCTTAGAGTTAGAGTGAGGGTGAGGGTCAGAGTTAGTTTTAGGGTGAGGGTTAGGTTTATGGTTAGGGATAGGGTGAGGGTGATTGTGAGGGTGAGAGTGAGGATGTGGGCTAGGTTTAGGGTGAGGGTTATGGTTAGGGTTAGGGTGAAGATGAGTGTGAGGGTTAGGGTGAGGGTGAGGGTGATTTTGAGGGTGAGGGTGAGGGTTAGCGTTTGTGTGAGGGTTAGGGTTAGGGTTAGGGTTAGCGTTAGGGTCAGGATAATGGTTAGGATTAGGATGAGGGTTAGGCTGAGGGTTAAGGCTAGTGTTAGGGTGAGGGTAAGGGTGAGGATGAGAGTGAGGGTGAGGTTTAGGTTAGCATTAGTGTTAGAGTAAGGGTTAGGGTGAGAGTGAGGGTGAGGGTGAGGGTTAGGGTTAGGGTGAGGGTTTTGGTTAGGGTTAGGTTTAGAGTTAGGTTGAAGGTGAGGGTCAGTATTTGGATTAGTGTTAGGTTTACGGTTAGGCTGAGTGTGAGTATGAGGGTGAGGCAAGGGTTAGGGTTAATATGAGGTTTAGGGTTATGGTTAGCGTTAAGTTTAGGGTGAGGTTTAGGGTTAGGGTTAGGTTTAGGATGAGGTTTAGGCTGAGGGTTAGGTTTAGGGTTCGTGTGAGAGTAAGGGTTAGGGTGATGGTTAGGGTGAGGATGAGGGTTATGGTTAGGCTTATGTTTAGGGTGAGGGTTAGGGTTAAGTTTAGTGTTAGGGTTAGGGTGAGGGTTAGGGTGAAGGTTAGGGAGAGGGTGAGGGTTAGGGTGAGAAATAGTGTGAGGGTAAGGGATACGGTTAAGGTGAGTGTAAGGTTTAGGGCAAGGTTTAGTGTGAGGTTGAGGATTAATGTTAGCATTAGGGTTACGGTGAGGGAGAGGGTTAGTGTGAGTCTTAGGGTTCTGGTTAGGGATAAGGTGAGGATTAGGGTTAGGGTTAGGTTTAAAGTGAGGGTTAGGCTGAGGGGTAGGGTTCGGATTAGGGTTAGGGTTAGGGTGAGGGTTAGGGTTAGGGTTAGGGTGAGGTTGAGGGTGAGGGTAAGGGTTAGGTTGAGGGTTAGGGTGAGGTTGAGGTTTAGGGTTAGCATTAGGATTAGTTTTAGGGTTAGGTTTAGGATTAGGGCTAGGGTGAGGGTTAGGGCTAGTGTTAGCATTAGGGTTAGGGTTAGGGTTATGGTGAGGGTAAGGGTTAGGATGCGGTTTAGGGTGAGGGTGAGGGTGAGGGATAGCGTTAGATTTAGGGTGAGG
>NW_012267441.1:25585-26635 GCF_000151885.1 Dipodomys ordii
AGGATGAGGGTTAGGGTTATTATTAGGGTTAGGCTGAGGGCTACGGTGAGGGTGAGGGTTAGGGTTAGGCTTAGCCTTAGGGTTAGGCTGAGGGTGAGGTTTAGGGTGAGCGTTAAGTTTAGGGTGATGGTTAGGGTTACGGTTAGGTTGAAGGTTAGCATGAGGTTTAGGGATAGGGTGAGGGATAGAGTGAGGGTGATGGTAAGGGTAAAGTTGGGGGTTAGGATAAGGGTGAGAATTAAGATAACGGTGAGGGTTAGGGTGAGGGTTAGGATAAGGGTGAGGGTGAGGTTTAGATTGAGGATTAGGGTTAGGTTCAGTGTGAGGTTTGGGGTGAGGATGAGTGTTAGGGTTAGGGTGAGGGTTAGGGTTAGGTTTAGTGTTATTGTTAGGTTCAGGGTTAGAGTTATTGTGAGGGTGAGGTTGCAGGTCCTGTTAGGGTCAGGGTTAGGGTGAGGTTTAGAGTTAAGGTTGGAGATAGGGTTAGGTTGAGGGGATATTTATGGTTAGAGTTCGGGTTAGTGTTAGAGTTGGGCTTAGGGTTAGGCTGAGGGTGAGTGTGGGGGTGAGGATTAGGGTTGGGGTTAGGGTTAGTGTTAGAGTTAGGGTTAGGGTTAGGGTTAGGTTAGGGATTAGGGTTAGGGTGAAGATGAGGGTGAGTGTTAGAGTTAGGGTTAGGCTTAAGCTGAGGGTGAGGATGGGGGTGAGGATTAGTTTTCGGGTGATGGTTAGGGTTAGGATTAGGGTGAGGGTTAGGATGAGGGTTAGGGTTAAGATTAGGCTTAGGGTTAGGGCTAGGGTGAGAGTGAGGTTTAGGGTTAGGGTTAGGGTGAGGTTTAGGGTTAAGGTGAGGTTTAGGGTTAGTGTGAGTGTTAGTGTTAGGTTTAGGTTTAGTGTTAGGTTTAGGGGGAGGGTTAGGGTCAGGCTTAGAGTTAGTGTTAGTGTTAGGGTTATGGTTAGGGTGATGGTTAGGGTTACGGTTAGCTTGAAGGTTAGGATGAGGTTTAGGGATAGGGTGAGGGTTAGGGTAAGTGTGAAGGTAAGGGTAAA
>NW_012267441.1:34353-36429 GCF_000151885.1 Dipodomys ordii
GTGAGGGTGAAGGTGAGGTTTAGGGTTAGGGTTAGGGTTTAGAGTTAGGGTTAGGTTGAGTGCTAGGATGAGGGTGAGGGTTGGGTTTAGCTTTAGGTTTAGGGTGAGGCTTAGGGTGAGTGTTGAGTGTTAGCGTTAGTGTTAGGGTGAGGGTGAGGGTTAGGGTTAGGGTGAAGTGAGGGTTAGGGTTAGGGTGGGGGATAGAGTTATAGTGCAGGTGAGGATGAAGGTTAGGATTAAGTGTAGGGTTAGGGACATGATGAGGGTGTGGTGAGGGTTAGGGTGTTTTTGAGGGTCAGGGATCGGTTTAGGGTGAGTGATAGGGTGAGAGTTAGGCTTAGGGTTAGGATGAGGGTTAGGGTACGGGGTAGGGTTATGTTTAGCGTGAATGTTAGGATTAGGGTGAGGGTTAGGGTAAGGGTAAGGGTTATGGTTAGGGTGAGGTTAAGGATTAGGGTGACGGTGCAGGTTAGGGTTAGGGTTAGGGTGAGGGTTAGGGTGGGGCTTAGGGTTATGTTTAGGGTTAGGGTGAGTGTTAGGGTTAGTGTGAGGGTTAGGTTGAGGGGGAGGGTTCGGGTTTGGGTGAGGTTTCGGGTGATGGTGAGGGTTAGGGTGTGGGTTAGGGTTCGGTTTAGGGTGAGGGTTAGGGAGACGGTGAGGGTTAGGGTGAGGGTGAGGGTTAGGATAAGGTTTAAGGTGAGGGTTAGGCTTAGGCTGAGGGTTAGGGTGAGGGGTAGGGCTAGGGTTAGGGTGAGAGTTAAGGTGAGAGGTAGGGTTAGGGTTAGGATGAGGGTTAGGCTTAGAGTGAGGGTTAGTGTGAGGATAAGTGTTTGGTTGAGGGATAGGTTGAGACTGAGGGTTAGGGTTAGCGTTAGGGTCAGGGTGAAGGTTAGGGTGGGGGTTAGGGTGAGGGTTAGGGTGAGCGTTATGGTTGGGTGAGGGTTAGGGTGATGGTTAGGCTTAGGGTTAGGGTTACCGTGAGGGTTAGTGTTAAGTTTAGGGTTACGGTAAGGTTAGGGTTAGCGTGAGGGTTAGGGTTAGGGTGGTGTTTAGGGTGAGGGTGAGGGTTAGGCTGAGCTTATGGTTAGGGTGAGGGTTAGGATGAGGTTTAGTGTTAGGGTGAGGGTTAGGGTTAGGGTGAGCGTTATGGTTAGGGTGAGGGTAGGGTTTGGGTTAGGGTTAGTGTTAGGGTTAGGGTTAGGGTGAGGGTTAGGGTAAGGGGTAGGGTTGTGTTAGGTTAGGGTTAGTGTTAGGGTGAGGGTTAGGGTTAGGGTTAGGGTTAGGGTTAGCGTTACGGTGAGGGTGAGGGTTATGCTTAGGATTAGGATGAGGTTTAGGGTTAGGGTTAGGGCGAGAGTTAGGGTTAGTTTGATATTTATTGTGAGGGTGAGAGGGTGGGTGTTCGGGTGAGGGTGAGGGTTCTGGTGAGGGTGAGGATTAGGGTGTGGTTGAGGGTTAGGTTTAGGATGAGAGTCAGGGTGAGGCGTAGGGATAGGGTTTGGGTGAGGGTTAGGGTTAGTGTGAACGTTAGGGTTAGAGTTAGGTTTAGGGTTAGTGTGAGGTTAAGAGTTAGGGTGTGGTTGAGTGTGAGGGTGAGGGTTAGTGTTAGCCTTATGGTTAGGGTGAGGGTTAGGATGAGGTTTAGTGTTAGGGTGAGGGTTAGGATTAGGGTTAGTGTGAGGGTTAGGGTTAGGGTGATGTTTAGGGTGAGGTTGAGGGTTAGTGTGAGGGTGAAGGTGAGGATTAGGGTGAGGTTGCGGGTGGGGGTGAGGGTCAGGGTGAGGTTGAAGGTTAGGGTTAGGCTGAGGGTGAGGATGAAAGTGAGGGTTAGGGTTAGGGTGAGGTTTTGGGTTAGTGTGAGGTTTAGTGTGATGTTGAGCGTCAGGGTGAGGGTGAGTGTTAGAATGAGAGTGAGGGTGAGGGTGAGGCTTAGGGTTAGGATTAGTTTAGGGTGAGTTTTAGGGTTAGGTTGAGGGTTATTGTTAGGGTTAGGGTTAGGTGAGGGTGAGGGTGAGGGTTATCATTAGGGTTAGGCTTAGGGTTAAGGTGAGGGTGGGGTTGAGGGTTAGGGTTAGG
>NW_012267441.1:40043-41087 GCF_000151885.1 Dipodomys ordii
GGGTTAGGGTGAAGTTTAGATTGAGGGTTAGGGTTAGGGTGCGGGTTAGGGTGAGTCTGAGGGTTAGGGTTAGGGTTTGGGGGAGGGGGAGGGTACAGGGAAGGTTGAGTGTTCAGGTGTGGGTTAGGGTGAGATTTAGGGTGAGGGTTAAGGTGACGTTGAGTGTTAGGGTGAGGGTAAGGGTTAGGATTAGGTTTAGGGTGAGTGTTAGATTTAGGGTGAGGGTTAGGGGGAGGGGGAGGGTTAGGGTTAGGGAGAGGGCTAGGGTTAGGGTGAGGGTTAGGGTTAGTGTTTGGTTAGGGTGAAGGTGAGTTTGAGGTTGAGGTTTAGGGTGAGGTTGATTGTGACGGTGAGGGTTAGGGTTAGGATTCGGGCTAGGGTTATGGGGAGGGTTATGGTTAGGGTTAGGGTTAGGGTGAGTGTGTGGGTGAGGGTTAGGCTTAGGTTTAGGTTTAGGATTAGGGTTAGGTTTAGGGTCAGTGTGAGGGTTAGGTTTAGGTTTAGGGTGATGGTTAGGGTTAGGGTTAGGTTTAGGGTGAGGTTTAGGGTTAGGCTTAGGGTGAGGGTGAGGGTTAGGTTGAGGGGTAGGGTTAAGGATAGGATAAGGGTTAGGGTTAGGGTGAGGGTTAGGGTTAGGTTTAGGGTGAGGGTGAATGTTAGTGTGAGGGTTAGGTTTGGGTTAGGGTAAGGGTTAGGTTTAGGTTGAGGGTTAGTTTTCAGTTTAGGGTTAGGGTGAGGGTGATGCTGAGGGATAGGGTTACGGTTAGTGTGAGGAAAAGGGTTAGGGTGAGGATTAGGGTGAGGGTGAGGGTTAGTGTTAGCATAAGTTTTAGGGTGAGGGTTAGGGTTAGGGTTAGGGTAAGGGTTAGGGTTAGGTTTAGGGTAAGGGTTAGGTTTAGGCTTAGGGTTAGGGTTAGGGTGTGGGTGAGGTTTAGGGATAGGGTTAGCGTGAGGGTTAGGGTTAGGGTTAGGGTAAGGGTTAGGGTTAGGGTGAGGGTTAGGGTTAGGGTGAATTTTAGGGTGATGGTGAGGGTTAGGGTGAGG
>NW_012267441.1:49204-50417 GCF_000151885.1 Dipodomys ordii
GGGTAAGGGTGAGGCTGAGGTTGAGTGTTAGGTTTAGGGTTAGTGTTAGAGTTAGGGTTAGGGTGAGGGTTACGGTTAGGGTGAGGGTGAGGGTGAGGGTGAGGCTTAGGCTTAGGGTTAGGATTAGAATTAGGGTAAGGGTTAGGGTGAGTGTGAGTTTTAGGGTTAGGGTTAGGTTTAGGCTTAGGGTTGGGTTGAGAGTGAGTGTGAGGGTGAGGGTTTGGGTTACGTTGAGGGTTTGTGTTAGGGTTAGGGTGAGAGTTAGGGATCGGTTAAGTTTAGGGTTATGGTGAAGGTTATTGTTAGGATTAGGGTTAGGGGGAGGGCTAGGGTGAGAGTGAGGTTTAGGGTTAGTGTTAGGGTAAGGTTTAGGGTTAAGGTTAGGGTTTGGGTTAGGGTTAGGTTGAGGGTTAGGATTCAGATTATGGTTAGGGTGAGGGTGAGTGTTAGGATTAGGGTTAGGGTTAGGGTTACGTTTCAGGTTAGCATTAGTGTTATTGTTAGGGTTAGGGTTAGAATTATGGTGAGGGTGAGGGTGAAGGTAAGGGTGAGGGTTAGGGTTAGGGTTAGGTCGAGGTTTAGGGTTAGGGTTAGGGTCAGAGTTTGGGTGAGGTTGAGGGTTAGGGTTAGATTTAGGATTAGTTGGAAGGTGAGGTCGAGCGTTAATTTTAGGGTTAGTGTTAGGGTTAAGGTTAAGGTGAGGTTTGGGTTGAGGTGTAGGGTTAGGGTTAGGGTTATGTTTAGGATTAGGGGTAGGGTGAGGGTGAGTGTGAGGGTTAGGTTTAGGGTTAGGCTTAGTCTTAGGGTTAGGCTGAGGGTGACGGTGAAGGTGAGGGTTAGGGTTAGGGTGCGGGTTAGGGTTAGTATTAAGGTGAGAGTTAGGGTTCCGTTAAATTTAGGGTTAGGGTTAGGATTAGGGTTAGGATGAGGGCTAGGGTGAGGGTGAGGGTTAGGGTTAGTGTTACGGTAAGATTTAGGTTTAGGGTTAGGGTTAGGGTGAGGGTTAGGTAGGGGGTTAGGTTTATTGTTAGGGTGAAGGTTAGGGTTAGGGTTAGGGTTAGGATTAGGGTTAAGATGAGGGTGAGGGTTATTGTTAGGGTTAGGGTTAGGGTTGGGGTTACAGTGAGGGTGAGGGTTAGGGTTAGGGTAAGGGTGAGGTTTAGTGTTATGGTTATGGGTAGAGTTAGGGTTAGAGGGAGGGGGAGGTTTAGGG
>NW_012267441.1:52618-53738 GCF_000151885.1 Dipodomys ordii
TTAGGGTTAGGGTTAGGGTGAGGGTGAGGTGTAAGCTGACGGTTAGGATGAGGTTGAGGGTTAGGGTGAGGGTGAGGTGTAAGCTGACGGTTAGGGTGAGGTTGAGGCTTAGGGTTAGGGTTAGGGTGAGGGTTAGGATTAAGGTGAGGTTAAGGGTTAGAGTGAGGGTTACGGTGACGATGAATGTTAGCATTAACATTAGGGTTAGGGTGAGGGTTAGGCTTAAGGTTAGGGTTAGGGTCAAGGCTAGGCTGAAGGTTAGGTTTATGGTAAGGGTTAGGATGAGGGTGAGGGTTAGCGTAAGGGTGAGGGGTAGGGATAGGGTTTGCGTGAGTGTTAGGGTTAGAGTTAGGGTTAGGGTGAGGAAGAGGGTTAGGGTTAGGGTTATTGTTAAGGTTAGGACTAGGGTTAGAGTTAGGGTTTGGGTGAGGGTCAGGGTTATTGTTAGGGTTAGGGTGAGGGTGAGGGTGAGGGGGGGTTAGGTTCAGGATTGGTTTTATGGTTAGGGTTATGCTTAGGGTGATGGTGAGGGTTAGGGTGAGGGTTAGGGTTAGGGTTAGGGTTAGGGTGAGGGTGAGGGTTAGGTTTAGGGTTAGGTTGAGGGTGAGGTTGAGGGTGAGTTTCAGGTTTAGGATTAGGGTTAGGGTTAGGGTTAGGCTGAGGGTGCGGGTGATTGTGAGGGTGAATGTAAGTGTTTAGGTGAGGTTGAGGGTTAGGGATAGGTTTAGGGTGAGGGTTAGGGTTAAGGTGAGTGTTAAGGTTAGGGTTATTGTTAGGGTTAGGGTTAGGGTTAGGGTCTGGGTGAAGGTTAGGTTTAGGGTTAGCATTAGTGTTAGGGTGAGGGTGAGGTCTATTTTTAGGATTAGGGTTAGGTTTAGGTTTAGGCTTAGGGTGAGGGTGATGGCGAGGCTGAGGCTTAAGGTGAGGTTTAGGGTTTGGGTTACCATGAGGGTTAGTGTTAGGGTGATATTTAGGTGAGGTTGAGGGTTAAGGGGAGGGTGATTTTCCGGGTTAGTGTGAGGTTTAGGGTGTGGTTGAGGATTAGGGTGACAGTGAGGGTAAGTGTTAGGGTTAGGGTGACGATTAGGGTTAGGGTTAGTGTGAGGGTAAGGGTTAGGGT
>NW_012267441.1:56556-57950 GCF_000151885.1 Dipodomys ordii
AGGGTGAGGGTTAGGGTTAGGGTTAGGATTAGGATTAGGGTTAGGGTTAGGCTGAGGGTGAGTGTGATGGTGAGGGTGAGGGTTAGGGTGAAGGTTAGGATTAGGGTTAGGGTGACAGTTAGGGTTAGGGCGACGTTTAGCTTGAGGGTGAGTATTAGGGTGAGGGTGAGGTTTCGAGAGAGGGTGAGGGATAAGGTGTGGGTGAGGGTTAGGGTGACGGTGAGGGCTATGGTGACGGTGAGTGTTAAGGTGAGGGTGAGGGTTAGGGTTAGGGTTAGGGTGAAGGTTTGGGTTATGGTTAGGGTTAGGGTGAGGGTTAGGGTTAGGGAGAATGGTAAGTTTAAGGTTAGGGTGAGGGTTAGGATTAGTGTGAAGGTTAGGGTTAGGATTAGGATGAGAGTGAAGTTGAGGATGAGGGTGAGGGTTAGGGTGAAGGTCATGTTTAGGGTTAGGTTTAGTGTGAGAGTTAGGTTTGGTGTGATGTTTAGCGTGAGAGTGAGGGTTAGGGTGAGGGTTCAGGTTGGGGTGAGGGTGAGGGTTAGGGTGTGGGTGAGGGTGAGGTCTAGGTTGAGGGTTAGGGTGATGGCGAGGTTTAGGATGAGGTTGAGGGTTAGGGTTAGGTTTAGGTTTAGGGTGAGGGTCAGGGTTAGGGTTAGGGTGAGGGTGAGGTTGAGGGTTATGGTTAGGATTAGCATTAGGGTTAGGTTAGGCTGAGTGTGAGGGTGAGTGTGAATGTGAGGGTGAGTGTGAATGTGAGGGTGAGGGTGAGAGTTTGGGTTAGGATTAGGTGTTAGGGTTAAGGTTATGCTGAAGGTGAGGGTGATGTTGAGGGTTTGGGTTAGGTAAGGTTAGGGTTAGGGTTAGGGTGAGGTTTAGGGTGAGTGTGAGGGTTAGGGTGAGGGTTAGGGTTAGGGTGAGGGTTAGGGTTAGGATTAGGGTGAGGGTTAGGGTTAGTGTGATGTTTAGGGTGAGGGTGAGGTTGAGGGTTCGGGTGAGTGTGTGGGTTAGGTTCTGGGTGGGGTTTAGGGTTAGGGTGAGTTTTAGGACGAGGGTGATGGTTAGGGTGAGGGTGAGGTTTAAGGTTACGGTTAAGGTTAGGGTGAGGGTTAGGGTTATGGTTAAGGTGAGGATGAGAGTTAGGGTTAGTGTTAGGGTTAGGTTGAGGTTTAGTGTGAGCTGTAGGGTTAGGGTTAGTGTGAGGGTTAGGGTTAGTGTGAGGATTAGGCTTAGAGTGAGGGTTAGGTTAGGGTTAGGGTGAGGGTTAGCATGAGGGGTAGGTTTAGGGTTAGTGTGAGGGTTAGGGTTAAGTTGAAGGTTAGGTTGAGGGGTAGGGTTAGGGTGATGGTAAGGGTTAGGGTGAGAGTTAGGGTGAGGGTGAGGGTTAGGGTGAGGGT
>NW_012267441.1:63476-65590 GCF_000151885.1 Dipodomys ordii
GTAAGGGTTAGGGTTAGGGTTAGGGTGAGGATTAGGGTGAGGGTGAGGTTTAGGTTGAGGGTTAGGGTTAGGGTGAGGGTTAGGGTGAGGCTGAGGGTTAGGGTGAGAGTTAGGGTTTGGGTGAGCATTAGGGTTCGGCTGAGGTTGAGGGTTCTAGTGTGGGCTAGGGTTAAGTTTAGGTTAGGGTTAGGGTGAAGGTAAGCTTTAGGATTAGGGTTAGGGTGAGGGTCAGGTTTAGGGTGAGGTTTAGGGTGAGGTGTAGGTTTAGGGTTAGGGAGAGGGTTAGGGTTAGGGTGAAGGTTAGGGTTAGTTTGAGGGTTTAGGGTGAAGGTGAGTTTGATGTTGAGGGTTAGGGAGAGGGTGATGGTGACAGTGAGGGTTAGGGTTAATATTCGGGTTAGGGTTAGGGTGAGGGTTAGTGTTAGGGTTTGGGTTATGGTGAGGGTAAAGTTGAGGGGTAGGGTTAGTGATAGCATAAGGGTTAGGGTTAGGGTGAGGGTTAGGGTTTGGGTGAGGGTTAGGGTGAGGGTGAGTGTGAGGGTTATGGTTAGGGTTAGGGTTAGGGTGAGAGTTAGTGTGAGTGTTAGGTTTAGGGTTAGGGTAAGGGTTAGGCTTATGTTGAGGATTAGTTTTAGTTTTCTGGTTAGGGTGAGGGTGATCCTGAGGGTTAAGTTTAGAGTTAGTGTGAGGTTAAAGGTTAGTGTGGGGAATAGGGTGAGGGTTAGGGTTAGCATAAGTTTTAGGATGAGGGTTAGGGTTAGGGTAAGGGTTAGGGTTAGGATAAGGGTTGGGGTAAGGCTTAGGGTTAGGGTTAGGGTGAGGGTGAGGGGTAGGCTTAGGGTTAGGGTTATGGTGAGGGTTAGGCTTAGGTTAGGGTTAGGTTTAAGTTTAAGTTCAGGCTAAGGTTAGGGTTAGCGTGAGGGTTAGGGTTAGGGTAATATTGAGGGTGACGTTGAGGGTTTGGGTGAGGGTGAGTTTGAGCGAGAGGGTTAGTTTGAGGGTGAGGGTGAGTGGGAGGATGAGGGTGAGGGTTAGGGTTAGGTTTCGGGTGAGTATTAGGGTGAGGGTGAGGGTTAGGGTTAGGTTGAGTGTTAGGTTTAGGGTTAGGGTGAAGGTTAGGGTGAAGGTTAAGTTGAGAGTTAGGGTTAGGGTTTGGATGAGGGTTAGGCTTACTGTGAGGGTTATGGTTAGGGATTGCGTTAGTGTGAGGATAAGGGTTAGGGTGAGGGTTAGGTTGAGGGTGAGGGTTAGGGTTAGGACTAGGCTTAGGTTTAGGGTTAGGGTTTGGTTTAGTGTAGGGTGAGGGTTAGGGTGAGGGTTAGGTTTAGGGTTAGGGTGAGGGTTAAGGTCAGGGTGAGGGTTAGAGTTAGGGTTAGGGTGAGGGTTAGGGTGAGGGTGAGGGTTAGGGTTAGGGTTAGGGTGAGGGTTAGGGTGAGGTGAGGGTTAGGGTTAGGGTTAGGGTTAGGGTGAGGGTGAGGGTGAGGTTTAGGGGTAGAGTTAGGGTTAGGGTGAGGGTTAGGGTAGGGTGAGGGTTAGGGTGGGGGTGACGGTAAGGGTAAAGTTGAGGGTTAGGGTTTGGGTGAGGTTTAGGGTTAGGGTTAGGAGTACATTAGGGTTTGTGTTAGGGTGAGTGTGAGGGTTAGAGTTAGGGTTAGGTTTAGCTAAGGGTCAGGGTGAGGGTGAAAGTTAAGGGAAGGGTTAGGGTTAGGGATAGGGTTATGGTTAGGGATTGCGTTAATGTGAGGGTAAGGGTTAGGGTGAGGGTTACGGTGAGGGTGAGGTTTATGGTTAGGGTGAGGGTTAGGTTTAGGGTTAGGGTGAGGGTTAGGGTTAGTGTTAGTGGTAGGGTGAGGGTAAGTGTTAGGGTGAGGGTTAGGGTTAGGGTACAGGTTAGGGTTAGGGTTAGAGTGAGAGTGAGGGTCAGGTTTAGGGTTAGTATTAGGTTTAGTTTTAGGGTGAGGCTGAGCGTGAGGGTGAGGTTGAGGGTGAGATTTAAGGTTAGGGTTAGCTTTAGGATTAGGACTAGGGTGAGGGTGATGTTTTTGTTTAGGAAAGGTTTAGGGTTAGGTTTAGGGTGAGGATTATGGTGGGGGTGAGGTTTATTGTGAGGGTTA
>NW_012267441.1:70514-71779 GCF_000151885.1 Dipodomys ordii
TTAGGGTGAGGGTTATGTTTAGGGTGAGGCTGAGGGTTAGGGTTAGGGTTTGGTGAGGGTTAGGGTTAGGGTTGGGGTTAGGGTCAGGGTCAGGTTTTGGGTTAGGGTTAGAGTTAAGGTGAGGGTGAGTGTGAGGGTTAGGGTTAGGCTTAGGGTTAGGGTTAGGATGAGGATGAGGGTGAGGGAGAGGGTGAGGTTTAAGCTTAGGGTGAGGGTTAGGGTTAGGGTTAGGGTTAGGGTTCGGTTGAGGGTTAGGGTTAGGGTTAGGAAGAGGGTTTGGCTGAGGGTTAGTGTTATGGTTAGGGTGACATTTAGGTTTAGCTTGAGGGTTGGGATGAGGGATAGGCTGAGGGTTAGGGTTAGGGTTAGGGTGAGGGTGAGGTTAATGGTTATGGTGAGGTTGAGGGTTAGGATTAGGATTAGGGTTAGGGTTAGGTTGAGGGTTAGGGATATGGTTAGGATTAGGGTGAGGGTTAAGGTGAGGGTTAGGGTTAGGTTTAGGGTGAGGATTAGGGTGAGCGTGAGGTTTAAGGTGAGGGTTAGGTTTAGGATGAGGATTAGGGTTAGGGTTGGAGTGAGGTTTAGGATTAGGGTGATGTTTAGGGTGAGGGTGAGTGTGAGGATGAGGGTGTAGGTGAGGGTTAGGTTTATTGTGAGGGTTAGGGTGATGGTGAAGGTGATTGTTAGGGTGAAGTTGTGGGTTAGGGTTAATATGAGGTTGAGGGTTAGACTTAGGTTTAGGGTAGGGTTAGGGTGAGGGTGAGGATTTGGGTGAGGGTTAGTTTTAGGGTATTCTTGAAGGTTAGGGTTATGGTGAGGGTTAAGGTGACAGTGAGGGTTAGGGTGAGGGTTTGGGTTAGGGTTATTGTGAGGATTAGTGTTAGGGTTAGGGTTATGGTGAGGGTAAGGTTTAGGATGAGGTTTAGAGTGAGGGTGAGGTTTTGGGATAGCGTTAGAGTTAGGGTGAGGGTTAGGTTGAGGTTTAGGATCCAGGTTAGGTTAGGTGAGGGTCAGGGTGAGAGTTAGGTTTAGGTTTTGGTTTAGGGTGAGGGTACGATTTAGGGGGAATGTTAGGGTGAGGATGAGGGTTAAGGTTAGGTTGTGGGTTAGGGTGAGCGTTTGGGTGAGGGTTAGATTTAGGTTTAGGGTTAGGGTGAGGGTTAGGGTGAGGTTTAGTGTTAGTGTTAGGGTTAGGGTTAGGGTGCGGGTAAGGGTTAGAGTGAGGTTTAGGGTGAGGGTGAGGATTAGGGATAGCATTAGTGTTA
>NW_012267441.1:75518-77451 GCF_000151885.1 Dipodomys ordii
AGGGTAAGGGTTAGGGCGAGGTTTAGGGTGAGGTTGAGGGTTAATGTTAGCATTAGGGTTACGGTGAGCGTGAGGTTTAGGGTGAGGGTTAGGGTTAGAGTTAGGGATAGGTGAGGATTAGGGTTAGGGTTAGGGTTAGTCTGTTGGGTAGGGTTAGGGTGAGGGTGAGGGTGAGGGATAAGGTGAGGGCTCGGGTGAGGGTGAGGGTTAGGGTGAGGGTTAGGTTGAGGGTAAGGGTTTCAGTTAGGAAATGCTAAGGGTTAGGGTTAGGGTGAGGCTTAGGTTGAGGGTGAGGTTTAAGGGGAGGATTAAGGTTAGGGTGAGGGTTTGGGTTAGGGTTAGGGTTAGGGTGAGGATTAGGGTTAGGGTTATGTGAGGGTAAGTGTTAGGGTGAGGTTTAGGCTGAGGGTTAGGGTTAGCATTAGGGTTAGGGTGAGGGTTAGTGTTAGAGAGGGGGTTAGTGTTAGTGTTAGGGTTGGGGTTAGGGTTAGAGTAAGGTGAGGGTGAATGAGAAGTTTAGTGTTAGGGTTAGGATTAGGGTTAGCGTAAGGGTTAGGCTGAGGTGGAGGGTGAGGGTTAGGGTGAGGTTTAAGTTGAGGATTAGGGTTAGGGTGAGTATTAGGGTTAGGGTTAAGGTGAGGGTTAGTGTTAGGGTGATGTTTAGGGTGAGGGTGAGGATCAGGGTGAGGGTGAGGGTGAGGATGAGGATGATGGTGTAGTGAGGTTTAGCTTTAGAGTGAGGGTAAGGTGACATTGATGGTAAGGTGAAGGTGAGGATTAGTGTTAGGGTTAGGGTGAGGGTTAGGGTAAGGGTTAGGGTGAGGTGTAGGGTTAGGGTTAGGGTGAAGGTTAGGGTTAATGTAAGGGTTACCGTTAGGGTTAGGGTTAGTATGAGGATAAGGGTTAAGGTGAATGTTAGGGTGAGGGTTAGGTTTTCATTTAGGTAAGGGTTAGGGTTAGGGTGAGGTTTACGGTGAGAGTGTGTGTTGGGGTTAGGGTTAGGGTGAGGGTGAGGGTGAAGGTTAGTGTTAGGATGAGGGTTAGGGTTAGGGTTAGGGTGAGGGTGAGCGTCAGGGTGAGGGTGAAGATTAGGGTTAGGGTTATGGTTAGGGTGAGAATTAAGGTTAGTATGAGGGTTATGGTTATGTTTAGGGTTAGGGTTATGGAGAAGGTAAGCGTTAGGGTGAGGGTGAGGGTTAAGGTGAGGGTTAGGGTTAGGGTTCGGGTTCGGGTTTGGGTGATGTTTAGGGTGAGGATGAGGTTTAGGGTGAGGATGAGAGTTCGGGTGTGGGTTCAGGTGAGGTATTGGGTTAGGGTGTGGGTGAGGATTAGGGTTAGGGTGAGGGTTATCATTAGGTTTAGGTTTAGTGTGAGGGTGAGGGTGAGGGGTAGGGTTAGGGTTAGGTTAAGGGTTAGGGTTAGGGTAAGGGTTAGGGTGAGGGTTAGGGTGAGGGTTAGGGAGAGGGTTAGGGTGAGTGTGAGGGTTAAGGGTAGGGTTAGGGTTAGGGTTAGGATGAGGGTTAGGCTGCTGGTTGGAGTTAGGGTTAGTGTGAGGGTTAGGGTTAGGGTTAGGTTTAGGGTTAGGGTGAGGGTTAGGGTTAGATTTAGTGTTAGCATAAAGTTTAGGCTGAGGGTTAGGGTTAGGGTTAGTCTGAGTGTTAGGTATAGGGTTAGGGTAAGGGTTAGGTTGAGGGTAAAGTTTAGGTTGAGGTTAGGGTTAGTGTGAGGGTTAGGGTTAGGGTGAGGGTTAGGGTGAAGTTTACGATTAGGGTTAGGGTGAAGGTTAGGTTGTGGGTAAGTGTTAGGGTTAGGGTGAGGGTTAGGGTTAGCATTAAGGTTAGGGTGAGGGTGAGGGTTAGTGTGAGGGTTTGGGTTAAGGTTAAAGATAGGGTGAGGATTAGGTTTAGGGTTAGGTTTAGGGTGAGGGTTAGGC
>NW_012267441.1:82912-84171 GCF_000151885.1 Dipodomys ordii
GTTTAGGGTGAGGTTTAGGTTAGTGTTAGGGTTAGGGTTAGGGTGAGGGTTAAGATTAGGTTAGGGTTAGCATGAGGGTTAGGCTGAGGGTTAGGGTTTGGGTTAGGGTGAGGTTTAGGGCTAGATTTAGGGTTAGAAATAGTGTTAGGCTGAGGGTTAAGGTTAGGGTTATTGTGAGGGTTAGGTTGAGGGTTAGGGTGACGGTTAGGGAGAAGGTTAGGTTTAGGTTTAGGCTTAGGCTGAATGTTAGGGTGTGGGTAAGTGTTAGGGTGAGGGTTAGCATGAGGGTGAGGGTTAGGGTTAGCATTAAGGTTAGGGTGAGGGTGAGGGTTAGGGTGAGGGTTTGGGTTAAGGTTAAAGATAGGGAGAGGATTAGGTTTAGGGTGAGTGTTAGGAAGAAGGGGAGCCTAAGGGTCAGGGTGAGGGTTAGGTTTAGTGTGAGGGTTAGGGTTAGGGTTAGGGTGACGGTAAGGGTTAGGGTGAGTGTGAGTATTAGGGTTAGCATTAGGTTTAGCCTTAGGGTTAGGATGCGTGTCAGGATTAGGTTTAGGGTTAGGGTGAAGGTGAGGGTGAAGGTTAGTATTAGGGTGAGGTTTAGGGTTAGGGTGAGGGTGAGGGTGAGGTTTAAGGAGAAGGTAAGTGTTACGGTGAGGGTTAGGGTGAGGCTGAGGTTTAGGGTTAGCTTTAGGGTGAGGGTGAGGGTTAGGGTGAAGTTTTGGGTTAAGTTTAAGGATAGGGTGAGGATTAGGGTTAGGGTTAAGTTGAGGGTGAGGGTTAAGGTGAGGTGTAACATTAGAATTTGGGTGAGGGTTGGGTTTAGTGTGAGGGTTAGGGTTAGGGTTAGCGTGAGTGTGAGGTAGGGTGAGGGTTAGGGTTAGGGTGAGGGTTAGGGATAGGTTTATGGTTAGGGTGAGGGTAAGGGTTATGGTTAGGATTAGAGTTAGCGTGAAGGTAAGGCTTAGGGCGAGGTTCAGTGTTAGGTTTAGGGTGAGGGTGAGGGTAAGTGTTGTTGTGAGGACTAGGGTTAGGGTGAGTGTTAGGGTTATGGTGAGGGAGAGGGTGAGGGTTTGGTTCAGTAATAGGGTTAGGGTTAATGTGAAGGTTAGTGATAGGGTTATGGTTATTGTGAGGGTTAGAGGTAGGGTTAAGGTGAGGGTTAGTCTGAGAGGTAGGGTTAGGGTTAGGGTGAGAGTTAGGCTTAGTGTGAGGATTAGGGTTAGGGTGAGCGTTAGGGTTAGGTTTAGGGTTAGGGTGAGGGT
>NW_012267441.1:84656-86305 GCF_000151885.1 Dipodomys ordii
GATTAGGTTGAGTGTGAGGGATATGGTTATCCTTAAGGTTAGTGTGAGGTTAAGGTTGAGGGTATAGGGTTAGGGTTAGGGTTAGGATGAGTGTGCGGGTAAGGGTTATTGTTAGTGTTTGGGTGAGTGTTAGGGTTAGGGATAGGTTAGGATTAGGGTGAGGGTTTTGGCTAGGGTTAGGTTTAGAGTTAGGGTGAGGTTTAGGGCGAGGGTTAGCGTTTGGATTAGGTTTAGAGTTAGGGATTGGCTGAGGGTGAGATTGAGGGTGAGGGTGAGGGTTAGGATTAATGTGAGTGCTAGGGTAAGTGTTAGCGTGATGGTTAGGGTGAGGGTTAGGGTTAGGATGAGGGTTAGGCTGAGGGTTAGCCTTAGGGTTCGGGTGTGGGTAAGGGTCAGGGTGAGTGTTAGGGTGAGGGTTAGAGTTAGGGTTAGGCTTAGGTTTAGGGTGAGAGTTAGGGTGGGTGTTAGTGTTAGTTTAGGGTTAGGGTCAGGGTGAGAGTTAGAGTGAGAGTAAGGGTTAGAGTGAGGTTTAGGTTGAGGGTTAGGGATAGCATTAGGGTTAAGGATAGGTTTAGGGTGAGGGTTAAGGTTAGGATTACGGTGAGGGTGAGGGTTTGGGTGAGGACTAGGTTTAGGGTTAGGGTTAGGGTAAGTTTTAGGTTTCCAGTAAGGGTGAGAGTGAGATTTAGGTTTAGGATTAGGCTTAGGTATATGGTTAGGCTTAGGGTGAGTTTGAGGGTGAGTGTCAAATTTAGGTTTTGGGTGAGGGTTAGGGTTATGTTTATGGTTAGGGTGAGGGTGAGGGTTAGGGTTAGGGTTACGATGAGAGTTAGGCTGAAGTTTAGGTTTAGGGTTAGGGTTAGGGTAAGGGTTAGGTTGAGGGTGAGGTTTAGGATTAGGATTAGGGTTAGGTTTAGCATTAGGTTTAGGGTTAGTGTGAGGGTTTTATTTAGGGTTAGTTGTAGAGTTATGTTGAGGTTTAGGTTTAGTGTTTGGATTAGGGATAGGGTTAGGGTTTGGCTGAGGGTGATGTTGAAGGTGAGGGTGAGGGTTAGGTTTAATGTGATTGTTAGGGTTAGGGTTACCGTTAAGGTTACGGTGAGAGTTAGGGTTAGGGTTAGGGTTAGGATGAGGGTTAGGCTGAAGGTTAGGGTTAGGGATCGGGCGAAGATAAGGGTTAGGGTGAGGTTTTGGGTGAGGGTGAGTGTTAGGTTTAGGCATAGGGTTAGGGTGAGGTTTAATTTTTGAGTGAGTGTGAGGGTTAGGGTTAGAGTTAGCGTGAGGTTTAGGGTTAGGTGTGGGTTAGGGATATAATTGGGGTTAGGGTGAGGGTCAGGGTTATGTTTAGGGTTAGAGTTAGGGTGAGGGTGAGGGTTAGGTTTTGGGTTATGGTTATGGTTAGGGTTAGGGTTAGGGTTGCTGTGAAGGTGAGGGTTAGGGTTAGCCTTAGGGTTAGGGTTAGGGTGAGGGTTAGGGTTAGGTTGAAGGTGAGGGTAAGGGTTAGGGTGAGGGCTAGGGTTAGGGTTAGGGTAAGGTTTAGGTTTAGGGTGAGGGTGAGTGTGAGGGTTAGGTTTATGATTATGCTTAGGTGTAGGGTTAGACTTAGGATGAGGGTGAGGGTGAGTGTCAGAGTTAGGTTTAGGGTGAGG
>NW_012267441.1:90752-91975 GCF_000151885.1 Dipodomys ordii
AGGGTGAGGCTGAGGTTGAGGTTGAGGGTGAGGTTTAGGGTTTGGGTCAGTGTTAGGGTTAGGGTTAAGGTTAAAGTGCGGGTTAGGTTTAGGGTTAGGGTTAGGGTGAGGGTTTGGTTGAGGGTTCGGGTTAGGGTGACAATGAGGGTAAGGATTAGGTTGAGGGCTAGGGTTAGGTTTTAGGGTTAGGGTAAGGTTTAGGTTTAGGGTGAGGGTGAGGGTTAGGTTTAGGATTAGTCTTAGGTGTAGGGTTAAGCTTAGGGTGTGGGTGAGGATGAGTGGCAGTGTTACGTTTAGGGTGAGGTTTATGGTAATTTTTAGTGTTAGGGTGAGGGTGAGGGTGAGGGTTAGGGTGAGGGTGAGGTTTTGGGTGAGGGTGAGGGTTAGGGTTTGGATTAGGTTTATGGTTAAGGTTAGGGTGACGGTTATTGTTAGGCTTAGGTTTAGGATGTGGGTTAGGCTGAAGTTTAGGCTTAGGGTTAGGGTAAGGGTTAGGGTAAGGGTGAGGGTTAGGTTTAGGATTAGGGCTAGCGTTATGGTGAGGGTTAGGAATAGGTTAGGATTAAGGTGAGGGTTTTGGTTACGGTTAGGTTTAGAGTTAGGGTGAGGGTGAGGGTGAGGGTTAGCGTTTGGATTAGGTTTTGGGTTAGGGTTAGGCTGAGGGTGAGGTTGAGGGTGAGGGTTAAGATTAATGTGAGTGTTAGGGTTAGGGTTAGCATGATGGTTAGGGTGAGTGTTAGGTTTAGGATGAGGGTTAGGGTGAGGTTTAAGGTGAGGGTTTGTGTTTGTATGAGGGTGAGGTTTGGAGTTAGGTTAAGGGTGAGGATTAGGGTTAGGGTGAAGTTTAGGGTAGGGTTAGGGTGAGGGTTTGGGTTCTGGAGAGGTTGAGTTTTAGAGTGAGAGTGATGGTTAGGGTTAGGTTTAAGGTGATGGTTTAGGGTGAGAGTTAGGGTTAGGGGGAGGGTTTGGGGGAGGGTTAGAGTTAGGGTTAGTGTTAGTCTTAGGGTGAGAGTGAGGGTTAGGTTGAGGATGAAGGTAGGTGTGAGGGTTAGGGTTAGGGTGAGGGTTAGTATTAGGGTTAAGGTGAGGGTGAGGGTTAGGATTAGGGTTAGGGTTAATGTTAGGGTTAGGGTGAGGTTCAGGGCAAGGGTTATGGTGAGGATTAGGATTAGGGTTAGTGTTAGGGTTATGGTGAGAGTAAGTTTTAGGGTGAGGGTTAGGGT
>NW_012267441.1:95330-96366 GCF_000151885.1 Dipodomys ordii
TTAGGATGAGGGTTAGGCTGAGGGTTAAGGTTAGGATTAGTGTGAGGGTAAGGGTTAGGGTGAGGGTGAGGGTTAGGTTTAGGTTTAGGGTTAGGCTAAGTGTGAGGGTGTGGGATTGGGTTAGGATTAGGGTGAGGGTTTTGGTTATGGTTAGGTTTAGAGTTAGGGTAAGGGTGAGGGGTTGTGTTTGGATTAGTTTTAGGGTTAGGGTTAGGCTCAGGGTGAGGTTGAGGGTGAAGGCGAGGGTTAGGGTTAATGTGAGGGTTAGGGTTAGGGTTAGCGTTAAGGTTAGGGTGAGGGTTAGAGTGAGAGTGTAGGTCAGTGTTAGTGTTATGGTGAGGGTTAGGGTGAAGATTAGTGTTAAGGTTAGGATGAGGGTTAGGGTGAGGGGAAGTGTTGGGTGAGGGTTAGTGTGTGGGTGAGGGATAGGGTTAAGGTGAGTGTAAGGGGTAGGGCGAGGTTTAGTGTGAGGTTGAGAATTAATGTTAGCATTTGGGTTACGGTGAGGGAGAGGTTTAGTGTGAGTGTTAGGGTTATGGTTAGGGATACAGTGAGGATTAGGGTTAGGGTTAGGTTTAGGGTGAGGGTTAGGCTGAGGGTTAGGTTTAGGGTTAGGTTGAGGGTCAGGGTGAGGTTTAGGGTTAGGGTTAAGGTTATGGTGAGGCTGAGGTTGAGGGTGAGGCTAAGGGTTAGGATGAGAGTTAAGGTGAGGTTGAGGTTTAGTGTTAGCATTAGGGTTAGGTTTAGGGTTAAGGTGAGGGTTAGGGTTATGATTAGGCTTAGGGTGAGGGTTGTGTTAGCATTATGGTTAGGGTTAGTGTTAGGGTTACAGTGGGGTTGATGGTGAGGGTTAGGGTTAGGGTTAGGATTAGGTTTAGGGTTAAACTGAGGGGGAGTGAGGATTAGGTTTAGGGTTATTTTTAGCGTAAGGGCTAGGATGTGGGTGAGGTTTAGTGTGAGGGTTAGGGTGAAGCTGAGGGTTTGGGTTAGGAAAGGCTTAGGGTTAGGGTTAGTGTGAGGGTGAGGATTAGGGTGA
>NW_012267441.1:103727-105100 GCF_000151885.1 Dipodomys ordii
AGGGTTAGGATTAGGGTTAGGGTTAGGATGAGGGTTAGGCTGAAGGTTAGGGTTAAGATTAGGGTGAGGTTTAGGGCTAGGTTTAGGTTTAGGATAAGGGTTAGGCTGAGGGTTAGAGTTAGGGTTAGTGTAAGGGTTAGGTTTAGAGTTAGGGTAAGAGTTAGGGTGAGGGTAAAGGTTAGGGTGAGAGCTAGGGTGAGGGTGAGGTTTATGGTTAGGGTGAAGTTAGGGTCAAATTTAGGTTTAGGTTTAGGGTTAGGGTGAGGGTAAGTGTGTGGGTATGTGTTAGGGTGAGATTTAGTGTGAGGGTGAGGGTTAGCGTCAAGGTTAGGTTTAGGGTGAGGGTTAGGGTTTGGGTAAGTGTTAGGGTGAGGTTTAGGGTGAAGGTGAGGGTTAGGGTTAGGGTGAGGGTAAGTGTTACGGTGAGGGTTAGGGTGAGTCTGAGGGTTAGGGTTAGCATTTGAGTGAGGGTGACGGTTAGGGTTAGGATTATAGTTAGGGTGGGGGTAAGGCTTATGGTGAGGGTTAGGGTGAGGTTGAGGGTTAGGGTTAGGGTGAGGGTGAGGGTAAGTGTTAGGGTGAGGACTATGGTTAGGGTTAGGATTAGGGTGAGTGTTAGGGTTATGGTGAGGGTGAGGGTGAGCGTTAGGTTCAGTATTACAGTTAGGGTTAGTGTGAGGGTTAGTGATAGGGTTAGGGTTAGGATAAAGGTTAGAGTTAGGGTTAAGGTGAGGGTTAGTCTGAGAGGTAGGTTTAGGGTTAGGGTGAGTGTTAGGCTTAGAGTGAGGGTTAGGGTTAGTGTGAGGGTTAGGGTTAGGTTTAGGGTTAGGGTGAGTGTGAGGGTGAGGGTTTGAGTTAGGGGGAGGGATAGTATTAGCGGGAGGGCTAGGTTGAGGGTTAGGGTTTGGGTGAGGGTGAGATTTTTGGTTAGGTAAGGTTTAGGGTTAGGGTTAGGTTGAGGATTAATGTGAGGTTGTGGTTTAGGGTTAGAGTGAGGGTGAGGGTTAGTGTTAGGATGAGGGTTTGGGTTAGGGTGAGGGTGAGGGAGAGGGTGAGGGTTAGGGTGTGGGTGAAGGTTCGGTTTAGGGTGAGGTTTAGGGTGATGGTGAGGGTTAGGGTGAGCTTGAGGGTTAGGATAAGGGTTACGGTGAGTGTTAGGGTTAGGATGAGGTTTAGGTTGAGGGTTAGGGTTAAGTTTAGGGAGAGGGTTAGTGTTTGTTTGAGGTTAGGGTTAGGGTTAGAGTTAGGTTTAGAATGAGGATAAAGGTTAGGGTGAGGTTTAGGGTGTGGGTTAGGCTTAGTGTGAGGGTTAATGTTAGAGTTAGGGTTAGGGTTAGGGTAAGGGTTAGGTTTAGGGTTAGGGTGAGGGTGAG
>NW_012267441.1:106793-108672 GCF_000151885.1 Dipodomys ordii
TTAGGGTTAGTGTTAGGGTGAGGGTTAGTGAAAGGGTTAGGATTAGGGTGAGAGTTTTGATTAGGGTTAGGTTTAGAGTTAGAGAGAGGGTTAGGGTTAGTGTTTGGATTAGGGTTAGGGTTAGGGTAAGGGTTAGGGTTAGGTGAGGGTTATGCATAGAATAGGGGTTAGGGTGAGGGTCAGGGTTAGGTTTTGGGTTAGAGTTAGATTGAGGGTGAGTGTGAGAGTTAGGGTTAGGTTTAGGGTTAGGGATAGGATTAGGCTGAGTGTGAGGGTGAGGGTGAGAATGAGGTTTAGGGTTAGGGTGAGGGTTAGAGTTAGGGTCAGTGTTAGGGTTGCGTTGAGGGTTAGGGTTAGGGTTAGGAAGAGGGTTTGGCTGATGGTTAGGGTTATGGTTAGGGTGAGGTTTAGAGTTAGTGTGAGGATTAGGATGAGGGTTAGGCAGAGGGTTAGGGTTAGCGTTAGGGTGAGGGTAAGAGTTAGGGTGAGGGTTAGGGTTAGGTTTAGGAATAGGGTTAGGGTTAGGGTGAGGGTTAGGGATAGGTTTAGGATTAGGGTGAGGTTTAGGGTGAGGGTTAGGTTTAGTGTTAAGGTGAGGATTAGGATGAGCGTGAGGTTTAAGGTGAAGGTTAGGGTTAGGGTGAGGATTAGGTTTAGCGTTAGGGTGAGGTATAGGATAAGGGTTATGTTTAGGGTGAGGGTGAATGTGAGGGTGTAGGTGAGGGTTAGTGTTAGGGTGAGGGTTAGGGTGAGGGTTAAGGTGATGGTTAGGATTAGTATGAGTGTGAGGATTAGAGTTAGGTTTAGGGTGAGGGTTAGGGTTAGGGAGAGGTTTAGGGTAGGGTTAGGGTGAGGGTAGGGGTGAGGGTTTGGATGAGTTTTAGGGTGTTGATGACGGTTAGAGATAGGGTGAGGGTTAAGGTGACGTTAGGGTTAGGGTGAGGGAATGGGTTAGGTTTACCGTGAGGATAAGGGTTAGAGTTAGGGTTATGGTGAGGGTAAGGGTTAGAATGAGGTTTAGGGTGAGGGTGAGGTTTAGGGATAGCGTTAGAGTTAGGGTGAGGGTTAGGTTGAGGGTTAGGAACCAGGTTAGTTTAGGTGAGGCTGAGGATTAGAGTTAGGTTTAGTGTTAGGTTTATGGTAAGGGTAAGATTTAGGGTGAGGGTGAGGGTTAGGGTTAGGTTGAGGGTTAGGTTCAGCGTTAGGGTGAGGGTTAGGTTTAGGTTTTAGTTTAGGGTGAGGGTTAGGGTGAGGTTTAGTGTTAGTGTTAGGGTTAGGTTTAAGGTGATTGTTAGGGTGAGGGTAAGGGTTAGAGTGAGGCTTAGGGTGAGGGTGAGGGTTAGGGATAGCATTAGGGTTAAGGATAGATTTAGCATGAGGGTAAGGGTTAGGGTGAGTGTGAGGATTAGGTTTAGGATTAGGGTTAGTGTTAGGGAGAGGGTTAGGGATAGGGTTAGTATTAGGGTGAGTGTTTTGGTTAGGGTTATGTTTAGAGTTAGGGTGAGGGTTAGGGTTAGTGTTTGGATTAGTGTTAGGGTTAGGGTGAGGGTGAGGGTAAGGGATAGAATTGGGTTAGGGTGAGGGTCAGGGTTAAGTTTGGGGTTAGAGTTAGAGTTAGGGTGAGTGTGAGGGTTAGGGTTAGGTTTAGGGTTAGGGATAGGGTTTGGCTGAGGGTGAGGGTGAGGGTGAGGTTGAGGTTTATGGTGAGGTTTAGGGTTAGGGTTGGGTTGAGCGTTAGGGTTACTGTTAGGAAGAGGGTTTGGCTGAGGGTTAGGGTTATGGTTAGGGTGAGGTTTAGGGTTAGTGTGAGGGTTAGGATGCGGGTTAGGCTAAGGGTTAGGGTTAGGGTTAGGGTGAGCGTAAGGGTGAGCGTTAGGGT
>NW_012267441.1:115239-115815 GCF_000151885.1 Dipodomys ordii
TTAGGTTTAGGGTCATGGTGAGTGTTAGGGTTAGGGTTAGGTAAAGGTTAAGTTTTGTGTTATGGTGAAGGTGAGGTCTATGGTTAGGGCTAGGGTTAGGATTAGGGTGAGGGTGAGGGTTAGGGTTAGGGTGAGTGTGAGGGTTAGGATTAGGTGTAAGGTGATTGTGAGGGTGAGGTTTAGGGTTAGGCTTAGGGTGAGGGTTAGGGTTCAGGTGAATGTGAGGGTGAGGGTTTGGGTTAGTGTGAGGGTGAGGGTGAGGGTTAGGGTTAGCCTTAGAGTGAGGGTGAGGGTTGGAGTTAATGTGAGTTTTGGGGTGAGGGTGAGGGTCAGGGTTAGGGTGAGGGTGAGGGTAAGGGTTAGGGTTAGGGTTAGGTGTAGAGGTAGGGTTAGTGTTAGGTTTAGGGTTAGTGTTAGGGTTAGGATTAGGATTAGGCTGAGGGTTAGGGTTAGGGTTAGGGTGAGGTTAAGGGTTAGGGTGAGGGTGAGGGTTAGGGTTAGGTGTAGAGGTAGGGTTAGTGTTAGGTTTAGGGTTAGTGTTAGGATTAGGATTAGGATTAGGCTGAGGTTTAGGGT
>NW_012267441.1:124438-127419 GCF_000151885.1 Dipodomys ordii
GGTAGGGTTAGGGATAGGTTTAGGGTTAGTATTAGGGTTAGGTTTAGGATTAGGGTGAGGGTGAGGGTGAAGGTGAGGTTTATGGTTAGGGTTAGGGTTAGAGTTAGGATTAGGATGAGTGGTAGGATGAGTGTGAGGCTTAGGGTTAGCGTAAGGGTTAGGGTGAGGCTTAGGGTGAGGGTTGAGTGTTAGCGTTAGGGATAGGGTGAGGGTGAGGATTAGGGTGTGGGTTAGGGTTAGGGTTATGGTTAGGGTGAGGGCAAGGGTGAGGGTGAGGGTTAGGGTGAGTGTGAGGGTGAGGGTTTCTGTTAGGTAAGGGTTAGGGTTAGGATTAGGGTGATAATTAGGGTGAGGGTTAGGATGAAGGTTAGGGTTAGGGTGAGTATTAGGGTTAGGGTTTGGGATAGGTTGTGGCTTAGGGTGAGGGGTAGGTTTAGTGTTAGGGTGAGGGTTAGGGTTAGTGTGAGGGTTAGGGTTAGAGTTAGGGTGAGGGTAAGGGTTAGGGTGAGGTTTATGGTGAGGGTGACTGTTAGGGTTAGCTTTAGGTTTAGGGTGATGGATGGTTAGGGTGAGGGTTAGGGTTAGGTTTAGGATGAGGGTTAGGCTGAAGGTTAGCGTTAGGGTTAGGGTGAGAGTTAGGCTGTGGGTAAGGGTTAGAGTGAGGGTTAGGGTGATGGTGAAATTTAGGGATAGCATTAGGGTTAAGGTTAGGTTTAGGGTGAGGGTTAGGTTTAGGATTAGGGTTACGGTGAGGGTGAGGGTTATGGTAAGCATTAGGGTTAGGGTTAGGGTTAGGGAGAGATTTAGGGTTAGGGTTAGGGTGAGGATTAGGGATACATTTAGGATTAGGGTGAGGGTTTTGGTTAGGGTTAGGTTTTGACTTAGGATGAGGTTTAGTGTTAGTGTTTGGATTAGAGTTAGGCTTAGGCTTAGGGTGAGGTTGAGAGTGAGGGTGAGGGTTAGGGTTAATATGAGTGTTAGGGCTAGGGTCAGCGTTAGGATGAGGGTTAGGCTGAGGGCTAGGGTTAGGTTTCGGGTAAGGGAAAGGGTTAGGGTGAGTTTTATGTGAGGGTGAGAGTTAGGTTTAGGCTTAGGGTTAGGGTGAGGGTTATGGTTAGGGTGAGGGTGAGAGTTAGGGTTGGGGTTAGGGTGAAGGTTAGGGTTAGGTGAGTGTTAGGGATAGGGTTGGGGTTAGGGTGAGTGTGAGGGTTAGGGTTAGGTTTAGGTTTAGGGTTAGGCTGAGGGTGAGGGTGAGGTTTAGTGTTAGGGTTAGGGTTAGGGTTGGGTTGAAGGTTAGGGTTAGGGTTAGGAAGAGGGTTTGGATGAGGGTTAGGGTTGTGGTTAGGTGATGTTTAAGGTTAGTGTGAGGGTTGGGATGAAGGTTAGGCTGAGTGTAACGGTGAGGGTAAGGGTTAGGGTGAGGGTGAGGGTTAGGTTTAAGATTAGGGTTAGGGTTTCAGTGAGGGTTAAGGATAGGTTTAAGGTTAGGGTGAGGGTTAGGGTTAGGGTGAGGGGTTAGGTTTACTGTGAGGATTAGGGTGAGGGTGAGTTTTAAGGTGAGGGTTAAGGTTAGGGAGAGGATTAGGGTTAGGGCTAGGGTGAGGTTTAGGATTAGGATGATGTTTAGGGTGAGGGAGAGGTTTAGGGTTAGGATGAGGGTGAGTGTGAGGGTGTAGGTGAGGGTTAGGGTTAGGGTGAGTGTTACGGTGATGGTGACGGTGATTGTTAAGGTGAAGTTGAGGGTTAGGGAGAGGGTTAGTGTGAGGGTTACGGTTAGGGTTAGGGTGAGGGGTAGGGTGAGGGTAGGCTTAGGGTTAGGGTGAGGGTTAGGGTTAATGTGAGGGTTACAGTTAGCATTAGGGTTAGGTTTAGGTTTAGGGTTAAGTTGAGGTTGGGTTAGTGTGAGGATAAGGGTAACAGTGAGGGTTAGGGTGAGAGTGAGGGTTAGCGTTAGCATTAGGGTTAGGGTGAGGGTTAGGATGAGAGCGAGGGTTACAGTTAGCATTAGGGTTAGGTTTAGGTTTAGGGTTAAGTTGAGGTTTAGGGTTAGTATGAGTGTGAGGGTTAGAGTTAGGTTTATGGTGAGGGTTTGGGTTAGGGTTAGGGTTAGAATGAGGGTGAGTGTGAGGGTTAGTGTGAGCGTCAGGGTGAGGTTGAGGGTGAGGATAAGGGTTATGGTTTACGTAAGGGTCAGGTTTACGGTTAGGGTTAAGGTTAGGTTGAGGGTTAAGGATAGGGTTAGGGTTAGGATGAGGGTTAGGCTCAGAGTTAAGTTTAGGGTTAGGGTGAGGGTAAGGTTTAGGGTGAGGGCAAGGGTTAGGGTGAGGTTGAGGGTTAGGTTTTGGATTAGGGTTAGAGTTAGTGTGAGGGTTAGGGATAGGGTTATGATTAGTGTGAGGGTTTTGGTTAGGTTTAGTTTTAGAGTTAGGTTGAGGGTTAGGGTTAGTGTTTAGATTAGGGTTAGGGTTATGGTTAGGGTTAAGGTTAGGGTGAAGGTTAGGTTTAGGGTTAGGGTTAGGATGAGGGTTAGGTTTAGGGTTCGGGTGAGGTTAAGGGATAGTGTGAGGTTTAGGGTGAGGGTTAGGTTAAGGTTTAGGGTTAGTGTGAGGGTTAGGGTTATGGGTAGGGTGAGGTTGAGGTTTAGGGTTAGGGTGAGGGTGAGGGTTAGGGTTAGGTGTAGGGTCAGAGTTAGGGTTAGGGTTAGAGTTAGGGTCAGGGTGAGTGTGAGGGATAGGTTTAGGATTAGGGTTAGTGTTAGGGTTAGGCTGAGGGTGAGGGTGAGGGTGAAGGTGAGGTTTAGGGTTGGGATGAGGGTTAGAGTTAGGGTTAGGGTTGGGTTTAGGTTTAGGCTTAGGGTTAGGAAGTGGGTTTGGCTGATTGTTAGGGTTATGGTTAGGGTGAGGTTTAGGGTTAGTGTGAGGGTTAAGATGAGGGTTAGGCTGAGTGTAAGGGTTAGGGTTAGGGTGAGGGTAAGGGTTAGG
>NW_012267441.1:132551-133703 GCF_000151885.1 Dipodomys ordii
TTAGGGTGAGGGTTAGGGTTACTATTAGGGTTACTGTGAGAGTGAGGGTTATGGTAAACATTAGGTTTAGAGTTAGGGTTAGGGTGAGATTTAGGATTAGGGTTAGGGTGAGGGTTTGGGTTAGAGTTAGGGTTAGGGTGAGGTTTAGGCTTAGGGTATGTGTGAGGGTTAGCTTTGGGGTGATGGTTAGGTTTAGTATTAGGCTTAAGTTTAGGTTTAGGCTTAGGGTGATGGTGATGGTGAGGGTCAGACTTAGGTTTAGGGTTACAGTTTTGGTTATGGTTAGGGATAGGGTGAGGGTGAGGGTGAGGGTTAGGGTGAGAGTGATTTTGACGGTGAGGGTGAGGGTTAGGTTGAGGGTGAGTATTAGGGTTATGGTTAGGGTTTGAGTGAGTGTGAGTGTGAGTGTTAGTGTGAGAGTGAGTGTTAGGTTGAGGGTAGGGTGAGGGTTATGCTTTAGGTGAGGGTCAGGTTTAGGGTTAGGGTTAAGTTTAGGGTGAGAGTTAGGGTTAGGGTTATGATGCGGGTTAGGCTGAGGGTTAAGGTTAAGGTTACGGTGAGGGTATGGGTTAGTGTGAGGGTCAGGGTTAGGTTTTGGATTAGGGTTAGCGTGAGGGTTAGGGATAGGGTTAGGTTTAGGGTGAGGGTTTTGGTTAGGGTTAGTTTTGACTTAGGATGAGGTTTAGGGTTAGTGTTTGGATTAGGGTTAGGGTTAGGTTTAGCCTGAGGGTGAGGTTGAGGGTGAGGGTGAGGGTTAGGGTTAATATGAGGGTTAGGGTTAGCGTTAAGTTGAGGGTTAGGATGAGGGCTAGGGTTAGGGTTTGTGTAACGGTAAGTTGTAGGGTGAGGTTTAGGGTGAAGGTGAGGGTTAGGTTTAGGCTTAGGGTTAGGATGAGGGTTATGATTAGGGTGAGGGTGATAGTTAAGGTTAGAGTTAGGGTGAGGTTAGGGTTAGGTGAGGGTTATGGATAGGGTTGGGGATAGGGTGAGTTTGAGGGTTAGGGTTAGGTTTAGGTTTAGGGTTAGTTTGAGGGTGAGGGTGTAGTTTAGTGTTAGGGTTAGGGTTAGGGGTGGGTTGAAGATTAGGGTTAGGGTTAGGAAAAGGGTTCAGCTGAGGTTTAGGGTTGTGGTAAGGATGAGGTTTAGGGTTAG
>NW_012267441.1:138642-139988 GCF_000151885.1 Dipodomys ordii
TTAGGGTTAGGGTTAGGGTTAGGGTTAGGGTTAGAGTAGGGTAGATGGTGAGGGTTAGGGTTAGAGTTAGGGTTAAACTGAGGGGAGGGGAGGATTATGTATAGGGTTATTTTTAGCGTGAGGGCTAGGGTGAGGGTGAGGTTTTCTGTGAGGGTTAGGGTGAAGCTGAGGTTTTGGGTTAGGAATGGCTTAGGGTTAGGGATAGTGTGACGGTGAGGATTAGGGTCTGCTTTTAGGTGAGGGTTAGTCTTAGGGTGAGGATTACAGTTAGGTTTAGGGTGAGGGATAGGATTAGGGTAATGTTTAGGGTGAGGGGATGGGTTATGTAGAGGGTGAGGGTGAGGGTGAGGGTGAGGATAACATTGAGGGTTAGTGCGAAGGGTAGGGTTAAGGATAGGGCTAGCGTGAGGGTTAGGGTTAGTGTTAGGGTGAGGGGTAGGGTTAGGGGTAGGTTAAGGTTAGGGTGAGGATTAGGGTGAATTTGAGGATTAGGGTTCGGGTAAGTGAGAGGATAAGGTTTAGGGTGAGGGTTAAGGTGAGAGTGAGAGTTAGGTTAGCCTTAGGGTTAGGGTGAGGGTTAGGGTGAGGTTTAAGGTGAGGGTTTGGGTTAGTATGAGGGTGAGGTTAAGAGTTAGGTTTAGGGTGAGGTTTAGGGTTAGGGTGAGGTTTAGGGTAGGGTTAGGGTGAGGGTTCGGGTTTGGGAGAGGGTGAGTTTTAGGGTGAGAGTGACGGTTAGGGTAAGGGTGAGGGTTAAGGTGACGGTGAGTATTAGAGTGAGGTTCAGGGTTAGGGTTTTGGTGAGGATTTGGGTTAGGGTTAGTGTTAGGGTTCGGGTGAGGGTAAGTTTTAGGGTGAGGGTTAGGGTGAGGCTGTGGTATAGGATTAGGTGAGGGTTAGGGTGAGCATTAGGGTGAGGGTTAGGTTTAGCTTTAGGGATATGGTGAGGGTTAGGGTGAGGTTTAGTGTTAGTGTTCGGGTTAAGTTTAGGGTGAGGGTTAGGGTAAATGTTAGAGTGAGGATTAGGGTGAGGGTGAGGGTTACAGATTTTATTAGGGTTAAGGTTAGGTTTAGGGTGAGGGTTAGGTTTAGAGTTATGGTGAGGGTGAGTGTTAGGGTTAGCATTCGGGTTAGGGTTAGGGTTAGGGTGAGGGTTAGGGTTAGAGTTATGGTGAGGGTGAGTGTTAGGGTTAGCAATCGGGTTAGGGTGAGGGTTAGGGTGAGGGTTAGGGTTAGGGTTAGGTTTAGGGTGAGGGCTAGGGTTAGGCTTAGGGTAAGGTTTACGTTTAGGGTGAGAGTGAGGGTGAGGATTAGGTGTAGGATTAGGCTTATGTGCAGGTTTAGGCTTA
>NW_012267441.1:146405-147507 GCF_000151885.1 Dipodomys ordii
TGTTAGGGTTATGGTTAGGGATACCGTGAGGATTAGGGTTAGGGTTAGGTTTAGGGTGAAGGTTAGGCTGAGGGGTAGGGTTAGGGTTAGGTTGAGGGTTAAACTGAGGAGTATGAATAGGGTTAGAGTTAGGGTGATGGTGAGGTTGAGGGTGAGGGTAAGGGTTAGGTTGAGGGTTAGGGTGTGGTTGAGGTTTAGGGTTAGCATTAGGGTTAGGTTTAGGGTTAGGGAGAGGGTTAGGGTTACGATTAGGGTTAGGGTGACGGTGGGGGCTAGTGTTAGAATTAGGGTTAGGTTTAGGGTTAAGGTTAGAGTGGGGGTGAGGTTGAGGTTTAGGCTTAGGGTTATGATTATGGTTAGGGTTACCCTGAGGGTGGGGGTGAGTTTGAGGGTGAGGATTAGGTTTAGGGTTAGTTTTATCGTGAGGGCTAGGGTGAGGGTGACGTTTAGGGTGAGGGTTAGGGTGAAGTTGAGGTTTTTGCTTGGGAAAGGCTTAGGGTTAGTGTTAGTGTGAGGGTGAGGATTAGGGTGAGGGTGAGGTTTAAGGTGAGGGTTAGGGTTAGGGTTAGAATTAGGGTGAGGGTTAGGGTGAAGGTTAGGTTTAGGGTGATGTTTAAGGTGAGGGTGAGTCTGAGGGTGAGGGTGATGCTGAGGGTGAGGGTGTAGGTGAGGGTTAGGTTTAGGGTAAGGGTAAGGGTGAAGTTGACATTGAGGGGTAGTGCGAAGCTGAGGGTTAGGGACAGGGCTAGGGTGAGGGTTAGGGTTAGGGTTATGGTGAGGTATAGGGTGAGGGGTAAGGTTAGGGTTAGGGTGAGGTTTAGCATTAATGTGAGGATTAGGGTTAAGGTTATGGTTAGAGTGAGGATAAGGGTTAGGGTGAGGGTTAGGGTGAGAGAGAGAGTTAGGGTTAGCTTTAGGGTTAGGGTGAGGGTTAGGGTGAGGTTTAGGGTGAGGGTTAGGGTGAGATTTAAGGTGAGGGTTTGGTTAGTATGAGGATGAAGTTTATAGTTCGTATTAGGGTGAGGGTTAGGGTTAGGGTGAGGTTTAGGGTAGGGTTAGGGTGAGGGTTCGGGTTCAGGAGAGGGTGAGTTTTAGGGTGAGA
>NW_012267441.1:150114-151013 GCF_000151885.1 Dipodomys ordii
TTAGGGTTAGGCTTAGGTTTACGCTGAGGGTGAGGTTGAGGGTGAGGGTTAGGTTTAGAGTGAGGGGTAGGCTTAGGGTTAGGTTGAGGGTTAGGATGAGGGTTAGGTTTAGGATTATGGTTAGGGTGAGCGCTGGGATGACGTTTCGTGTGAGTGTTAAGGTTAGGGATAGTGTTAGGTTTAGGATTCGGGTTAGGTTCAGGGTGAGTGTGAGGGTTAGGGTTAGGGTTACTCTTAGGCTTAGGGTTTGGTTTAGGGTGAGGGTGAGGTTGATGATTAGGGTTAAGGTTAGTATTAGGGTGAGGGTTAGGGTTAGGGTTAGAGTGACGGTTAGGTTTAGGGTTAGGGTTAGGTTTAGGCTTAGGCTTAGGGTTAGGCTGCTGGTGAGGGTGTGGATGAGGATAAGGTTTAGAGTGATGGTTAGGGTTATGGTTACATTGAGTGTTAAGATGAGTGTTTGTTTTAGGATTAGGGTTATGGTGACTGCTAAGGTGAGGGTGAGGTTTTGGCTTAGGGTTAAGCTTAGGATTAGGGTTAGGCTGAGGCTGAGGCTGAGGGTGAGGGTTAGGTTTAGAGTGATGGTTAGTGTTACCTTTAGGGTGAGGACTAGGATCAAAGTTAGGGTTAGGTTGAGGGTTTGGGTGAGGGTGACGGTAAGGGTAAAGGTGAGGGTTCGGGTTAGGGTGAGGGTTAGGGTGAGTGTTAGGGTAAGGGTTAGGGTGAGGGTTAGGGTGAGTGTTAAGGTTAGGGTTAGGGTTAGGGTGAGGGTTAGATTGAGGGTTAGGGTTATGTTGAGGGTTATGGTTAATGTAAGGTTTAGGTTTAGGGTTATTGTTAGCGTTAGGGTTCAGGTTACGGTTAAGGTGAGGGTGAGTGTTAGGGTGAGGGTTATGTTTAGG
>NW_012267441.1:156683-157963 GCF_000151885.1 Dipodomys ordii
ATAGGGTGAGGGTTAGGGTGAGTGTGATGATAAGGTTAAAGTTGAGGGTTAGGCTGAGTGTGAGGGTTAAGATAAGGGTGAGGGTTACAGTTAGGGTGAGTGTTAAAGTAAGGGTGAGTGTTAGGGGTAATGGTGATGGTGAGGGTTAGATTGAGGATTAGGGTTAGGGTTAGTGTGTAGTTTAGGGTGAGGATGAGGGTTAGGATTAGGTGAGAGTAAGGGTTAGAATTAGGGTTAGGTGAGGGCTAGGATCAGGGTGAGGGTTAGGGTTAGTGTTAGGGTTAGGGTGAGGGTGAGGCTTAGGGTGAGTGTTAGGGTTAGTGTGAGGGTTATTGTTAGGGTTAGGGTTAGTGTTAGGGTGAGGGTAAGTGTTAGGTTGAGGGTTAGGGTTAGGGTGAGGGTTATAGTTAGGGTGAGGGTTAGGGATAGGGTTAGGGTTTTTGTTAATTTTAGGTTTAGAGTTATGTTCAGGGTGAGGGTGAGGGTTAGGGTTACGGTTAATATTAGGTTAGGGTTAGGGTAGTGTGTGGGTTAGGATTAGGTTTAGGGTTAGGCTTAGTTTTTGGCTGAGAGTGAGGTTGAGGGTGAGGGTTAGTGTTAGGGTGAGGGTAAGGATTTCGGTTAGGGTGAGGGTTAGGATGAGGGTTAGATTTAGGATTAGGGTTAGGGTGATGGCTAGGGTGATGGTGAGGTTTAGGGTTAGGGTTAGGGTGAGGTTTAGTGTTAGGGTTACGGTGAGGGTGAGGTTGAGTGTTAGAGTTAGGGTTAGAGTGAGGGTTAGGGATCTGGTTAGTGTTAGGGTTAGGGTTAGGGTGAGTGAGAGGGTTAGGGTGAGGGTTATGGTTAGGGCTAGGATTAGGATTAGGGTTGGGGTTAGGGTGAGTGTGTGGGTTAATGTTAGGTTTAGTTTTAGGCTTAGGGTTAGGCTGAGGGTGAGGTTGAGGCTGCCGGTTAGGTTTAGTGTGAGTGTTTGGGTTACAGTGAGGGTTATGTTTAGGGTTACGGTTACGGTTAGCTTTAGGGTTAAGTTGAGGGCTACGTTGAGGGTGAGGTTTAGGGTTACCTTTAGGGTAAAGTTTATGGTGAGGGTGAGGTTTAAGGATAGGGTTAGGTTGAGGTTTAGGGTTATAGTTAGGGTTAGGGTTAGAGCGAGTGTGAGCTTTATGGTTAGAGTTAGGGTTAGGGTGAGGTTTAGGGTTAGATTTAGGGTTAGGGTGAGGGCTAGGTTTAGGGTGAGGGCTAGGTTGAGGGTGAGGGTTTCGGTTAGTGTTAGGCTTAGG
>NW_012267441.1:165499-166378 GCF_000151885.1 Dipodomys ordii
GGGTCAGGGTTAGGATTAGGGTTAGGGTTGTTAGGGTTAGGTTTAGGGTTTCGGTTAAGGTGAAGGTTAGGGTGAGGGTTATGGTTAGGGTGGGGTTTAGGGTTAGGGTTATTGTTAGGGTTAGGGTTGGGTTACGGTTGCTGTGACTGTGTGGGTGAGGAATAGTTTTAGGGTTAGTGTTATGGTGAGGATTAGGATGAGGTTTAGGATTAGGGTGAGGGTTAGGGTGAGGATGATGGTAAGGGTAAAGGTGAGGTTTAGTCTGAGGGTGAGTGTAAAGATAAGGATGAGGTTTAGGGTTAGGTTTAGGGTTAGGTAAGCATTAGGTTTAGGGTTAGAATGAGAGTTAGATTGAGGATTAGGGTTAGATTTACTGTGAGGTTTGGGGTGAGGATGAGGGTTAGGGTTAGGGTGAGGGTGAGGGTTAGAATTAGTGTTAGGGTGAGGGTGAGTGTTAGGGTTAGGCTTAGGGTTAGAGTGAGGTTTAGGATTAGGGTGAGGGTTAGGGTTAGTGTGAGGGATACTGTTAGGGTTAGTGTTAGTGTTAGGTTAGTGTAAGTGTTAAGGTGAGGGTTAGGGTTAGGGTGAGGATTAGGGTTAGGGTTAGGGTTATTGTTAGGGTTAGGGTTAGGTTAACGGTTACGGTGAGGGTGAGGTTTAGGATTCGGTTTAGGGTTAGGTGAGGTTTAGTGTTAGGGTTAGGGTTAGAGTTAGGGTTAGGATGAGGGTGAGATTTAGGGGTCGAGTTAGGGTTAGTGTGAAGGTTAGGGTTAGGGTTATGTTTTGGGTTAGCTTTAGGATAATGGTGAGGGTTAGTATTAGTTTTAGGGTTAGGCTTATGCTTAGGGTTAGGCTGAGGGTGAGGGTGGGGGTGAGGAT
>NW_012267441.1:172808-174065 GCF_000151885.1 Dipodomys ordii
TTAGGTTGAGGGTGAGTTTTAGGTTTAGAGTGAGGGTTAGTGGGAGGTTTAGGGTGATGGTTAGGTTTAGGGTTAGTGTTAGTTTTAGGGTGAGGGTGAGGGTTAGGTTGAGGTTTAGGGATAGTGTTAGGTTTACAATTAGGGTTAGGGTGAAGGTGAATGTGAGGGTTAGGGTTAGGTTTAGGCTTAGGCTTATGGTTAGAATTAGGATGAGGTGAGGGTTAGGGTTAGGGTTAGATTGAGTTTTATGGTTAGAGTGTGGGTTAGGGTTAGTGTGAGTGTTAATGTTAGGGTTTGGTTTAGTGTTAGGGTTACGGGGAGGGTTAGGGTCAGGTTTAGGGTTAGGGTTAGTATTAGGGTTATTGTTACGTTAAGGGTTAGGGTTAAGGTGAGGGTGAGGGTGAGTGTTAGGGTTAGGGTTAGGCTTAGGCTGAGGGTGAGGTTGTGGGTGAGGATTAGTTTTCGTGTGATGGTTAGGGTTAGGGTGAGGGTGAGGTTTACTGGTAGAGTTAGGGTTAGGATGAGGGTTAGGGTTAGGGTTAGTGTTAGGTTTAGGGATAGGGTGAGTGTTAGGTTTAGGGTGAGTCTTATGGTTATGGTTAGGATTAGAATTATGGGTAGGTTGAGGGTGAGTGTGTGGGTTAAGGTAAGGGTTAGGCTTAGGGTTAGGTTGAGGGTGAGGGTTAGTTTTAGGGTGAGGGTGAGTGTGAGGTTTAGGTTTAGTGTTAGAGTTAGGGTGAGGTTTAGTGTGAGGGTTATTGTTAAAGTTAGGGTGTGTGTGAGGGTTAGGGTTAGGGTGACGCTTAGGTTTATTGTCAGGGAGAGTGTTAGCATGAGGGTGAGATTTAGTGTGAGGATTAGGGTGAGGGAGACAGTAAGGGTAAAGTTGTGGGTTAGGCTGAGAGTGAGGATTACTGTAAATGTGAGGGTTAGGGTTAGGGTGAGGGTTAGGGTGAGGCTTAGGGTGAGGGTGTGGTTTAGTTTGAGGATTAGTTTTAGGGTTAGTGTGAGTTTTAATGTGAGGATGAGAGTTAGGTTTAGGGTGAGGGCTAGGGTGAGGGTGAGGGTTAGGATTAGAGTTAGGGTGACTGTGAGAGTTAGGGTGAGTGTGAGGGTTAGCCTTAGGTTTAGTCTGAGGGTGTGCTAGAGGGTGAGGGTTAGGGTTAGGGTGAGGGTTAGGGTTAGGGTTATGGTGAGGTTTAGTGTTAGGGTTAGGGTTAGAGTTGGGGTTAGGGTGAGGGTAAGGTTTAGGGTTAG
>NW_012267441.1:180885-182335 GCF_000151885.1 Dipodomys ordii
GGATTAGGGTAAGGGTTAGGATGAGGTTGAGATTGAGGGTGAGGTTTAGGGTTAATATGAGGGTTAGGTTTATGGTTAGCGTTAAGGTTAGGATGAGGGTAGGGTTAGGTTTAGGTTTAGGATGGGGGTTAAGCTGAGAGTTAGGGTTCGTTTGAGGGTAAGTGTTAGTGTAAGGGTTAGGGTGAGCGTTAGGGTTAGGCTTAGGGTTAGGGTGAGGGTTAGGGTGAAGGTTAGGGTGAGGGTTAGGGTTAGGGTGGGGTTTAGGGTGAGGGTGAGGGTGAAGGTTAGGGATAGGATTAGGCTTAGGCTTAGGGTTAGGCTGAGGGTGAGGGTGGGCCTGAGGATTAGGGTGAGGGTAAGGGTTAGGGTTACGGTTAGTGTTATTGTTAGGGTTAGGGTTGGAGTTAAGGTGAGGGTGAGGGTGTGGTTGAGGGTTAGGGTTAGGGTGAGGTTTAGGGTTAGGTTTAGAGTTAGGGTTAGGGTAAGGGTGAGCTTTAGGGTTAGAGTTCGGGTTAGTGTTAGGGTAAGGCTTAGGGTTAGGCTGAGAATGAAAGTGGGGTGAGCATTAGTGTTAGGGTTAGGGTTAGGGTTAGAGTTAGGGTTAGGGTTAGGGTTATGGTTAGTGTTAGGGTTAGGGTTATTGTTAGTGTTATGGTTAGGGTTAAGTTTGCTGTAAGGGTGAGTCTGAGGGTGAGGTTTATGGTTAGGGTTAGGTTAAGGGTTAGTGTTAGTGTTATTCTTAGGGTTTGTGTTTGAGTTACGGTGAGGGTGAGGGTGAAGGTTAGGGTTAGGGTGAGGTTTACGTTGAGGTTTAGGGTTAGGGTAAGGTTGAGGGTGAGGTTTAGGGTTAGAGTGAGGGTTAGGGGGAGGGTTAGATTTAGGGTTAGTGTGAGTCTTAGGGTGAGGGTGAGGGTTAGGTTGAGGGTGAAGGTAGGTGTGAGGGTTAGGGTTAGGGTGGGTCTTATGGTTAGTATTAGGGTTAGGGTGAGTGTGAGGGTTAGGATTAGTATTAGGGTTAGGGTTAATGTTAGTATTATGGTTAAGATTACCTTTGTGGTGAGGGTGAGGCTGAGGGTGAGGGTTAGGGTTCGGATTAGGGTTATGGTTAGGTTTACGGTTAGGATTAGTGTTATTGTTAAGGTTATGGTTAGAGTTATGGTGAAGGTGAGTGTGAGGGTAAGGGTTAGGGTTAGGGTTAGGGTTAGGGTGAGGTTTAGGGTTAGGGTTAGGATTTGTGTTACGATTAGGGTGAGGGTAAGCTTTAGGGTTATTGTTAGGGTTAGGGGGAGAGTTAGGGGGAGGGTTAGGGTTAGGGTTCATGTTAGGGTTATGGTTAGAGTGAGGGTTAGGTTGAGCTTTAGGGGTAGGCTTAGGGTTTGTTTTAGGATTAGGTTTAGGGTGAGGGTGAGTGTGAGGGTTGGGTTTAGGCTTAGGGTTAGGCTGAGGGTGA
>NW_012267441.1:189446-190595 GCF_000151885.1 Dipodomys ordii
GGGTGAGGTTTAGGGTTAGGGTTAGGTGAGATTTATGGTTAGGGTTAGAGATAGGGTTAGGGTGAGGGTGAGGTTTACGGTTAGATTTAGGCTTAGGGTGGGGGTTAGTGTTAGGGTTAGGGTTAGGATTGGTGTTAGGTTTGGGTTAGGGTGAGGGTTAGTGTGAGGGTTATGGTTAGAGTTAGGGTTAGGGTTAGGATTTGGTTTAGGGTGAGGTTTTGTGTGTGGGTTAGGGTTAGGTTTAGGGTTAGCCTTAGCGTTAGGCTGAGGGTGAGGGTGAGGTTGAGTGTGAGGTTTGGGGTTAGGGTGAGGGTTAGGATTAGGGTTAGTGTGAGGGTTAGGATGAGGGTTAGGGTTAGTATTAGGATTAGAGTGAGTGCTAAGGTGAGGGTGCCGTTTACTGTTAGGGTTAGGGTGAGCGTGAGGTTTAATGTTAGAGTTAGGGTTGGGGAGAGGGTTAGGGTTAGGGTTAGTGTTAGTGTTAGGGTTAGGGTGAAGGTTATGGTTATGGTTAGGATTAGGATTAGGGTGAGGGTGAGGGTGAGTGTGAGGGTTAGGGTAAGTTTAGGCTTAGGGTTAGGTTGAGGGTGAGGGTTAGGTTTAGAGTGAGGGTGAGTGTGAGGGTTAGGGTTAGGGTGAGGGTTAGTGTGAGGGTTAGTGTTAAAGTTAGGGTGTAGTTGAGGGTTAGGGTTAGGGTGACGCTTAGGGTTACGGTCAGGGAGAGGATTAGCATGAGGGTGAGTGTTAGTGTGAGGGTTATGGTGAGGGTGACAGAAAGGGTAAAGTTGAGGGTTAGGCTGAGAGTGAGGATTATGGTAAATGTGAGGGTTAGGGTTAGGGTGAGTGTTAGCTTTAGGTGTAGGGTGAGGGTGAGGGTAAGATTCAGGATTAGTGTTAGGGTGAGGTTTAGGGTGAAGATGAGGGTTAGGGTTAGGGTTATTGTTAGTGTTATGGTTATAGTTCAGTTTACAGTGAGGGTGAGGCTGAGGGTGAGGTTTATGGTTAGGGTTAGGTTTAGGGTTAGGGTAAGGGTGAGGGTGAGTGTGAGGGTTAGGGTTAGTCTTAGGGTTAGGGTGAGAGTTAGTGTGAGGTTTAGTGTTAAAGTTAGGGTGTGGGTGAGGGTTAGGGTTAGGGTGATGCTTAGGGTTA
>NW_012267441.1:194066-195264 GCF_000151885.1 Dipodomys ordii
GTGAGGGCTAGGGTGAGCGTGAGGTTTAGTGTTAGGTTTAGGGTGAGGTTTATGGTTAGGGTTAGTGTGACGGTGAGGTTTAGTGTTAGAGTTAGGGTTAGGTTGAGGGTTAGGATTAGGGTTAGTGTTAGCCTTAGGGTTAGGGTTAGTGTTAGGGTTAGACTTAGGTTTAGCCTGAGGGTGATGGTGAGGGAGAGGGTTAGGGTTGGGGTGAGGGTTAGGCTTAGGGTTAGGGTGAGGATTAGGGTTAGGGATATGATGAGTTTTAGTGTTAGGGTTATGGTTAGGGTGAGGGTGCGGTCTAGGGGTAGAGTTAGGCTTAGGGTGAGGGTTAGGCTGAGGTTTAGGGTTAGGGTGAGGTTTAGGTTGGGGGTGATGGTAAAGGTAAACTTTAGGGTTAGGCTGAGAGTGAGAGTTACTGTAAGGGTTTGGGTTAGGGTTAGGTTGAGGTTTAGGGGTAGGGGTAGGGTCAGGGTGAGGGTAAGATTGAGGATTAGTGTTGGGGTGAGGTTTAGGGTAAGGATGAGGGTTTGGGTTAGGATTTTTGTTAGTACTATGGTGACAGTTAAGTTTGCAGTGAGGGTGAGGCTGAGGGTGAGGTTTATGGTGAGGGTTAGATTTAGGGTTAGGGTTAGGGTTAGTATTATTTTTAGGGTGACAGTTAAGTTTGCAGTGAGGGTGAGGCTGAGGGTGAGGTTTATGGTGAGGGTTAGATTTAGGGTTAGGGTTAGTGTTAGCATTATTTTTAACGTTAGGGTTAGATTTACTGTGAGGGTGAGGGTGAGGGTTAGAATTAGGGTGAGGTTTACAGTGAGGTTTAAGGTTCGGGTTATGTTGAGGGTGAGGTTTAGAGTTAGAATTAGGTTTATGGGAAGGGTTAGGTTGAGAGGTAGGGTTAGGGTTATTGTTAGTCTTAGGGTGAGGGTGAGATTTATGTTGAGGTTTAGGGATAGGCTTAGGGTTAGGATTAGGGTTAGGATGGTGGTGAGTGTGAGGGTTATGTTTAGGCTTAGGCTTAGGTTTAGTTTGAGTGTGAAGGTAGGTGTGAGGGTTATGGTTACGGTGAGGGTGAGGATTAGGGTTAGGGTGAGCGTTAGGATTTAGGTTAGGATTAAGGTGAGGGTGAGGGTTAGGGTTAGGGTGAGGGTTAGGGTTAGGATTAGGATTAGGGTGAGGGTAAGTGTGAGGGTTAGGTTTA
>NW_012267441.1:200301-202006 GCF_000151885.1 Dipodomys ordii
AGGGTGATGGTAAGGGTAAATTTGAGGGTTAGGCTGAGGGTGAGGGTTAGGATAAGGGTGAGGGTTACGGTTAGGTTGAGCGTTAGTGTAAGGGTGAGGGTTAGGGATTAGGGTGAGGATGTGGGTTAGTGTTAGGCTTAGGGTTAGGGTTAGTTTGTGGTTTAGGTTGAGGATGAGTGTTAGTGTTACGTGAGGGTAAGTGTTAGAATTAGGCTTAGTGTGAGGGCTAGGGTGAGGGTGAGGTTTAGGGTTAGGGGTAGGGTGATGTTTAGGCTTAGGGTGAGGGTTAGGGTTAGTGTGAGGGTTAGTGTTAGGGTTAGGGTTAGTGTTAGGGTGATCGTGTTAGGGTGAGGTTTAGGGTGAGGGTGAGGGTTATAGTTACGGTGAGGGTTAGGGTTAGGGTTAGGGTTATTGTTAATTTTAGCTTTAGGGTTATGTTGAGGGTGAGTGTGAGGTTGAGGGTTAGGGTTATGGTTAGGGTGAGGTTTAGGGTTATGTTTAGTTTTAGAGTTAGGGTTAGGGTGAGGGTGAGGTTTAGGGTTAGATTTAGGCATAGGGTGAGGGTTAGTGTTAGTGTTAGGGTTAGGGTTAGTGTTAGAGGTAGTGTTAGTGTGAGCATTAGTGTGAGGTTTAGTGTTAGGGTTAGGGTGTGGGTTAGGGTTAGGGTTAGGTTGATGCTTAGGGTTAAGGTCAGGGTGAGGGTTAGGGTGAGGGTGAGGTTTAGGGTTAGATTTAGGCATAGGGTGAGGGTTAGTGTTAGTGTTAGGGTTAGGGTTAGTGTTACATTAGGGTTAGGTTGACGGTTAGTGTGAGGGTTAGGGTTAGATTTAGTTTTAGGATTAGGGTTAGGGTGAGGTTGAGTGTGTGGGTTAGGGTTAGGTTTAGGTTTATGCTTGGGGTTAGGCTGAGGGTGAGGTTGAGGGTGAGGGTTAGGGGTAGGTTGAGGGTTAGGATTAGGGTTAATATGAGGGTTAGGATGAATGTTAGAGTTAGGATTAGGGTTAGAGTGAGGGCTAGGGTGAGCATGAGGTTTAGTGTTAGGGTTAGGGTGAGGTTTAGGATTAGGTTTAGGGTGAGGGTGAGGTTTAGTGTTAGAGTTAGGGTTAGGTTGAGGGTTAGGATTAGGGTTAGTGTTAGGGTTAGGGTTAGGGTGAGCGTTAGGGTTAGGGTGAGGGTTATGGTTATGGTTAGGATTAGGATTAGGGTAGGGTTAGTGTGAGTGTGAGGGTTAGGGTAAGGGTTAGGTTTAGGGTTAGGCTGAGGGTGAGGGTGAGGTTGAGCGTTAGGGTTAGGGTGAGGGTGAGTATGAAGGATAGGGTTAGTGTTAGGGTTAGCCTTAGGTTTAGGCTGAGGGTGAGGGTGAGGGAGAGGGTTAGGGTTAGGGTGAGGAATAGGGTTAGTGTTAAGGTGAGGTTTAGTTTTAGGGTTAGGGTTAGAGTTAGGATTAGGGTGAGGTTTAGTGTGAGGGTTAGTGTTAAAATTAAGATGTGGGTGAGGGTTAGGGTTAGGGTGATGCTTAGTGTTACGGTCAGGGTGAGGGTGAGGATGTCAGTTAGGGTTAGTGTGAGGGTTAGGCTGAGGGTGACAGTAAGGGTAAAATTGAGGGTTAGGCTGAGAGTGAGGATTACGTTAAATGTCTGGTTTAGCGATATGGTGAGAGTTAGGGTTAGAGTTAGGGTGAGGGTGTGGTTTAGATTGAGGATTA
>NW_012267441.1:208351-209278 GCF_000151885.1 Dipodomys ordii
AGGGTGAGGGTTAGGGTTCGGGTGAGGGTTAGGGTTTTAGGGTTTGGGTGAGGGTTAGGATGTGGTTTACTGTTAGGATTATTGTTAGGGTGAGGGCTAGAGTGAGAGTGAGGGATTGGGTTAATATTAGGGTGAGGTTTAGGGTTAGGTTTAGGGTGAGGGTGAGGGTTAGGATTAGGGTTAGGATTAGGGTTATTGTTAGTTTTATGGATAGGGTTAGGTTTACAGTGAGGGTGAGGCTGAGGGTGAGGGTTAGGGTTAGGGTTAGGTTGAGGTTTAGGGTAAGGGTTAGGGTGATGGTGAGGGTTTGTTTTACGGTTAGGTTTATTGTTACATTAGGGTTAGGGTTACAGTTAGGGTGAGGGTGATGGTTAGGGTTAGGGTAAGGGTGAGGTTTAGGGTTAGAGTTAGTGTTAGTGTTAGGGTTAGGGTCAGGGTTAGTGTTAGAGTTAGGGTTAGGTTGAGGCTGAGTGTGAGGTTTAGGTTTAGGGTTAGTGTTAGAGTTAGGGTTACGGTTAGGGTTAGGGTGAGGGTGAGGGTTAAGCTTATGGTTAGGATTAGGTTTAGGGTTAGGGTGAGTGTGAAGATTAGGGTTAGGGTTAGGCTTATGTTTAGGCTGAACGTGAGGTTGAGGTTGAGGGTTAGGGTTAGAGTGAGGGTGAGTGTGTGGTTTAGGGTTAGGGTTTGGGTTAGGGTTAGGAGGAGGGTTTGGGTTACGGTGAGAGTGAACGTTAGGGTTAGCTTTAGTGTTATTGTTAGGTTTAAGGTTAGAATAACGGTGAGGGTTAGGGTGAGAGTTAGGTATAGGTTTAGGGTTAGGGTTAGGCTTAGGGCTAAGATTAGGGTTAGAGTGAGGGTGAGTGTGTGGTTTAGGGTTAGGTTTAGGGTTAGGCTTAGGGTTAGGCTGAGGGTGAGGTTGAGGGTGAG
>NW_012267441.1:214956-216125 GCF_000151885.1 Dipodomys ordii
GGTGAGGGTTAGGGTTAGTGTGATTGTTAGTGTTAGGTTTCGGTTTAGTATTAGGTTTAGGGGGAGATTTAGGTTCAGGGTTAGGGTTAGGGTTAGTGTTAGGGTTAGGGTGATGGTTAGGTTTAAGGTTAGCTTGAAGGTTAGGATGAGGTTTAGGGATAGGGTGAGGTTTAGGGTAAGGGTGATGGTAAGGTTATATTTGAGGGTTAGGCTGAGGGTGTGGGTGTAGATAAGGGTGAGGTTTACGGTTAGGGTGAGGGTTAGGTTTAGGTTGAGAGTTAGGGATTACGGTGAGGCTGAGGGTTAGATTGAGGAGTAGGGTTAGGTTTAGTGTGTGGTTTAGGGTGAGGATGACGGTTTGGGTTAGGTGAGGGTAAGGGTTAGAATTAGGGTGAGGGTGAGGGCTAGGGTGAGGGTTAGGGTTAGGGTTAGGGTGAGGTTTAGGCTTAGGGTGAGGGTTAGGGTTACTGTAAGGGTTAGTGTAAGGGTTAGGGTTACTGTTAGGGTGAGGGTAATTGTTAGGGTGAGGGTTAGGGTTAGGTTGAGGGTTATAGTTAGGGTGAGGGTTAGGGTTAAGTTTAGGGTTATTGTTAGCTTTAGGTTTAGTTTTAGACTGAGGGTGAGGGTGAGGGTGAAGGTTAGGTTTAGGATTAGGGTGAGGTTTAGGGTTAGGATTAGGGTTAGAGTTAGGGTTCGGGTGAGGGTGAGGTTTAGGGTTAGATTTAGGCTTAGGGTGAGGGTTAGTGTTAGGATTAGGGTTAGGGTTAGTGTTAGGTTTGGGTTAGGGTGAGGGTTAGTGTGAGGATTATGGTTAGAGTTAGGGTTAAGGTTAGGATTAGGGATAGGGTGAGGTTGAGTGTGTGGGTTAGGGTTAAATTTAGGGTTAGGCTTAGCATTCAACTGTGGCTGAGTTTGAATGTGAGGGTTGGGCTTAGGTTGAGGGTTAGGATTAGGGTTAGTGTGAGGGTTAGGATGAGGGTTAGGGTTTGGATTAGGTTTAGAGTGAGTGCTAGGGTGAGGGTGACGTTTAGTGTTAGGGTTAGGGTGAGGTTTAGAGTTAGGGTTAGGGTGAGGTTTAGTGTTAGAGTTAGGGTTAGGGTGAGGGTTAGGGTTAGGGTTACTGTTAGGGTTAGGGATAGGGTGAGTGTTAGGGTTAGGGTGAGGGTGAG
>NW_012267441.1:222506-223591 GCF_000151885.1 Dipodomys ordii
TAGATTGAGGATTAGTTTTAGGGTTAGTGTGAGGTTTAGGGTGAGGATGAGAGTTAGGGTTAGGGCGAGGGCTAGGGTGAGGGTGAGGTTTAGGATTAGGCTTAGGATGAGTGTGAGTGTTAGGGTGAGTGTTAGGGTTAGGCGGAGGGTTAGGGTTAGGTTTAGGGTTAGGGTTAGTGTTAGGGTTAGGGTTAGGGTGAGGGTTAGTTTGAGTTTTAGCTTTAGGGTTAGGGTTAGGTTAAGGATTAGGGTTAGGGTGAGGGTGAGGGTTAGTGTTAGGGTTAGGGTTATGCTTAGGCTGAGGATGAGGGTGGGAGTGAGGATTACTTTTCGGGTGATGGTTAGGGTTAGGATTAGGGTGAGGGTTAGGATGAGGGTTAGGGTTAGGATTAGGGTTAGGGTGAGGGCTAAGGTGAGGGTTAGGGTTAGGTTTAGGGTTAGGGTGAGGTTTAGGGTTAAGGTGAGGGTTAGGGTTAGTGTGAGTGTTTGTGTTAGTTTTCGGTTTAGTGTTAGGTTTAGGCGGAGGGTTAGGGTCAGGGATAGGTTTAGGGTTAGTGTTAGGGTTGGGGTTAAGGTGATGGTTAGGGTTATGTTTAGCTTGAATGATAGGATGAGGTTTAGGGATAGGGTGAGGTTTAGGGTAAGGGTGATTGTAAGTGTAAATTTGAGGGTTAGGCTGAGGGTGAGGGTTAAGATAAGGGTGAGGTTTACGGTTAGGGTGAGGGTTAGGTTAATGTTGAGGGTTAGGGATTAGGTGAGGGTGAGGGTTAGACTGAGGTGTAGGGTTAGTGTTAGTGTGTGGTTTAGGTTGAGGATGAGGGTTTGGGTTAGGTGAGGGTAAGGGTTAGAATTAGGGTTAGGGTGAGGGCTAGGGTGAGGGTGAGGGTTATGGTTAGGGTTAGGGTGAGGTTTAGGCTTAGGGTGAGGGTTAGGGTTAGTGTAAGGGTTAGTGTTAGGCTTAGGGTTACTGTTTGGGTGAGGGTAAGTGTTAGGGTGGGGGTTAGGGTTAGGGTGAGGGTTATAGTTAGGTTTAGGGTTATTGTTAGTTTTAGGTTTAGTGTTACATTGAGGGTGAGGGTGAGGGT
>NW_012267441.1:228883-229773 GCF_000151885.1 Dipodomys ordii
TTAGGGTGAGGGTGAGTGTTTGGATTAGGGTGAGGGTTATTGTTAGTGTTATGGTTAAGGTTACCTTGCAGTGATGGTGAGGCTGAGGGTGAGGATTAGGTTTAGGATTAGGGTTAGGGTTAGGTTTAGGGTTAGGATTAGTGTTTTTGTTAAGGTTAGGGTTAAATTTATGGTGAGGGTGAGGGTGAGCGTTAGGGTTAGGGTTAGGGTGAGTTTAAGGGTTAGGGTGAGTATTAGGGTTAGGGTGAGGGTGAGGTTTAGGGTTAGAGTGAGGGTTAGGGGGATGGTTAGGGTGGGGTTAGGTTAGGGTTAGGGTTAGGTTTAGGATTAGGGTTAGGATGAGGGTGAATGTGAGTGTTAGGGTTAGGCTTAGGCTAAGGCTTAGGGTTAGGCTGAGAATGAGCGTGGGGTGAGGATTAGGGTTCGAGTGATGGTTAGGGTTAGGATTAAGGTGAGGGTTAGGATGACGGTTAGGGTGAGGATTAGGGTTAGGATTAGGTTTAGGGTTAGGGTTTGCTTTAGAGTGAGGTTGAGGGTGAGGATTAGGGTTAGTGTTAGGGTTAGGGTTAGGGTTAGGATAAGAGTGAGGATGGGGTGAGGATTAGGGTTAGGGTGATGGTTAAGGTTAGGGTTAGTGTTATTGTTAGGGTTAGGGTTACAGTTAAGTTGAGGGTGAGGGTGAGGGTGCGGGTGAGTTTTAGGTTTAGGGTTAGGTGAGGTTTAGGGTTAGTGTTAGAGATAGTGTTAGGGTGAGGGTGAGGTTTGGGTTAGAGTTATGGTTAGTGTTAGGGTTACGCTCACCGTTAGGCTGAGGTTGAGGGTGGGGGTGAGGATTAGGGTTAGCGTTAGCGTTAGTGTTAGAGTTCGGGTTAGGCTTAGGGTTAGGGTTA
>NW_012267441.1:234663-235912 GCF_000151885.1 Dipodomys ordii
AGGGTTAGGGTAAAGGTTAGGCTTAGGTTGAGGGTGAGGGTTAGGTTTAGGGTGAGGTTGAGGGTGAGGGTTAGGGTTAGAATGGGGGTTAGGGTTAGGATGAGGGTAAGGATTAGGTTTAAGTTTAGGGTTAGGGTTAGGGTTTGGTTTAGGGTGAGGGTTAGGATTAGTGTTAGGTTTAGGGTTAGGGTTAGGCTAAGGGTGATGGTGGGGTTGAGGATTAGGGTTAGGGTGATGGTTAGGGTTAGGGTTAGTGTTATTGTTAGGGGTAGGGTTAGATTTACAGTGAGGGTCAGGGTGAGGGTGCGGGTGAGGGTTAGGTTAGTGTTAGGCTGAGGTTTGGGGTTAGGGTTAGAGATAGGGTTAGGGTGAGTGTGAGGTTTAGGGTTAGAGTTAGGGTTAGTGTTAGGGTTAGACTTAGTTTTAGGCTGAGGATGAGGGTGGTGTGAGGATTAGGTTTAGTGTTATTGTTAGGGTGAGAGTTAGGGTTAGGGTTAGGGTTATTGTTCGTGTTATGGTTAGGGTTAAGTTTGCAGTGTGGGTGAGGCTGAGGGTGAGATTTATGGTTAGGTTTAGGTTTAGGGTTGGGGTTAGTATTAGGGTTAGGGTTAGGGTTAGGGTGAGTGATAGGGTTAGGGTGAGGGTTATGATTATGGTTAGGATTAGGGTTAGGGTGAGGGTCAGTTCGTGGTTTAGGGTTAGGTTTAGGGTTAGGCTAACGGTGAGGTTGAGGGTTAGGTTTAGGTTTAGTGTGAGTGATAGTGTTACGGTGAGGGTTATGTTTAGGCTGAGGATTACTGTTAGGTTTTGGGTTAGGGTGAGAGCTACGGTGAGGTGAGGTTTATGGTTAGGGTTAGGTGAGGTTTAGTATTAGGGTGAGGTTTAGGTTTAGATTTAGGCTGAGGTATAAGGTTATGGTTAGGGTTAGGGTTAGGGCGATTGTGAGGTTTATGGTTAGAGTTAGGGTTATGGTGAGGGTTTGGGTGAGGATTATGATTAGAGTTAGTGTTAGGGGTAGGGTTAGGCTGAGGGTGAGTGTGAGTGTGAGGGGTAGGTTTAGGATTAGGCTTAGGATTAGGCTGAGGGTGAGGGTGAGGTTTAGGGTTAGAGTGATGGTGAGGTTTAGGCTTAGACTTAGTGTTAGTGTGAGGGTTAGTGTGAGGTTTAGTGTTAGTGTAAGAGTGTGGGTGAGGGTTAGGGTTAGGCTGATGCTTAGGGTTATGGTCAGGGTGAGGGTTAGGATGAGGGT
>NW_012267441.1:242833-244120 GCF_000151885.1 Dipodomys ordii
TTAGGGTTAGGGTTAGTGTGAGGTTTAGGGTGAGGATGAGGGTCAGGGTTAGGTTGAGGGTGAGGGTTAGAATTAGGGTTAGAGTGAGGGCTAGGGTGAGGGTGAGAGTATTAGGGTTATGGTTAGGGTGAGGTTTAGGATTAGGGTGAGGGTTAGGGTTAGGGTGAGGGTTAGTGTTAATATAAGGGTTAGTGTTAGGGTGAGAGTAAGTGGTAGGGTGAGGGTTAGGGTAAGAGTGAGGGTTATGTTTAGGTTCAGGGTTAGGTTTAGGGTTATTGTTAGGTTAGGGTTAGGTTTATGGTTACGGTGAGCATGAGGGTGAGGGTTAGGTTTAGGGTTAGGGTGAGCTTTATTTTTAGGGTTAGGGTTAGAGTTAGCGTTAGGTGAGGGTGAGGTTTAGGTGTAGAGTTAGGGTTAGGGTGAGGGTTAGGTTGAGGGTGATGGTTAGGGTTAGTGTGAGGATTAGTGTTAGATTGAGGGTTAGTGTTAGGGTGAGGGTAAGTGTTAGGGTGAGCGTTTGGGTGAGGGTTAGAGATAGGGTTAGGTTTAGGATTAGGGTTAGGGTGAGGGTGAGTGTGAGCGTTAAGGTTAGGGTTAGGCTTAGGGTTAGAGTGAGGGTTAGGGTTAGGGTTTGGGTGAAGGTGAGGGTGAGGCTGAGGATTAGGGTTAGGTTTAGGGTTAGGGTTAATTTTAGGTTCAGGGGTAGGCTTAGGATTACAATGAGGGTTAGGCTTAGGCTTAGGCTTAGTGTTAGGCTGAGGGTGAGGGTGAGGTTGGGGGTGCAGATTAGGGTTAGGGTTAGGTTTAATGCTAGTGTTATGATTAGGGTTAAGTTTGCTGTGAGGGTGAGGCTGAGGATGAGGGTTATGGTTAGGTTTAGGTTTAGGGTTAGGGTTAGTGTTATTGTTAGGTTTAGGGTTAGAGTTATGGTGAGGTTGAGGTTGAGGGTTATGGTTAGGGTTAGGGTGAGGTTTAGGGTGAGTTTTAGCTTTAGGGTAAGGGTTAGGGTTAGGGTGAGGTTGAGGTTTAGTGTTAGGGTGAGGGCTGCTTTGAGGGTTAGGGTTAGGGTGAAAGTGAGTGTGAAGGTGAGGGTTTCAGTTAGGTAAGTGTTAGGGTTAGGGTTGGGGTGAGGTTTAGGGTTAGGGTTAGGGTTCGGGTTCGGGTGAGGGTTCGGGTGAGTGTGAGTGTTAGGGTGTGGGTTATGGTTAGGGTTAGAGTGAGGGTTAAGGTGACAGTGAGGGTTAGTGTGAGGATTAGGGTTAGGGTTATTCTTAGGGTTATGGTGAG
>NW_012267441.1:251517-252934 GCF_000151885.1 Dipodomys ordii
AGGCTGAGGGTGAGGTTGGGGGTGGGGATTAAGGTTCAGGTGATTTTTATGGTTAGGATTAGGGTCAGGGTTAGGATGAGGTTTAGGTTTAGGATTAGGGTGAGGGTGAGGTTTAGGTTTAGGATTAGGCTTAGGTTTATGGTTAGGCTGAGAGTGAGGTTGAGGGGGAGGGTTAGGGTTAGGGTGATGGTTAGGGTTACGTTTAGGTTGAAGTTTAGCATGAGGTTTAGATATAGGGTGAGGGTTAGCGTGAGGGTGATGGTAAGGGTAAACTTGAGGGTTAGGCTGAGCGTGAGGGTTAAGATCAGGGTGAGCGTTAGTGTTAGTGTGACGGTTAGGGTAAGGGTGAGGGTTATGGGTTAGGATGAGGTTGAGGGTTATATTGAGGATTAGGGTTAGGGTTAGAGTGAGGTTTATGGTGAGGATGAGTGTTAGGGTTAGGGTGAGGGTTAAGGTTAGGGTGAGGGCTGGGGTGAGGGTGAGGGTTAGGGATAGGATTAGGGTTAGGGTGAGTTTTAGGGTTAGGGTGAGGGTTAGGGTTAGTTTGTGGGTTAGTTTTAGGGATAGGGTTAGTGTTAGGGTGAGGGTAAATGTTAGGGTGAGGTTTAGGGTTAGGGTGAGGGTTATAGTTAGGCTGATGGTTAGGGTTAGGTTAGGGTTATTGTTGTTGTTAGGTTTAGGGTTATGTTGAGGGTGAGGGTGAGGGTGAGGTTTAGGGTTAGTGTTAGGATTAGGTTTAGGGTTACGATTAGGGTTAGAGTTAGGAATAGGTTGAGGGAGAGTTTTAGGATTAGAGTTATGCTTAGGGTGAGTGTTAGTGTGAGGGTTAGCTTTAGGGACAGTGTTAGGTTATGGTTAGTGTGAGAGTTAGTGTGAGGGTTAGGGTTTGGGTTAGAGTAAAGGTTAGGGTTAGGATTAGAGTTAGGGTGAGGATGAGTGTCTGGGTTAGGTTTAGGTTTAGGATTAGGCTTAGGGTTAGGCTTAGACTGAGGTTGAATGTGAGGCTTAAGGTTAGGGGGAGGGTTCGAGTTAGGGTTAGATTGAGGGTTAGGATGAGGGTTAGGGTTAGGATTAGGGTTAAGGTGAGCACTGGCGTGACAGTTAGTGTGAGGGTTAGGATTAGGGATAGGGTTAGGTTTAGGATAAAGGTTAGGTTGAGGGTGAGTGTGAGGTTTAGGGTTAGTGTTAGGCTGAGGGTTAGGTTTAGGGTTAGTGTTAGGGTTTGAGTTAGGCTGAGGGTGAGGTTTAGCGTTAGTGTTAGGGTTAGGGTTAGGGCTAGGCTGAGGATGAGGTTGGGGGTGAGGATTAGGGTTAGCGTGGGGGTTAGGGTTAGAGTTAGTGTTATTGTTAGGGTTAGGGTTAGAGTTATGTTGAGGGTGAGGTTGCGGGTGAGGGTTAGGGTTAGGGTGAGATTTAG
>NW_012267441.1:259581-260598 GCF_000151885.1 Dipodomys ordii
GTGAGGATTAGTGTTAAGGTGAGTTTTAGAATTTGGATTAGGCTTAAGGTTAGGGTGAGGCTTAGGGTTAGGGTGAGGGTTAGGGTTAGGATTTGGGTTAGGGTGAGGGTGAGGGTTAGGATTAGGTTTAGGGTTATTGTTAGTTTTATGGTTAAGATTACCTTTGCTGTGAGGGTGAGGATGAGGGTGAGGGTTAGGTTTAGGATTAGCTTTAGGGTTAGGTTTAGAGATAGGATTAGTGTTATTGGTAAGGTTAGGGTTAGAGTTATGGTGAGGGGGAGGGGGTGGGGGAGGGGGAGAGTTAGGGTTAGGGTGAGGGTTTGGATGAGAGTTAGGGTTAGCATTAGGGTTAGGGTGAGGGCTAGGATGAGGGTGGGGGTTAGGGTTAGGGTTAGGCTTAGGCTTAGGCTGAGGGTGAGGTTGAGGGTGAGGGTTAGGTTTAGGGTGATGTTTAGGGTTACGATTAGGATTAAGGTTAGCATGAGGTTTAGGGATAGGGTGAGGGATCTGGTGAGGGTGATGGTAAGGGTAAAGTTGAGGGTTAGGCTGAGGGTGAGGTTTAAGATAAGTTGAGGGTTAGGGTGAGGGTGAGGGTTAGGGTAAGGTTGAAGGTTATGGGTTAAGGTGAGGGTGAGGGTTAGATTGAGGATTAGGGTTAGGTTTAGTGTGAGGTTTAGGGTGAGGATGAAGGTTAGGCTTAGGGTTAGGGTTAGTGTTAGGATTAGGTTTAGGGTTATAGTGAGGTTTAGGGTTAGGCTTAGGCTTAGGCGTAGGGTTAGGCTGAAGGTGAGGGTGGGATGAGGATTAGGGTTAGGGTGATGGTTAGGTTTAGGGTTAGGGTTAGAGTTATGGTGAGGGTGAAGGTGCGGTTGAGGGTTAGGGTTAGGGTTAGGGTGAGGTTTAGGGTTTGGATTAGTGTTAGAGTTAGGTTTAGGGTGAGGTTGAGTTTTAGGGTTACATTTAGGTTTAGTGTTAGGGTTAGGCTTAGGGTTAGGGTGAGGGTTATTGTTAGTATTA
>NW_012267441.1:267075-268131 GCF_000151885.1 Dipodomys ordii
GTTAGGGTTAGGGTGAGGGTTAGGGATCGGGTTAGTGTAAGGGTTAGGGTTTGGGTGAGTGATAGGGTTAAGGTGAGGCTTATGGTTATGGTTAGGATTAGGATTAGGGTTAGGGTGAGGGTGAGTGTGTGGGTTAAGGTTAGGTTTGGTGTTAGGCTTAGGGTTAGGCTGAGGGTGAGGTTGAGGCTGAGGGTTAGGTTTAGTGTGAGTGTTTGGGTTACGGTGAGGTTTATGTTTAGGGCAAAGGTTACGGCTAGGTTTTGGGTTAGGTTGAGGGCTACGTTGAGGGTGAGGTTTAGGGTTAGGGTTAGGGTGAGGTTTAGGGTGGGGGTGAGGTTTAGGGTTAGGGTTAGGCTAAGGTTTAGGCTTATAGTTAGGGTTAGTGTTAGGGCAAGTGTGAGGTTTTGGGTTAGAGTTAGGTTTAGGGTGAAGGTTAGGGTGAGGTTTGGGGTTAGAGTTAGGGTTGGGCGGAGGGTTAGGATGAGGGTTAGGTTTAGGGTGAGGGCTAGGTTGAGGGTGAGTGTTGGGGTTAGGGTTAGGCTTAGGCTTATGGTTAGGCTGAGGGTGAGGTTGAGCGTGCGGGTTAGGTTTAGGGTGATGTTTAGGGTTACGGTTAGGTTGAAGGTTAGCATGAGGTTTAGGGATAGGGTGAGGGTTAGATTGAGGGTGATGGTAAGGGTAAAGTTGAGGGTTAGGTTGAGTGTCAGGGCAAAGATAAGGGTGAGGGTTAGGGTTAGGGTGAGTGTTAGGATAAGTGTAAGGTTTAGGGGTTAGGGTGAGGCTGCGGGTTAGTTTGAGGATTAGAGTTAGGGTTAGTGTGAGGTTTAGGGTGAGGATGAGGATTAGGTTTAGGATTAGGGTTAGGGTAAGGTTGAGTGTGTGAGTTAGGGTTAGGTTTAGGTTTAGGCTTAGGGTTAGGCTGAGGCTGAGGTTGAGGGTGAGGGTTAGGGTTAGGGGTGGGTTAGGTTTAGGGTTAGGTTGAGGTTTAGGATGAGGGTTAGGCTTAGGATTAGGGTTAGGGTGAGGGTGAGGGTGAATGTGTGGGTTAGGGTTAGG
>NW_012267441.1:270988-272016 GCF_000151885.1 Dipodomys ordii
TTAGGGTTAGGGTTAGGGTGAGAGTTAGGGTTCGGATTAAGTTTAGGGTTAGGATGAGGTTTACGGTTAGGGTTACGGTGAGCTTAAGGTGTAGGGTTAGGTTGAGGTTTAGGGTTAGGGTTAGGGTGAGGGTTAGGGTTAGGGTGAGGGTTAGGTTGAGGATTAGGGTTAGGATTAGGGTTAGGGGAGGGCTAGGGTGAGGTTGAGGGTTAGGGTTAGTGTTAGCATGAGGTTTAGGGTTAAGGTTAGGATGAGGGTTAGGATGAGGGTTAGGGTTACAGAGAGGGTGACGGTTAGGGTTAGGGTGACTGTTAGAGTTAGGATTAGGGTTAGGGTGACTGTTAGTGTTTGGATCAGGGATAGGTTTATGGTTAGGTTTAAAGTTAGGATTAGTGTTATTTTTAGTGTTAGGGTTAGATTTAAGGTGAGGGTGAGGGTGAGGGTGAGGATTTTGGTTACGGTGAGGTTTAGGGTTCGGGTTACTATTAGGGTTAGGGTGAGTGTGAGGTTTAGGGTTAGATTTAGCATTAGGGGGAGGGTTAGGTCGAGGGTTAGGGTTAGGGTTAGTGTTAGGGTTAAGGTTAGGGTGAGGGTTAGCTTGAGGTTTAGGGTTAGGGAGGTTTAGTGTTAGTGTTAGGGTTAGTGTTAGGGTTAAGGTTAGGGTGAGGGTTAGCTTGAGGTTTAGGGTTAGGGTTAGGGTTAGGAATAGGGTTAGGGTGAGCGTGAGTGTGAGTGGTAGGGTTACGATTAGGCTTAGGATTAGGGTTAGGCTGAGGGCGAGGGTGGGGGTGAAAATTAGATTTCGGCTGATGGTTAGGGTTAGGATGAGAGTGAGGGTTAGTTTCTGGGTTAGAGTTAGGATTAGGGTTAGGGTGAGGGCTAGGTTGATGGTGAGGGTTAGGGTAAGGCTTAGGTTTAGGCTAAGGCTTAGGCTGAGTGTGAGGTTGAGTTTGAGGGTTAGGGTTAGGTTGATGGTTAAGTTTAAGTTTAGGATGTTGGTTAGGATGAGGTTTAGGGTTAGGGTGAGG
>NW_012267441.1:279122-280719 GCF_000151885.1 Dipodomys ordii
AGGGTTAGGGTTAGGGTGAGGGTGAGGGTTAGATTGAGGATTAGTGTTAGAGTTAGTGTTAGGTTTAGGGTGAGGATGAGGGTTAGGGTTAGGTTGAGGGCTAGGTTGAGGTTGAGGGAGAGGGTAAGGGTTAGGGTGAGGTTTAGGATTAGGGTGATGGTTAGGGTTAGTGTGAGGGTTAGTGTTAGGGTGAGAGTTAGTGTTAGGGTGAGTTTAAGTGTTAGGGTGAGGGTTATGGTTAGGGTGAGGGTTAAGGTGGGCATGACAGTAAGGGTAAATATGAGGTTTAGGCTGAGGGTGAGAGTTACTCTAAGGGTGAGGGTTAGTGTGAGGTTGAGGGTCAGGGTTAGGGGTAGGGTGAGGGTGAGGGTTAGATTGAGGATTAGTGTTAGGGTGAGGGTGAGGTTTAGGGTGCGGATGAGTGTTAAGGTTAGGGTTAGGGTTATAGTTATTGTTATGGTTAGGGTTAAGTTTGTGGTGAGGGTGAGGCTGAGAGTAAGGTTTATGGTTATGGTTAGGGTTAGGGTTAGTGTTATTGTTAGGGTTAGGGTTAGAGTTTCAGTGAGGGTAATGGTGAGGGTTAGGGTTAGGGTGAGGTTTATGGTGAGGTTTAGGGTTAGGGTTAGGTTGAGGGTGAGGTTTAGGGTTAGAGTTAGTTTTAGGGGGAGGGTTAGGGTAAGGATTAGGGTTAGGGTTATTGTTAGTCTTAGCGTGAGGGTGAGGGTTAGGTTGAGGTTTAAGGAAAGGCTTAGGGTTAGGATTAGGTTTAGGATGAGGGTAAGTGTGAGGGTTAGGGTTAGGATTAGGTTTAGACTTAGGGTTAGGCTGAGGGTGAAGGTAGGTGTGAGGGTTAGGGTGATGGTGAGGGTGAGGATTAGGGTTAGGGTGAATGTTAGGATTTGGGTTAGGGTTAAGGTGAGGGTGAGGGTTATGGTTAGAGTGAGGTTTAGGGTTAGGATTAGGGTTAGGGTGAGGGTGAGGGTTAGGATTATGGTTATGGTTATTAGTATTATGGTTAAGGTTACCTTTGCAGTGATGGTGAGCCTGAGGGTTAGGGTTAGGGTTAGGATTAGGGTTAGGGTTAGGTTTAGGGTTAGGATTGGTGTTATTGTTAAGGTTAGAGTTAGAGTTATGGTGAGGGTGAGGGTGAGGGTGAGGGTGAGGGTTAGGGTTAGGTTTAGGGTGAGGTTGAGGGTTAAGATTAATATGAGGGTAAGTGTTAGGGTTAGTGTAAGGGTGAGGGTAAGTGTTAGGGTGAGCGTTAGGGTTAGGGTGAGTGTTATGGTTAGGGTGAGTGTTAGAGTTAGGGTTAGGGTTATTGTTAGGGTTTGGGTTAGGGTTACCCTTACAGTGAATGTGAGGGTTAGGGTTAGAGTTAGGGTTAGGATTAGGTTTAGGGTGATGGTGAGTGTGTGGGTTAGGGTTAGGTTTAGGGTTAGGCTTAGGGTTAGGCTAAGGGTGAGGTTAAGGTCGAGGGTTACGGTTAGGGTGAGGGTTAAGTTTAGGTTTAGATTGAGGGTTAGGATGTGGGTTAAGGTTAGGATTAGGGTTAGAGTGAGGGCTAGTGTGAGGGTTAGGGTTAGGGTTAGGGTTAGGG
>NW_012267441.1:283836-285095 GCF_000151885.1 Dipodomys ordii
AGTGTTAGGGTGAGGGTAAGTGTTTGGGTGAGGGTTAGGATTAGGGTAAAGGTTATGGTAAGGATGAGGATTAGTGTTAGGGATAGGGGTATTGTTAGGGTTAGGGTTACGGTTACGGTTTCGGTGAGGGTGAGGGTAGGGGTGAGGGTTAGGGTAATGCTGAGGTTTAGGTTTAGGGTTAGGGTTAGAGTTAGGGTAAGGGTGAGGGTGAGGTTTAGGGTTAGAGTTAGGGTTAGTGTTACTGTTAGGGTTAGGGTGAGGGTTAGGATTAGGCTTAGGATTAAGCATAGGCCGAGCATGAGGGTAAGGGTTAGGTTTAGGGTTAGGGTGGGGTTTAGAGTTAGGTTTAGGTTGAGGGTGAGAGTGAGGTTGAGGGTTAGATATAGGGTTAGGGGGAGGTTTAGGTTTAGGGTTAGGGTTAGTGTTACATTAGTGTGAGGGTGAGGGTTAGGATTAGGGTTAGGTTTAGGTTTAGGGTTAGGGTGAGGGCTAGGGTGAGGGTGAGGGTTAAGTTTAGGGTTAAGGTGAGGTTTAGGTTTAGCGTTAGTTTAGGGATAGGGTGAGGGTTATGGTTAGGTTTATGTTGACCGTAAGGGTTAGGGATTGATTGATGGTTAGGATTAGGGCTAGGTTTAGGGTGAGGGTTAGGGTTAGGTTTATGGTGAGGGTTAGGGTTCAGGTTAGGTTTAGGGTTAGGGTGAGAGTTAGGGTTAGGGTTACAGTGAGGGTCAGGGTTAAAGTTAGGTTGAGGGTTAGAATTAGGTTTAGGGTTAGGGTGAGGGTTAGGGTTAGGGTGAGTGTTAGGATGAGGGTTAGGGTTACAATTATAGTTAGGGTGAAGGCTAGGGTGAGGGTGAGGATTAGTGTTAGGGTTAGGGTGAGGTTTAGGGTTATGGTTAGGGTTAGGGTTCGGGTTATGGTGAGGGTGAGGGATATGGTTCGGGTTATGGTGAGGGCGAGGTTTAGATTTTGGGTGAGGGTTAGGGTGAGGACTAAGGTGAGGGTGAGGGGTAGTGTTAGGGTTAGGGTTAGGGTGAGGGTTATTTTGAAGTTTAGGTTTAGGGTTATTGTTAGGATTAGGGTTAGGGTGAGGGTGAGGGTGAGGGTTAGGTTTAGGCTTAGGCTTAGGCTTAGGGTTATGCTGAGGGTGAGGGTGGGGATGATGATTAGGTTTAAAGTGATGGCTCCGCTTATAATTAGGTTGAGGGTTAGGGTTACTGTTACGGTTAGGTTAGGGTGATGGTGAGTGTGAGGGTCAG
>NW_012267441.1:286292-286845 GCF_000151885.1 Dipodomys ordii
GTTAGGGTGAGGGTTAGAGTTCGGATTAGGCTTAGGCTTAGACTTAGGTCAAGTGTGAGGGTGAGGGTTAGGGTTAGGGTTAGGGTGAGGATAAGGGTTAGGTTTTGGGTGAGGGTTAGGATCAGTTTTAGGGTTAGGGTTACGCTTAGGGTTAGGGTTACGGTGAGGGTTAGGGTTAGGATTAGGGTTAGGGTTATTGTTATTGTTATGGTTAGAGTTAAGTTTGGGGTGAGGGTAAGGATGAGGGTGAGGGTTATGGTTAGTGTTAGGGTTGGGGTTAGGGTTAGGGTTAGTGTTATTGTTACGGTTAGGGTTAGAGTTATGGTGAGGGTGAGGGTGACGGTTAGTGTGAGTTTTAAGGTGAGGTTTAGGTTTAGGGTTAGGTTTAGAGTGCTGATGAGGTTTAGGGTTAGAGTTAGGGTTAGGGGGACGGTTAGGGTGAGGGTTAGGTTTAGGGTTAGTGTTAGTCTTAGGGTGAGGGTTAGGTTGAGGTTTAGGGATACGGTTAGGGTAGGATTAGGGTTATGGTGAGGGAGAGTGTGAGGGTTAGGGT
>NW_012267441.1:289986-291017 GCF_000151885.1 Dipodomys ordii
TGAGGGTTAGGGTTACAATTATTTTTAGTGTTATGGTTATGTTTACATTGGCAGTGAGGGTGAGACTGAGGGTGAGGTTAGAAATAGGATTAGTGTCAGGGTTAGGTTTAGGGTTAGGATTAGTGTTATTGTTAGGATTAGGGTTAGAGTTACCGTGAGGGTGTGGGTGATGGTACAGTTGAGGTTAGGGTTACGGTTAGGGTGAGGTGAGGGTTAGGTTAGGATTAGGGTTAGGGTGAGTGTGAGTTTTAGGGCTAGAGTTAGGGTTACGGGGAGGGTAAGTTTAGGGTTAGTGTTAGGGTTAGGGATAGGGTGAGGGTTAGGTTAAGGTTAAGGGTTATTGTTAGGGTTAGGTTTAGGATTAGGATTAGGGTGATGGTGAGTGTGAGGTTTAGGTTTAGGGTTAGGCTTAGGCTTAGGCTTAGGCTGAGGGTGAGGTTGGGTGTGAGGATTAGGGTTTGGGTGATGGTTAGGGTTAGGGTTAGTTTGAGGGTTAGGATGAGGGTTAGGGTTAGGATTAGGGTTAGGGTGAGTGCTAGGGTGAGGTTGAGGATTAGGTTTAAGTTTAGGCTTAGACTTATTGTTAGTCTGAGGGTGAGGTTGAGGGTGAGGGTTAGGGTTAGGGTGATGGGTCGGGTTAAGTTTAGGGTGAGGTTTAGGATGAGGCTTAGTGTTAGGCTGAGTGTTACGGTGAAGGTGATGGTAAGCCTAAAGGTGAGGTTTAGGCTGTGGGTGAGGGTTAAGATAAGGTTAAGGGTTAGGGTTAGGGTTTGGGTTAGGGTAAAGGTTACTGTTAGAATTAGGGTTAGGGTGAGGGCTAGAGTGAGGTTGAGGTTTAGGGTTAGGGTGAGGTTTAGGTTTAGGTTGAGGGTTAAGATTAATGTGAGGGTTGATGTTGGGGTTAGGATTAGTGTAAGGGTGAGGGTAAGTGTTAGGGAGAGCGTTAGGGTTAGGGTGCGTATTATGGTTAGGGTGAGTGTTAGAGTTAGGGTTAGGGTTATTGTTAGGGTTTGGCTTAGGGTTAGCTTTAC
>NW_012267441.1:296316-298007 GCF_000151885.1 Dipodomys ordii
TTAGGGTTAGGGTGAGGGTGAGGGTTGGATTAGGGTTAGGGTTATTGTTAGTGTTATGGTTAGGGTTAAGTTTAATGTGAGGGTGAGGCTGAGGGTGAGGATTAGGGTTAGGGTTAGGGTGAGGTTTGGGGTTAGGGTTAGGGTTATTGTTAGGGTGAGGGTTTGGTTTAGGGTTAGGGTTAGGGTTAGGGTGATGGTGAGGGCGAGGGTGAGGGTTAGGGTTAGGGTGAGGTTTAGGGTTAGGGTTAGGGTTAGGCTGAGGCTGAGGGTTAGGATTAGGATTAGGGTGAGGGTTTGTGTTAGGGTTAGAGTTATGGTGAGGGTCAGGATTTGGGTTAGGTTTAGGGTTAGTGTTATACTTAAAGTTAGGGTTAGAGTTACATTAAGTTTGAGGGTGAGGGTGAGGGTTTGGATCAGGGTTAGGGTGAAGTTTAGGGTTAGGATTATGGTTAGGGTGAGGGTGAGGTTTAGGGTTAGAGTTAGGATTAGGAAGAGGGTTAGGTGGAGGGTTAGGGTTAGGGTTAGTGTTAGGGTTAGGGTGAGGGTTAGGTTGTGGTTTAATGTTAGGTTTAGGGTTAGGTTTAGAATTAGGTTGACGGTGAGGGTGAGTGTGAGGGTTAGGGTTAGGGTTCGGTTTAGGCTTAGGGTTAGTCTGAGGGTATGGGTGCGGATGAGGATTAGGTTAGGGTTAGGGTTAGGGTTAGGGTGAGTGCTAGCGTGAGTGTGAGGGTGAGGGTTAGGCTTAGGCTTAGGCTTAGGGTTAGGCTGAGGCTGAGAGGGAGGGTGAGGTTTAGGGTTAAGGTGATGGTTGGGGTTGCCGTTAGGGTGAGAGTTAGGATGAGGATTTAGGTTACTGTGAGGGTTAGGGTAAGGGTGACCACAAGGGTAAAGGTGAGGGTTAGGCTGACGGTGAGGATTACGGTACATGTTAGGGTTAGGTTGAGGGTGAGGGTTAGTTTCAGGATTAGTGTTAGTATTAGTGTGAGGTTAAGGGTTAGGATGAACGTTAGGGTTAGGTTGAGGGCTAGGTTGAGGGTGAGGGTTAGGGTTAGGGTGAGGTTTAGGGTTAGGGTGATGGTTAGGGTTAGTTTGAAGGCTAGTGTTAGGGTTAGGTTTAGTGTTAGGGTGAGGGTTAGGGTTAGGGTGAGGCTGAGTTTGAATTGAGGGTGAGGATTAGGGTTAGTGTGATGTTTAGGTTTATGGTTAGGGTGAGGGTTAGGATAAGATTTAGCGTTAGGGGGAGGTTTTGGTTGAGGATGATCGTAAGGATAAAGGTGAGGTTTAGGCTGAGGGTGATGGTTAAGATCAGGTTGTGGTTTAGGGTTAAGTTTAGGGTTAGGGGAATGGTTAGGGTTAGGGTTAGGTTAGGGTGAGGGCTAGATTTAGGTTTAGGTTTAGGGTTAGTGTGTGGTTTAGGGTGAGGATGAGGGTTAGGCTTAGGGTGAGGGTGAGGGTTAGAATTAGGTTTAGGGTGAGGGCTAGCATGAGGGTGAGGGTTTGGGTTAGGGTTTGGTTTAGGATTAGGTTGAGTGTTAGGGTTAGTGTGCGGGTTAGTGTTAGGGTTAGGGTTAGTGTTAGGGTGAGGGTAAGTGTTAGGGTGAGGGTTAGGGTTAGGTTGAGGGATATGGTTAGGGTGAGGGTTATGGTTAGGTTTGTTGTTAGGGTTAGGGTTACTTTTTCGATGAGCGAGA
>NW_012267441.1:300162-300565 GCF_000151885.1 Dipodomys ordii
TTAGGGTTAGGGTTAGGGTAAGGGTAAGGGTTTGAGTGACGGTTAGTGTTATGGTGAGTGTGAGGTTTAGGGTTCGCGTTAGGGTGAGGTTTGGTTTAGGGTAGGATTAGGGTTAGGGTGAGGATGGGTTTTATGGTTAGATTTCGGGTTAGGGGGAGGGTTAGTTTGTGGGTTAGGGTTAGGGTTAGTGTTAGGGTTAAGGGTAGGGTGATGGTTAAGGTGAGGTTAAGTTTTAGGGGTAGGGTTAGGTTTAGGCTTAGGTTTAGGCTGAGGGTGAGTGTGGGCGTGGTGATTAGGGTTAGGGTGGTTTAGGCTGAGGGTGAGTGTGGGCGTGATGATTAGGGTTAGGGTGATGGTTAGGTTTAAGGTTAGGGTGACAGTTAAGATGAGGGTTAGGGTTAGG
>NW_012267441.1:306232-307298 GCF_000151885.1 Dipodomys ordii
GTTAGGGTTACTGTGTGGGTGAGGTTTAGTGTTAGAATTATGGTTAGGGTGAGGCTGAGTGTGAGGGTTAGTTTTAGGGTTAGTGTTAGGGTTAGGGTGAGGGTTAGGGTGAGGGTGAGGGTTAGGGATAGGGTTAAGATTAGGATTAGGTTTAGGGTTAGGGTGAGTGTGATGGTTAGGGTTAGGGTTTGGGTTAGCCTTAGGTTTAGGCTGAAGGTGAGGGTGAGGGTTAGGTATAGGGTGAGGTTAGGGTTAGGGTTAGGGTAAGGTTTAGTGTTAGGTTTAGGGTTAGGATGATGGTGAGGTTTAGGGGTAGAGTTAGGATTAGGGTGAGGTTTTGTGTGAGTGTTAGGGTTAGGGTTAATGTTAGGCTTAGGTTTAGGCTGAGGGTGAGGGTGAGTTTTAGGGTTAAGTTTACAATGAGGTTTAGGTTTAGGGATAAGGTTATAATTAGTGTTATGATGAGATTTAGTTTAGAGTTAGAGTTAGGGTCAGTGTTATGGTTAGGGTTAGGGTGAGTGTTAGGGTTAGGCTTAGGCTTAGGCTTAGTCTGAACATGAGGGTGAGGGTTAGGGTTAGGGTTAGGGTGATGGTTCGGGTTAGGGTTAGTGTTATTGATAGGGTTAGGGTTTGAGTTACGGTGAGGGTGAGGGTGCGGGTGAGGTTTAGGGTTAGGGTTAGGGTGGGGTTAACGGGTAGGATTAGGGTTAGGGTTAGGGTGAGGGTTATGGTTAGGATTATGGTTAGTGTGAGGGCTAGGGTGAGGTTGAGGGTTAGGGTTAGGTTTAGGCTTAGGCTTAGGATTAGTCTGAGGTTGAGTTTGAGGGTGAGGGATAGGGTTAGGGTAATGGTTACTGTTACGGTTAGGGTGAGGGTACGGATGAGGGTTAGGTTTAGGGTGAGGGTTAGAGTGAGGGTGATGGTAAGCGTAAAGGTGAGGATTAGGCTGAGGCTTAGGGTTAAGAAAAGGGTGAGGGTAAGTATTAGTGTGAGGGTTAGGTTTAGGGAGAGTTTTATGGTTTGGGTGAGGGTTAGAGTTAGAGTTACGGTTATTGTTAGGGTTAGG
>NW_012267441.1:308928-310440 GCF_000151885.1 Dipodomys ordii
TTTAGTATTAGGGTGAGGGTTAGGGTTAGTTTTATGGTAAGGTTAAGGATTAGAGTTAGGTTGAGGGTTAGAATTAGGTTTAGGGTTAGGTTAAGTGTTAGGATTAGCGTTAGGGTGAATGTTTGGATGAGTTTTAGGGTTGCAATTAGTGTTAGGGTGAGGGCAAGGTTGAGGGTGAGGGTTAGTGTTAGGCCTAGGGTGAGGTTTAGGTTTAGGGTTTAGGGGTAAGGTTAGGGTGAGTGTTAGGGTTCGGGCTCCGGTGAGGGTTCCGTTTAGGTTTGGGTAGGGTTAGATTGAGGCCTAAGGTGAAGGTGAGGGTTAAGGTTAAGTTTAGGGTGAGGATTAGGTTGAGGTTTAGGTTTAGGGTTAGGGTTTGGATTAAGGTTAGTGTTAGTGTGAGTGTGAGGGTTAGGGTTATGGTTTGGCTTCGTCTTTGGGTTAGGCTGAGGGTGACTGTGGGGATGAGGATTAGGTTTAGAGTGATGGTACATGTTATGGTTAACTTGAGGGTTAGGATGATGGTTAGGTTTAGGATTAGGGTTAGTGTGAGGGCTAGGGTAAGTGTGAGCTTTAGGGTTAGGTTTATGCTTAGGCTTAGGGTGAGGCTGAAGGTGAGGGTGAGGTTAGGGTTAAGGTAATGGTTAGGGTTAAGGTAATGGTTAGGGTTAAGGTTAGAGTGATTGTTAGGATGAGGGTTACATTTAGGGTTACGGTGAGGGTTAGGATTAGGGTTATGGTTAGGGTCACAGTTAGGGTGAAGGTTAGGCTGAGGATTAGGTTTAGGGTGAGGGTTAGGTTGAGGGTGACAGTAAGAGAAATGTGAGGGTTATACTGAGTGTGACGGTTATGGTAAGGGTGAGTGTTCGGGTTAGGGTTAGGGTGAGGTTGAGGGTTAGGATGAGGATTAGTGTTAGCGTTAGTGAGAGGTTAAGGGTTAGGATTAGGGTTAGAGTTAGGGTGAGGCTTAGGGTGAAATTGAGTGTTAGGGTTAGGGTGAGGTTTAGGTTTACGGAGATGCTTATAATTAGTGTGAAGGTTAATGTTAGGGTTAGTGTTAGTATTAAGGTGAGGGTAAGTGTTAGGGTAAGTGTTAGGTTAAGGTTTAGGTTTAGGCTGAGGTTTAGGATTAGGGTAAGGATTATGGTTAGGGTGAGGGTGAGGTTTAGGGTTAGAGTTAGGTTTAGGGTGAGGGTTAGGGTTAGGGTTACGATTAGTGTTAGGGTTAGGGTTAGGGTGAGGTTTAGTGTGGGGTTGAGAGTTGGTCTTAGCTTTAGGATTAGGATTAGGGTTAAGGTGAGGGTGAGTGTTAGGGTTAGGGTTAGGATTAGAGTTAGGATGAGGGTGAGGGTGAGGGTTACTGTTAGGGTGAGTGTTGGGGTTAGGATTAGAGTGAGGGTTAGGGTGAGGGTTAGGCATAGGCTTAGGGTTTGGGTATGGGCTAGGGTGAGGGTGAGAGTAAGGGTTAGAGTTAGGGTGAGCGTTAGGGTGAGGGTTAGGGTTAGTGTTAGGGTT
>NW_012267441.1:318012-319811 GCF_000151885.1 Dipodomys ordii
AGGGTAAGTGTTAGGGTAAGGTTTAGGTTTAGGGTGAGGTTTAGGATTAGGGCTAGGGTTAGGGTTAGGGTGAGTGTGAGGGTTAGGTTTAGGTTTAGGGTTAGGTTTAGAGTTAGGGTGAGGGTGAGGGTTAAGTTTAGGGTGAGTGTTGGGGTTAGGGTTAGAGTGAAGGTTAGTGTGAGGTTTAGGCTTAGGCTTAGGGTTTGGGTATGGGCTAGGTTGAGGGTGAGGGTTAGTGTTAGGGTGAGGGATAGGGTGAGGGTTAGGGTTAGTTTTAGTGTTAGAGTTGGGGATAGGGTGAGGTTTAGTGTGGGGTTGAGGGTTAGTGTTAGGGTTAGGATTAGGGTTAGGGTTAAGGTGAGGGCGAGTGTGAGGTTTAGGGTTAGGGTTAGGATTAGAGTTAGGGTGAGGGTAAGGGTGAGGGTTAAGGTTAGGGTTAGTGTTGGGGTTAGGGTTAGAGTGAGGGTTAGGGTGAGGGTTAGGCTTAGGCTTAGGGTTTGTTTATGGGCTAGGGTGAGAATGAGGGTTAGGGTGAGGGTTAGGGTGAGGGGTAGGATGAGGGTTAGGGTTAGTGTTAGGGTTAGGGTTGGGGTTAGGGTTTGGCTTAATGTTAGGCAGAGGGTGAGGGTCAGGGCGAAGTTTAGGGTTAGGGTGAGGGTGAGGTTTAGGGTTATAGTTAGCGTTAGGGTGAGGGTTAGTGTGAGGGTAAGGGTTAGGGTTAGTGTTAGGGTTAGGGTTAGGGTGAGGGTGAGTGTGAGGGTCAGGGTTAGTTTTAGGCTGAGGCGGAGGCTTAGGCAGAGGGTGAGGGTGAGGGTGAGGGTGAGGGTCATTGTTAGTGTTTTAGGGTTAGGGTGAGTTTTAGGATGAGGTTTAGGGTTAGCATTAGGGTTTAGGGGAGGGCTAGAGTTAGGGTGGGTGTTAGGGTTAGCGTTAGGGTGAGGTTTAGGGTTAGGGTTAGGGTTATGGTTAGGGTGAGTGTTAGGGTTAGGGTTAGGGTTAAGGTGAGGCTGAGGATTAGGATTAGGATTAGGGTGAGGGTTTGTGTTTGGGTTAGAGTTAAGGTGAGGTTCAGGGTTTGGGTTAGGTTTAGGCTTAGTGTTATAGTTAAGGTTAGGGTTAGAGTTACAGGAAAGGTGAGGATGAGGGTGAGGGTTAGGATCAGGGTTAGGGTGAGGTTTAGGGTTAGGATAATGGTTAGGGTGAGGGTGAGGTTTAGGGTTGAAGTTAAGGTTAGGGGGAGGGTTAGGTTGAGTGTTAGGGTTAAGGTTAGTGTTAGGTTTAGGGTGAGGGTTAGGTTGAGGTTTAATCTTAGGGTTAGGGTTAGGTTTAGGATTACGTTGACAGTGAGGCTGAATGTGAGGGTTACGGTTAGGGTTTGGCTTAGGCTTAGGGTTAGGCTGAGGATATGGGTGGGGATGAGGATTAGGTTTAGTATGATGGTTGTGGTTATGGTTAGGTTAAGGGTTAGGATGAGGGTTAGTGTTAGGATTATAGTTAGGGTGAGGGCTAGGGTGAGGGTGAGGGTTAGGGTTAGGCTTAGGCTTAGAGTTAGGCTGAGGCTGAGGGTGAGGGTGAGGGTTAGGGTTAGGGTGATGGTTGAGGTTGTCGTTAGGTTGAGGGTTAGGATGAGGATTTATGTTATGGTGAGGGTTAGGGTGAGGGTGACCCTAAGGGTAAAGGTGAGGGTTAGGCTGAGGGTGAGGGTTACGGTAAGGTGAGGGTTAGGGTTAGGGTTGAGGTTGACGGTTAGATTCAGGATTAGTGTTAAGGTTCGTGTGAGGTTAAGGGTGAGGATGAGG
>NW_012267441.1:324214-325820 GCF_000151885.1 Dipodomys ordii
GGGTTAGGGTTAGTGTGAGGGTTAGGGTTAGGATTAGGTTTAGGGTGAGGGTAAAGGTTAGGGTGAGGGTTAGGGTGAGCGTGAGGGTAATGTTTAGGGTGAGGGTTAGGGTGAGGATTAGAGTGAGTGTTAGTGTGATGGTAAGGTTTAGGGTTAGGGTGAGGGTTAGTGTTAGAATGAGAGTTAGGATTAGGTTTAGGATGAGGATGGGGGTGAAGGTGAGGGTTCGGGTTAGGTTTAAGGTTAGGGTGAGTTTGAGGGTTAGGGTTAGGGTGAGGGTGAGGGTTAGGCTGAGGGTGAGGGTGAGGGTGAGGATTAGTGTTAGGGTGAGGTTTAGGGTTAGGGTGAGGGTGAGGGTTATTGTTTGGGTGATGTGTAGTGTGAGGATGAGGGTTAGGGTGAAGTTGAGGGTTCAGGTGAAGGTTAGGGTGTGGTTGAGGGTTAGGTTTAGGGTGAGGGTTAGGGTAAGGTTGAGGATTAGGGTTAGTTTTAGGTTTAGGGTGAGGGTTAGGGTTAGGGTTAGGGTGAGAGTTAGGGTGAGGCGTATTGTTAGGTTTAGGGTTAGGATGAGGTTGGGATGGAGGTTAGGGTTAGGATTAGGGTTAGGGTTAGGCTGAGGGTAAGTTTGAGGGTGAGGGTGAGGTTTAGGGTTTTGTGAGGATTATGGTGATGGTGAGGGTTAGGGTGATGGTAAGGGTTAGGGTGAAGGTGAGGGTGAGGGAGAGGGGTAGGGCTAGTGTTAGGGTTAGGGTGAGGGTAAGGGTTAGTGTTTGGGTTAGGTTTAAGCTGAGGGATATGGTGATGGTGAGATGAGGGTTAGGGTTAGGGTGAGGGTTAGGGTAAGGGTGAGGGTTAGGGTTAGGGTGAGGGTGAGGTTTAGGCTTAGTGTTAGGGTGAGTGCTAGTGTGAGGGTGAGGGTTAAGGTGAGGGTGTGGGTGAGGGTGAGTGTTAGAGTGAGGATTAGGGTTACGGTTAGGGGGAAGGTTAGTGTTAGGGTGATGTTTTGGGTGAGGGTGAGGGTTAGGGTTAGGGTGTGGGCTATGGTGAGGGTGAGGGTTAGTTTTAGGGTGAAGGTAAGAGTTAGGATTAGGGTTAGAGTTAGGGTTAGGGTGATGTTTAGGGTGAGGGTGAGGGTGAGGGTGAGGGTTAGGGTTAGAGTGAGGGTGAGGGTTAGGGTTAGGTTTCGAGTGAGGGTGAAGTTGAGGGTTAGGGTTAGGATTAGGGTTAGGGTTAGGGTTAAGCTGAGGGTGAGGATGAGGGTGAGGGTTAGTTTTAGGGTGAGGCTTAGGGTGAGTGCTAGGGTGAGGGTGAGGCTCAGTTTGAGGGTGAGGGATAAGGTTAGGATTAGTGTTAGGATTATGGTTAGGCTGAGGATGAGGGTGAGTGTTAGGGTTAGGGTTAAGGTGAGGGCTAGGATGAGGCTGACCGTTACGGTTTGGTTTAGGTGTAGGGTTAGGGTTAGTGTGCGGGTTAAGGTTAGGGTGAGGGTAAGGTTTAGGTTGATGGTTAGAGTTAGGGTGAGGGCTAGGGTTGTGGTGAGGGTGAGGTTTAGGATTAGTATGAGGTTTAGGGTTAGGGATAGGGTGAGGGTTAGGGTTAGGTTTAG
>NW_012267441.1:332908-334216 GCF_000151885.1 Dipodomys ordii
GGTTAGGGTTAGGGTTAGGGTGAGGTTTAGGATGAGGGATAAGGTTATGGTGAGGGTGAGGGTTAGGGTTAGTGTGAGGGTTAAGGTTAGGATGAGGGTTAGTGAGAGGGTGAAGGTTAGGATTAGGGTTAGGGTTAGGATTGTTGTTAGTGTTATGGTTATGGTTACGTTTGCAGTGAGGGTGAGGCTGAGGGTGAGTGTTAGGAATAGGATTAGGGTTAGGGTAAGGTTTAGGTTTAGGATTAGTGTTATTGTTAGGGTTAGGGTTAGAGTTACAGTGAGGGTGAGGGTAATGGTGAGGGTTAGGGTTAGGTTGAGATTTAGGGTTAGGGTTAGGATTAGGGTTAGGGTGAGTGTGAGGTTTAGGTTAAGAATTAGGGTTAGGGGGAGGGTTAGTGTTAGTGTTAGGGTTAGGGTTAGGTTGAGGTTTAGGGTTAGGGTTAGGATTAGGGTTAGGGTGTGGATGAGTGTGAGGTTTAGGAGTAGGGTTAAGCTTAGGCTTAGGGTTAGGGTGAGGGTGAGGTTTAGGGTAAGAATTAGGGTTAGGGGGAGGGTTAGGGTGAGGGTTAGTGTTAGGGTTAGGTTGAGGTTTAGGGTTAGGGTTAGGGTTAGGATTAGGGTTAGGGTGTCGATGAGTGTGAGGGTTAGGAGTAGGGTTAAGCTTAGGCTTAGGGTTAGGGTGAGGGTGAGGTTTGGTTGGGAATTTGGGTTCTGGTGATGGTTAGGGTTAGGGTTAGGTTGAGGGTTAGGATGAGGGTTAGGGTTAGGATTAGTGTGAGGGTGAGGGCTACGGTGAGATTGAGGGTTAGGGTTAGGTGTAAGCTTAGGCTTAGGGTTAGTCTGAGGTTGAGGTTGAGGGTGAGGGTTAGGGTTAGGGTGATGGTTAGGGTTACGGTTAAAGTTACGGTTAGGATGAAGTTTAGTGTAAGGGTGAGGGTTAGGGTGAGGGTGATGGTAAGTTTAAAGGTGAGGGTTAGGCTGAGGGTGAGGGTTAAGATAAGGGCAAGGGTTAGGGTTATTGTGAGGGTTAGAGTAAGGGTTACGGTTAGGGTTAGGGTGAATGTGAGGGTTATATTGAGAATTAGGGTTAGGGTTAGTGTGAGGTTTTGGGTGAGGATGAGGGTTAGGGTTATGGTGAGGGTTAGGGTTAGAATTAGGGTTAGGGTGAGAGCTATGGTGAGGGTGAGGGTTAGGGTTACGGTTAGTGTTAGGATGAGGTTTAGGGTTTGGTTGAAGGTTAAGATTACTGTGAGGGTTAGTGTTAGGGTTAGTGTAAGGGTGAGGGTAAGTGTTAGGGTGAGGGTTAGG
>NW_012267441.1:347577-348870 GCF_000151885.1 Dipodomys ordii
GTTAGGGTGAGGGTTAGGATGAGGGTTAGGGTTAGGATTAGGGTTAGGGTGATGGCTAGAGTGAGGGTGAGGTTTAGGGTTAGGGTTAGAGTGAGGTTTATTGTTAGGTTTAGGGTTAGGTTTAGCGTTAGGGTGAGGGTTCGATTGAGGATTAGGGTTCAGGTTAGGGTTAGTGTTAGGTTTAGGGTGAGGACGAGGGTTAGGGTTAGGGTGAGGATGAGGGTTAGAATTAGGGTTAAGGTGAGGTTTAGGATGATAGTGAGGTTGGGGGTGAGGGTGGGGGTGAGGATTAGGGTTAGGGTTAGGTTTATTGTTAGGGTGAGGGTGAGTTTTAGGGTTAGAGTTAGGTTTTGGTGGAGGGTTTGGGTGAGGTTTAGGGTTATTGTTAGTGTTAGTGTTAGGGTGAGGGTGAGGGTTAGGTTGAGGTTTAGGGATAGGGTTAGCTTTAGGATTGGGGTTAGGGTGAACATGAGTATGAGGGTTAGGGTGACGGTTAGGCTTAGGCTTAGGTTTAGGCTGAGGGTGAGTTTGGGGGTGAGGATTAGGGTTAGGGTGATGGTTAGGGTTAGGGTTAGTGTTATTGTTAGTGTTAGGGCTCGAGTTACGGTGAAGCAGAGAGTGCGGGTGAGGTTTAGGGTTAGGGTTAGGATGGGGTTTAGGATTAGGGTTAGGTTTAGGGTGAGCGTGAGTTTCAGAGTTAGATATATGGTTAAGGGGAGGGTTAGGGGGAGGGTTAGTGTTAGGGTTAGGTGAGGATGAAGGTTAGGGTTAGGTTTTAGGGTTATGGTTAGAGTGAGGTTTAGGGTTAGGGTTAGGGTTAGGGTTAGAATTTCCTTGAGGGGGAGGGTGATGGAGAGTGTGAGATTTAGGGTTAGGTTTATGGTTAGGCTTAGGTTTATGCTTAGGGTTAGTCTGAGAGTGAGGGTGAGGGTGAGGTTTAGGGTTAGGGTGAGGGTGAAGGTTAGGGTTATGGGGACGGATAGGGTGAGGGTTAGCTTTAGGCTTAGGGTTAGGATTAGGGTAAGTGTTAGGGTGAGTGTGAGGTTTAGGGTTAGTGTTAGGCTTAGGCTTAGGGTTAGGCTGAGAGTGAGAGTGAGGGTGAGGGTTAGGGTTAGGGTGAGGGTTAGGTTTATGGTTAGGGATCGGTAAAGTTCAGGGTTAGGGTGAGGGCTAGTGTTAGGATTAGAGTTAGGTTGAGGGCTAGGGTGAGGGTGAGGTTTAGGGTGAGTGTTAGGGTAAGGTTTAGGGTTAGGGTTAGGGTTTGCATTAGGGTTAGGATGAGGGTTAGGGTTA
>NW_012267441.1:349494-349830 GCF_000151885.1 Dipodomys ordii
GGTTAAGGCTTAGGCTTAGGCTGAGCTTAAGGTTGAGGGTGAGCTTAGGCTTCGGGTGATGGTTAGGTTTCATTTAGGGTGAGTGTTAGGATGAGGTTTAGGGTTATGGTGAGGTTTAGGCTGAGGATGATGGTAAGGGTACAGGTGACATTTTCGCTGAGGGTGAGGTTTAAGATAACGGTGAGGGTTAGTGTTAGGTTTAGGGTTAAGTTAAGGGTTAGGTTTAGGGTGAGGGTTAGATTGAGGATTAGGGTTAGGATTAGTGTGAGGTTTATGGTGAGGATGAGGGTCAGGGTTATATTGAGGGTGAGGGTTAGAATTAGGTTTAGGTGAGGG
>NW_012267441.1:356940-357553 GCF_000151885.1 Dipodomys ordii
AGGGTTAGGGTGAGTGTGAGGGTTAGGGTTATTGTTAGGTTTAGGTTTACAGTTACGGTGAGGGTGCGGGTTAGGGTTAGGGTGAGGGTTAGGGTTAGGGTGAGGGTTAGCATGAGAGTTAGGTTACAGTGATGTGAGGGTTAGTGTTAGGGTGAAGGTTAGGGTTACAATAAGGTTTAGGGTGAGCGTGAGTGTTAGGATTATGGTTATGGTTGGGGTTAGGGTTAGGTTTAGGGTTAGGATTAGTGTTATTGTTAGGGTTAGGGTTAGAGTTACAGTGAGGGTGAGGGTGATGGTGAGGTTTAGGGTGAGTTTTAGGGTTAGGGTATGGATTAGGGTTAGGGTCAGGGTGAGGTTTAGGGTTAGATTTAGGGTTAGGGGGAGGGTTAGGTCGAGGGTTAGGATTAGGGTTAGTGTTCGCTTTAAGGTAAGGGGGAGGGTTAGGTTGAGGTTTAGGGTTAGGGTTAAGGTTAGGATTAGTGTTAGGGTGAGGGTGAGTGTGAGGGTTATGGTTAGGCTTAGACTTAGTGTTAGGCTGAGGGTGAGGGTAGGGGTGAGGATTAGGGTTATGATGATGGTTAGGTTTAGGGTTAGGTTGGGGGCTAGGGTGAGG
>NW_012267441.1:361422-362378 GCF_000151885.1 Dipodomys ordii
TTAGTGTTACTGTTAGGGTTAGTGTTAGTCATAGGGTTAAGGTGAAAGTTAGGGGAAGGGTTAGGGTTAGGGTAAGGCTTAGGGTTAGCATTAGGGTTAGGGTGAGGGTGAGGTTTAGGGATAAATTAGGGTTAGGGTGAAGGTGAGGGTGAGGGTTAATGTTAGGGTTAGTGTTAGGGTGAGGGTTAGGGTGAGGGTGAGGATTAGGGTTAGAGTTAGGATTAGGATTAGCATTAGGGTTAGTGTGTAAGTTAGGGTTAGGGTTAGCCTTAGGTTTAGGCTGAATGTGAGGGTGAGGGTTAGCGTTAGGTTTAGGTTGAGGGTTAGGTTTAGGGTTAAGGTGAGGTTTAGTGTTGGGGTTACGGTTAGAATTAGGGTTAGGGTGAGGGTGAAGTTTAACAGTAGAGTTAGGGATCGGGTGAGGTTTAGGATGAGGGTTAGGTTTAGGGTGAGGGTTAGTGTGAGGGTTAGGGTTAGGCTTAGGCTTAGGGTTAGGCTCAGGGTGAGGATGAGGATTAGAATTAGGGTTAGGGTGAGGGCTAGGGTGAGAGTGAGGGTTAGGGTTAGGGTTAGGATGAAATTTAGGATTAGGGTGAAGGTTAGGGTTAGTGTGAGGGTTAGTGTTAGGGTGAGGGCAAGTGTTAGGGTGAGGGCAAGTGTTAGGGTGAGGGTTATGGTTAGGGTGAAGGTTAGGTTTTGGGTTACGGTTATTGTTAGGTTTAGGGTTACGGTTATGGTTACTGTGATGTTGAGGATGAGGGTAAGGGTTAGGGTTAGGGTGAGGGTTAGTGTTTGGGATAGGGTTAGTGTTAGGGTTAGGGTTAGGATGATGTTTAGGGTTAGGATTAGGGTTAGGGTTAGGGTTAGTGTGAGCGTGGGGTTTAGCGTTAGAATTAGGGTTAGGATGAGGCAGATGGGGAGGGTTAGGGTTAGGTTTAGTGCTAGGGTTAGGGTTA
>NW_012267441.1:365661-366626 GCF_000151885.1 Dipodomys ordii
GTGAGGTTTAGGGTGAGGATGAGGGTTAGGGTTAGGGTGAGAGATAGGGTGAAGTTGAGGCTTAGGCTTAGGGTTAGGGTGAGGTTTAGGTTTAGGGTGATGGTTAGCATTAGTGTGAGGGTTAGTGTTAGGGTTAGTTTTAGTGTTAGGGTGAGCATAAGTTTTAGGGTAAGGTATAGGTTTAGGGTGAGGTTTTGTATTAGGGTTAGGGTTAGGGTAAAGGTGAGGTTTAGGGCTAGAGTTAGGGTTAGGGTGAGGGTTAGGGTTAGGGTTACTGTTAGGGTTAGGGTTAAGGTGATGTTTAGTGTGGGGGTGAGGGTTAATGTGAGGGTGAGTGTTAGGGTTAGGGTTAGGATTAGGATTAGAGTTAGGGTGAGGGTGAGGGTTACGGTTAGGGAGAGTGTTGTGTTTAGGGTTAGAGTGAGGGTTAGGGTGAGGGTTAGTCTTAGGCTTAGGGTTTGTGTGTGGGCTAGGGTGAGGGTGAGGATTAGGGTTAGGGTTGGGGTGAGGGTTAGGGTGAGGGTTAGGGTTAGTGTTAGGGTTAGAGTTGGGATTAGGTTTAGTAGAAATGTTAGGCTGAGGGTGAAGATGAGGGTAAGGGTTAGGGTGAGGGTGAGGGTTAGGGTTACGGTTAGGGTGACTTTTAGGGTTAGGGTAAGGGTTAGTGTGAGGGTGAGGTTTAAGTTTAGATATAGGGTTAGGGAGAGGGTTAAGGTGAAGTTTAGGGATAGGGTTAGTGTTAGGTTTAGGGTTACAGTTACTGTGAGCGTGAGGGTGAGGGTTATGTTAGGGTTAGTGTGAGTTTTAGTGATTGGGTAAGGGTTAGAGTGAGGGTTAGGTTGAGGTTGAGGTTTAGGGATAGAAGTAGGGTTAGGGTGAAGGTTAGGTTGAGGTTTAGGTTTATGGTTAGTGTTAGTGTTAGGTTTAGGTTGAGAGTTAGGGGAAGGGTTAGGGTTAGGGTTAGG
>NW_012267441.1:372797-373817 GCF_000151885.1 Dipodomys ordii
AGGGTTAGGGTGAGTGTGAGATTTAGGTTTAGGGTTAGGCTTAGGTTTAGGTTTAGGCTGAGGCTGAAGGTGAGGGTGAGTTTTAGGGTTAGGGTGATGGTTAGGGGTAAGGTTAGGGTGAGGGTTATGATAAGTGTTAGGTTTAGGGTGAGGGTTTCGAAGAGGGTGACAGTAAGAGTAAAGGTGAGGGTTAGGCTGAGGGTGAGGTTTATGGTAAGTGTGAGGGTTCGGGTTAGGGTTAGGGTGAGGGTGAGTGTTAGATTGAGGATTAGTGTTAGGGTTAGTGTGAGGTTTAGGGTGAAGATGAGGGTTAGGGTTAGGGTGAGGGCTAGGTTGAAGTTAGGGTTAGGGTTAGCGTTAGGGTGATGTTTAGGGTTAGGTTGAGGTTTAAGATTAGTGTCAGGGTTAGAGTTAGAGTGAGGGTTAGAGTTAGGTTTAGGGTAAATGTTAGGATTAGGATTGAGGTTACACTTACAATGAGAGTGAGAGTTAGCGTTAGCTTTAAGGTGAGGTTTAGGGTTAGGGTTAGGGTTAGAGTTTGGGTTAGGTTTAGGATTAGGGATAGGTTGAAGTCTAGGGTGAGGTTGAGAGTTAGGGTTAGGGTTAGGATTAGGGTTAGGGTGAGTGTGAGTGTGTGGCTTATGGTTAGGCTTAGGGTTAGGCTAATGGTGAGGTTGAGTGTGAGGGTTAGTGTTAGGCTGAGAGTTATGGTTAGGTTTAGGGTTAGACTTAGGGATAGGCTAAGTGTGAGCTTAAGGGTGAAGGTTAGGGTTAGGTTTATGGTGAGGGTGAGCATTAGGGTTAGGATGAGGGTTAGGATTAGGGCTAGGTTTCAGGTGAGGCTTAGGGTTAGGGTTAGGGTGAGGGTTAGCATGAGGGTTAGGGTCAGGATGAGGGCTAAGTTAGGGTTAGGGTTAGGGTTTAGCTTAGGGTTAGAATGAGGGTGAGGGAGAGGGTGAGGGTTAGGGTTAGGGTGAGGGTTAGTTTTAGGGTGAGGTTTAGTGTTAGGGTTAGGGTTAG
>NW_012267441.1:380897-381937 GCF_000151885.1 Dipodomys ordii
GGTTAGGGTGAGGGCTAGGGTGAGTGTGAGGTTTAGGGTTAGGTTTAGGCTTAGGCTTAGGGTTAGGCTGAGGCTGAAGTTAAGGGTGAGGGTTAGGGTTAGGTTGATGGTTAGTGTTACAGTAAGGGTGAGGGTTAGGATGAGGGTTAGGATTAGGGTGAGGGTAAGGATGAGGGTGACAGTAAGAGTAAAGGTGATAGTTTGGCTGAGGGTGATGTTTATGTTAAGAGTGACAGTGAGGGTTAGGGTTAGGGTGAGTGTGAGGGTTAGATTGAGGATTAGTGTTAGGGTTAGTATGAGGTTTAGGGTCAGGATGATGGTTAGGGTTAGGGTGAGGGATAGGGTAAAGTTGAGGGTTAGGGTTAGGGTGAGGTTTAGGTTTAGCGTGATGGTTAGCGTTAGTGTGAGGGATAGTGTTTGGGTTAGTGTTAGTGTTAGGGTTAGCATAAATGTTAGGGTAAGGTATAGGTTTAGGGTGAGGTTTAGGATTAGGGTTAGGGTTTGGGTTATGGTGAAGGTGAGGTTTAGGGTTAGATTTAAGGTTAGGGTGAGGATTAGGTTTAGGGTTAGTGTTAGGTTACTGTTAGGGTTAGGGTTAAGGTGAGGTTTAGTGTGGGGGTGAGGGTTAATGTTAGGGTTAGGATTAGGATTAGGGTTAAGATGAGGGTGAGGTTTAAGGTTAGGGTGAGTGTTGGGGTTAGGGTTAGTGTGAGGGTTAATCTTAGGCTTAGTGTTTGGGTGTGGGCTAGGGTGAGGGTGAGGGTTAGGGTTAGGTTTGGGGTGAGGGTTGGGTGAGGATTAGGTTAGTGTTAGGTTTAGGGATGGGATTAGGGATAGGTGAAATGTTAGGCTGAGGGTGAGGGTGAGGGTGAGGGTTATGGTGAGGGTGAGGGTTAGGGTTAGGGTTAGCGTGAGGTTTAGTGTTAGGGTTAGGGTTAGTGTTAGTCTTAGCGGTAAGTTGACAGTTAGGGGGAGGGTTAGGGTTAGGGTGAGACTTAGGTTTAGCATTAGGGTTAGGGTTAGGGTGAGGTTTAGGGATA
>NW_012267441.1:382470-384521 GCF_000151885.1 Dipodomys ordii
TGAGTGTTTTGGTTTGAGTGAGGGTTAGGTTTAGGATTAGGTTTATTGTTATGTTTAGGGTTTAGGTTACGGTGAGGGTGAGTGTGAAGGTTAGGGTTAGGGTTAAGGTTAGGCTGAGGGTTAGGGCGAAGTTTAGGGTTAGGGTTATGGGGAGGGTTAGGATGAGGGTTAGGGTTAGGATTAGGGTTAGGATGAGGGCTAGAGTGAGGGTGAGGTTTAGGGTTAGGTTTATGGTTAGGTTTAGGGTTAGGGTTAGGGTTAGGGTTAGGGTGAGGGTGAGGTTGAGATTTTTGGGTTAGAGTTAGGGTTAGGTTGAGCCTGAGGGTGAGGTTTAGGGTTAGGGTTAGTGTTAGGGTGAGGGTTAGGTTGAGGGTTATTGTGAGGGTGAGGGTTAGGGTTAGGTTTAGGATTAGGATTAGGGTTAGTGTCAGGTTAGGGTTAGGATTATGGTTTGGGTGAGTGTGAGTGTTACGATTAGGGTTAGGTTTAGGGTTAGGGTTAGTGTTAGGATTAGTGTTATTGTTAGGGTTAGGGTTAGAGTTACAGTGAGGGTGAGGGTGAGGTTGAGGGTTAGAGTTAGGGTTAGGGTGAGGTTTAGTGTTAGGTTTAGGATTAGGGTTAGGGTGAGGGTGAGGTTTAGGATTAGATTTAGGGTTAGAAGGAGGGTTATTTCCTGAGATAGGGTTAGGATTAGTGTTAGGGTTAAGTTTAGGGTGAGGGTTAGGTTGCGGTTAAGGGTTAGGTTTAGGGTTAGGCTTAGGATTAGAGTTAGGCTGAGGATGAGGGTGAGTGTGAGGATTAAAGTTGGGATGATGGTTGGGGTTAGGGTTAGGTTGAGGGTTAGGATGAGGTTTAGGGTTAGGGTTAGGTTTAGCATGAGGGCTAGGGTGAGGGTGAAGGTTAGGGTAAGGGTTAGGCTTAGGCTTAGGGTTAGGCTGAGCGTGAGGTTGAGGGTGAGTGTTAGGGTTAGGGTGATGTTTAGGTTTACGGTTAGGGTGAGGGTTAGGGTGAAGTTTATGGTTAGGGGTAGGGTTATGGTGAGGATTATGGTAATGGTAAAAGTTAGGTTTAGGCTGAGGGTGAGGGTTAAAATAAGTGTGAGTGTTAGCGTTAGGTTTAGGTTTAGAGTAAGGGTTAGGGTTAGGTTTAGGGTGAGGGTTAAAATGAGGATTAGGTTTAGGGTTAGTGTGAGGTTTAGGGTGAGGATGAGGGTTAGGGTTAGGGTGAGGTTGAGGGTTAGAATTAGGTTTAGGGTGAGGGCTAGGATGAGGGTGAGTGTTAGGTTTAGTTTTAGGGTTAGGGGTGAGGTTTAGGATTAGGATGAGGGTTAGGGTTAATGTGAGGGTGAGTGTTAGGTTTAGGGTTAGTGTTAGGGTGAGGGTAAGTGTGATTTTGGAGGTTAGGATGAGGGTGAGTGTTATGGTTATGGTTATGGTTATGGTTTGGCTTAGGGTGAGTGTGTGGGTGAGGTTTTGGGTTAGATAAAGTGTTAGGGGGAGGGTTAGTGGGAGGGTTAGTGTTCGGGTTAGTGTTAGGGTTAGGGTGAGGGTAAGGTTTAGGTTGAGGTTTAGGGTTAGGGTTAGAGTTAGTGTGAGGGTTAGTGTTAGCGTTAGGGTTAGTGTTAGGGTGAGGGTAAGTGTTAGGGTGAGGGTTTGGGTTAGGGTGAGGGTTATGGTTAGGTTGAGGGTTAGGATTAGGTTTAGGGTTTTTGTTAGAGTTAGGGTTAGGGTTAAAGTTACGGTTAGGGTGAGGGTGAGGGTGAGGGTTAGGGTGAGGGTTGGGTTGAAATTAAGATTTAGGGTTATGGTTAGGATTAGGATTAGGGTTAGGGTGAGGGTAAGTGTGAGTGTTAGGGTTAGCCTTAGGCTTAGTATTAGGCTGAAGATGAGAGTGTGTGTGAAGATTAGGGTTAGAGTGATGGTTAGGGTTAGGGTTAGGGTGAGGGTTAGGGTTAGGATTAGGGTTAGGCTAAGGGTTAGGGTAAGGGTGAGGTTTAGGGTAAGGGTTCGGCTTTGTCTTAGGGTTAGGCTGAGCGTGAAGTTGAGGGTGAG